>NC_036463.1:13427463-13746630 GCF_002775205.1 Xiphophorus maculatus | reverse complement strand
ATGAGGATCTGAACAAAGCATTGGACTTTAATAGACCATTAGAGTTCAAAACTATAGTTTTGTATGAGTGTCTACTTTAAGTTAAATTGTGCTATAGACAGTAGTTGCATTAATATCCATATCCATTTTCTATCTACTGATCAGGGCTTCTGGGTTTCTATTTATCAAGTGTTTCCTCTCTCTTAGAGTTAGTTCCAGTTCAGGCTCACAAGACAGTTTATTCCCCCCCCCCCCCCCCCCCCCCCCCCCCCCAAATAAATAAAAAACATATATTACCTTCACCTTGATGCCTCTTTAGTTCGTCTGAAGATAAACAAGATGCAAATTAAACAATGAAAGCCCAAAACTGCAGACAAAAAGAGTTGATTGTGACTCTAAAACGGGCCACAGATTCTCATCGGTCTCCTTCAGACACTAAAAAGAGCTTCAGTCAGAATCACCTGAGGGACAAAAAGTCGCTGATGGGTCAACATTTGAATCAGTGCATGTCTGTCCTCGTAAATCAATGCGAAACATAACACATTAACACTCGCATTTACTAAACCGCAGGATTCATGTTTTCTGTAACGACGTTCGCCTTGGAGATTTTGACAATATTATGCTTTTCTAGGTTGTTTAAACCTGAGAACTCACAGGACAACCATGGAGAATGGAGGACTTAAAAAAAAGAAAGTAAGTACTATATTTTTTACTTTTATTTCACTTTGTGATTTTTTTTTCCATTCCCTTTCGGTGACATGCTTCATGTGATTTCCTGAGAGGTTTTCATTTTTTCCACAAAGCCAAGAGTTTATTTATTTATTTATTTTTCTGCTTTCTTTAAGTTAAAAAAAAAGCTTTTTTTCAATGACCTAGTGAAATAAAAATGATCTCAGGATATCACAGAAGGTTGGTTCAGATTAAATAAGCTGCTCCTGTCCAGCATACAAGCCCCAAAGGTTTTACTCCAATCAAGTTCTTTCTGAAGAGTCTAAATGAACTGGGAGGGTTTCAAAATGAATTCCACTAACATTGAAATACATTTTATTTTATGTTTGGGGGGTGTGGGGAGGCTGTATTTTTTTTTATTTCACACCTTTCAGACACAGAACTCTGTTTTTTTGTTGCCCACAGGTTCACCTTTGCACTAATAGTAAGTTATGCTGCTCAGGGTTTCTTTGTTATCACAGCATGTTTCGAAAACGGATCCTCTGCAATATATTCAATAAAAGTCAGTCGAGGATGATTAGTGATGATTATTCCTCCTGTTTTTTTTTCATGATTGGAATCTTATTGAAACAGATGAAATATTCCTGGTTAGGGGAAAAAAAGGGCACATTGTTGTGTGTATTTATTTGAGAGAAGAGCGTTTTTGCTACCATTTATATCAGGTTTAATCCGGTGACGCTTGTGTGTCCTCCCAAAGGAGACCATCACACCTTGTGATGAAGAAACTTTTATTTAGCCACCTTGGATTTTGTCGCATTTGATTTTCTGCCCATCCAGTTATGTAAATGAAGAGGTGAGTACCCTGAGTATAAAACTATCACTGTTATGTTCTTTCAACCTCTCAGCGCTTCGCAGCCTCCCGGTCCCAGCCGACCTATTTTCCGCACCGTGTCACCGGCGGAGGCTCAGGCTGAGGGGTCGCTTACGTAACTGCCTC
Organism: Xiphophorus maculatus; assembly: GCF_002775205.1. NCBI lineage: Eukaryota > Metazoa > Chordata > Actinopteri > Cyprinodontiformes > Poeciliidae > Xiphophorus > Xiphophorus maculatus. The sequence goes on along the minus strand of NC_036463.1, from coordinate 13,744,985 downwards.
TCGCACGATCTCGGCGCCCCTCCGTTGCGGCGTCTTCTATACGCGCCCAGCTGGCAGCTGCTTTCTGGAGATTTCGTTGATTTGATTGTGCGCTAATTACATCACCGCTTGCGCGCGCCGAAAGCAGCGCACGCGCTTAACGAATGAAGATAGTTGCTCGAGTCTCGCGGGCCCGAAGTGGGGCTTTTTGGGGGGTGGAGGGGTCACGTTTGGGAGTTCATTGACGTTGACGGGTGGGCTTGGAAAATTCTTCTCAACGTGAAATCCGGGAAACACCGGGGGACCTTGGACTGACTCCAGAGGGGTTCCGCAGCATTTTCGTTTTGGTTTCAAAATAAACCAATTGACGTTTGACTGCCTTCCGGTTGGCTCGATTGAGTTGAAACATAATATTTTCACTGTTTGCTGGCTTAATAAATCCTATGAATGACCACACGTGAAAATATCGTGTTTTTTTTTTTTTTTTAAAAAAAGGGTTCCCACTCAGTTTTAGGAGCTCAAGCCAGGTTCATTTGGGATTACGACAAGTCCTGTTGGGTGTTTTTACAGCATGAGAACCTACAATAACTCACGAAAGACGAAACGGAACGAAATAAAAAAGAAACATGCCCCAGTATAGAAACGAACAGGGAGAAAATGTGTTTGATTCCCTCGTTGTGCCTCTTTCGACCTCAGAAGAGCTTCTGCTTCAGAGACGTTGCGGTCTGCCAGCGCCCCCTGCTGTTCGTGCAGTTCAGAGAAAAAATCTCTTAAAGGGGATGTCGAGAAGCCGGAATAGCTTTTTAAGGTGGACCGGTGGAGATATTCCTGCTGTTTCTGTTTTTTCTGTTTTAGCAAAGGGAGCACAGGGCAAGCTGGACTCAGACGCTTCCAAGCGCATTTTTCACGCCCTTTCAATACAGTAACACTTTCACTTGAAGCGCACAAAGAAGAAAAAATAATACAACACTTAAGCTTTCCTATAAATTAGGTAATGCAATTGAACTACTAGTAGCCTTTTTTTTTTTTTTTTTTTTCTTTTTTTTTTTACAGTTCTGGTTAAATCAGGAGCATTTTTAAGTGAAGCAAATGGGAAAAGAGGGAGATCGAAATATGAGCAATACATAGGCACATTTAAATCCGTCCAAATTGAGAAAAAACTGGAAGAGTTGATGATAATAATAATAATAATAATAATAATAATAATAATAATAATAATAATAATAATAATAATAATAATAATAATAATAATAATAAATAGTAGCAAAGATAATTAAATGTTCAGAATATTTTTCGCTGTTTTCTCCGGAACTCATGGTGCTTGCTCTTTAAATCGTAATGTGACTCAAAATTCTCTTTAAAAGCTACTCGGAAAGCCTTAGCTTTTTTTGGGGGGGGGTTTTCCTTCCAATTTCGGTAACGGAGAGGAAATTAACTCCTGTCATATTTGAGATTTACCTGCCTTGGTTGTATCCTATACTGATTGGTCTAAAGATAGTAAAAGATGGTGACAAAGTTTTAAAAATCAGACAGAAGCTCCAGAACTGTCCAGTAGAACTGAGCGTGTATCTGAATTAGCTTTTTATTGTGCGCACATTTTATTTCAGCTTGTCAACAATTCTACAAAAATATTGTCCGCCTAAGTTGTGCACATAATCCCCACAGCAAACACTGCGGCAGCTCAGTCCGTAGCAGAGAGCTCATGTTCTGGTTTGATTCTGCTTCAAAACTTCTAAAAACTTTGATTATACCATGACTATGAGATTTCACACTAGTATAAATCAGATCTCGGATTTAAAGGAATAGTTTGTCCACATTTGTAAATGCCACCCCTTTCCACATGACTGGGGAAAGATCAGTTCAGGTAGACAGCAGTATGTTAAAATGATTATAATCTTCTGGCACAACAACCCTACCAGAAATGTCAATTTCTTCTTAATGAACCAAGATTTTCAATCATGCGTTGTGTCTTAGCGGACTTAAACACATCACTCTTCGTATATATATATATATATATATATATATATATATATATATATATATATATATATATATATATATATATATATATATATATATGTATATTTTACTGCTTGACCCCTGTGGTGTTAGACGATCCTCCTCCTCTACCATCATCTCTGCCTCCTCATCGTCACACCTTCATCATTTGCATACAGTGGCCTCCGCTTTGTTCCGTTCCCCCCTCCCGTTCACCACATTTCTCCTCTGCAGCTCCTCGTCATTTGATCCCAGACACTCCGGCGGTTCGGTCTCCGTGCGGCCCTCTGTCCGGAGCAGTTATGGCCGCCGCTCTTCTCCGCGCACTGATCCTCGCTCTCGCCGCCTCCTCCTCGCCTCCGGGTCAGGAGGCTCCGCTGTGCTTCGTCCGGTGCGCCAACACCGGCTCCGTCCGGGCTTTTACGCCCACGGGTGCCGGTGACCTTGACCCGGGAAGCTGCTCTGCGCACTGCCTGCGCGAGGGGTGAGTTGGCGCTGCAGCTTCCAGTCAGGACTCAGCATGATAGCACACGTGAAGGTTGTGTTTGTTTGTTTTTTTTTGTTTGTTTGTTAGAAACCAAATTTTATTGCAAAAAAAAAAAAAAAAGTCTAAGTTTCTAAAATAAATAAATAAACAATTTGCATGCTGCAGCATGATACACTGGAAATCTGTTAACTGTTAGAATGCAATCAATAAATTTGAATAAATTAGTTAAATACCATTCAGTATTTCACATTTACTTATGCAGCTAAAATAGCTGTGCCAAAAGAAATCAGGGCGCTAACTTTATTTTCATAACCGTTCACAATTAAGCCAAGCCTACTGAGCAAAAACATTTGAAGTGTAACCTAAAAAATGTAATGTGATGCAACTTTTCTGGTACAACAACTGCTAAACTGTGTTAACAGCTGCTTAGCATTAAGAAGCTTATTGTTGTAGCAAGTTTGCCTTTTGAATTAGCTCTTCCACTGAACCAGTTAGGTTGGACAGAAACTTGAATTCTTGTTTGAGTACAGCAGCCTTTCCCAGCCATGAGCCTCCTGAGAGCGTTTAACTCTTACTATGTTTGCTCTTTTAGTAAAAGCCAATTAAAGCAGCCTTACTGTTCTCTGCTTGTTACTGTGAAAATGGCCGACAGTTGACTGAGGAAACATTTTCAGTTAATTGATGCAGATGTTGTAATAATTGCTAATAAAACCCATGTTTACAAACAAACATGTAAATCTGCACATCTTCATCTGAATGATTAAGATGTTCATCATTTTAACAAGTCATATTTGGTACCCTCTAAAATCCTATTTTATAGTGCACCTTTGCTTTTGTGAAGTCCAGTCATAACATTTGATCACAAGCAGGTTTTTTAAGTAATCCTCTAAAACACTTTTGACTTATATTACGCCTCTGTTGCTTTTCTGCATTCTCAGTTCATCAAGCATTTTGAATGTTAATTGTTAGTTTATAAAAAAAAGGCAATATTTTTTAGTTGTAAGAAAAATAAATTTAAAAAAGCTAAATAGTTCATCTGTATTCTAGAAATCTGTTTTTAAGTCCCAATTTTGTTTTTTTGTTTTTTTGCATAAAAGAAAGGCTTCAGAAGACTTAAATGGGCAAGTATTTGATCTTTGGACCAGTTTGAAGTTAGATGGAAACAGAAACATAGCTCTTCAAACACTATTCTGTTGAAAACATGTTGTTGGAAAGAGTACTATAAAACGGAAATTTTGAGGTTATTAAATATTAACCAATAAACTAAGTCGGAAATTTAGCTAAGCATTATAGTTTATACATGAAATGTAATGTTCAACTTGAATTATTTTATTTTGGTAACAAATTATTTCAAACGATTTTGATTAGAAATTAGCTCGATGTTGGCTCAGTCAACTATTAGCCTTTCTTGTTCTCGTAATCTTTGTTGTCCCGTAAAGAACTGTAATTTGTATATATTTGTATTACTTAACTTATGTTGTAAATCGATATATTATTAGAATAAGTGAAGAACTGTCAAAGACTTTACGGTTGAGAACATTTTTGTTTTATAGCAAGAATTTAAGTTTTTATCCAGCATTTGCTAGCTTAGCAACAGCGCTAATCCTAAAATCAAACTTGCTAGCAAGTTAGGCTTCCAAACCCAGAGGTTGCCATCTTAGCTCAGCCATCAGGAAAAAAATGTTTAGTCTCAATTTAGTCACATTTTATGTGATTAAATTTGCTTAGTCATAAGCAAATTTAACTTTTTATTTTTTCTTTAAGATAGCAGAATTAACAAATAATATTTTAATTATCAGATAGAATTCAACTAATTTAGTACATTAAAAATGGTAGGCACCATTTAGATGTTTAACATATCATATTTCTACCCATGAATTAAAATCTACATAAACAAAATGCATAGGCTACTAGCTGTACCCCAATTTCATTGGATAAATACTTAGTTTGTCAACATGTCTTTAAAAAGTAGTGAGATATTTGTTGCAACCTGTTGATCATTGCTTGTGTTTTTGTTTCATTCAAGGTGCCAGTATGCAGCATTGTCTTTGGAGACTTGTTGCTGTGGAAACCAGCCTCACACTCTGCTGGTCAGCGCTTGTTTTATCTCTTCTCTTAGAGAGGGGACAATAGACGTGATAGAAGGAAGTGAAAAACAAAGGTGGGAAAAAGCGCTGTCTTTTTCTATTTTTTTATTTTTTATTTTTAGGTCTTCGCTTTCCTCCTTGATCCTCCAAGACTCCAAAAAATATTTCTGCAACTTTTCAAGTCAGCTGTCTGTTTCCATTTCAGTCCCATCTATTACGTGCCTCTTGGAATTGTTGGAAGTGGACAAGAAGGATCTGAGTTACGAAGCGAAGGACCATTATTTCTCTATATGAGTTTGTCAGCATGTCCTGAGGGAGAGCAGGCAGGGAGGACGTGTGGAGTGACAGTCTCTGGAAAGCTGGCTGGATGCTGGAGGCAGAGCACAGGTCAGCTGTTAGTGTAATTTACTGAGCTGAAGCTGTTCAGTTTCTACAACACGCAAAACTCTCTTGTGCTAAAAATACGCTATGACTCAAGCAGGGTTGTTTGGGGGGGGGGATGGCTTACTCTATGGGTATGTGAAAATGCAGTCATTTTCAGGAGATAAGAAAAGTTTATTTATCTCAATAACTCGATTCGCCAAGTGACACACACTGCATACACACACAGATTGATGTTTTCAGTCCTTTATTTCTGTTAATTATGATGGTTGTCTGCTTGTGGCTGAAGAAACTCAGCATTGCAGATACAAATCTTAATACACACCAGTAAAAACTTGCTAATACAGAAATGTGGACTTTATTTATTCTAACTTTTGATGTCAAATGTCTTGTATAAATGATGTATCTTGTAGATTTGAAGTCAAACACTCCTATCCAACTGAGAAAATAGCTACATATAAGTAGCACGTAACAACAAGTTTGAAAGACATAGTAAATTCTATCAAACCTCGCTTCCTGAAATTAAATTAAATTAAATTAAATTAAATTAAATGTAATTTAATTTAATTTAATTTAATTTAATTTAATTTAATTTAATTTAACTTAACTTAATTTAACTTAATTTAATTTAAGACACATTGTAAACAATGAACACAAATTTATTTATAACATAAATAAATAGGCATTTATTTATTTATTTATTTATTTATTTATTTATTTATTTATTTATTTATTTATTTATTTATTTATTTATTTATAACATAAATAAATGTATGTTATAAATGTAAACTATATAACATAATTTAGCCAAGCAGATAGCAGATTCTAAAAAACTCAAAGTAGTTTACAAAGATCAAACTCAATGTAACAACATGCAAACAAGTCACATCACAACCTGTGAAACTATGTTAATAAAATAATGATTATTAGACATATAGAAGCTCTAAAATGTGAGAAACTGAGGAATTGTGAATGTACAATAAGCAAAACCTAAGTAAATCATCCGATATAAAGTCAACTATTAAATAATAAATGTCTCTAAGCTTCCTAAATGATTTAATCCATAACTGTAAGTTGTCTCATTAATGTTTCAGTAGTTAAGAGAACCCTCTGTTATTGTGACTTCCAGACTGGTGATTTTATGCTCTTATGTCCCGGTATTTCTTTTGGAAATATTTCCCAAAGGTCAAGGTTCACATCCTGTGTTGTGTGATTAGCCCTTTTTTGTGTCCTTGGATTGGATGTTAAAAACTGCAGGGAACTATAACATCCTTGTAGTAATGTTTCTTTAAATGCTTATTGACATCTGCTTGTTTATGACTCTCCTGTTAGACGTTCACAGCACCTTCTCCACCCTCCACTTCTCCGTCTCAGCGCTCTCTCCTGGCAGCTATTTACGTCAAGGCCTCCTTGATAACCTCTCCTGCCGTCCCTCGTCACATTTAGGCTCCAACAGAAAGCCTGTTGAGGCCGAAACTGTCACCCAGCAGGCATATATGAGTGAAGGCGGGGAAGTTCTCCTCTGCTGGGGTTTAACACATAAACAGAGAGAGAAAATACTGGAGGATGTAGAGAAAGCTAATCCTTCAAGCGCCGACTGCCTGAAAAGCATTTTGGTGAGTCAGGATGTATGAACACTTTTGTTTTGGTCACTTTTTGAAACTCGTTTTTAAAATTGTTATTATTATTTGTTTTTACACGAGAAAGGCATCTCTTCTCAATGTGACAGAATCAAGATAGAAATTTCTGAAACATTTATTGATGCTGCCAAACACAACTCTGCAAGTTTTTCAAAGGAGAATCAGTAAAAAAAAAAAAAAAAAAAAAGAAAGAAAAAGACAAAGAAAGAGCTAGAAAATCAGCTATGTGTGAATTTTTGCTTATGTTATGACTGGATTGTCCATCTAATGTCAAGACATAAGATGTGTTTCCATGTTTTAAAAATATTTTGAACATTAATTTAGTGTCACGTCAGAGTGGTGGCATATTTGTTTATTCACTTGTCGGACAAATTAAAATAAAAACATGAAGTAAATCCAAAAAAATGTATATAAATATATATATATATATATATTGTGTTATCCTATAACAAATGAATAAATAAAAACCTGTAATGATCAAGGTTATCGATCGATCGAACTGGACATTTTTGGATATTTTATTTTCTGAAGATGTCAAATCGGTCAACATTTTTATATGAAAAAGGTAATAATTTTAACCATGTAAAAACCTCTTTAATTTCACTTTAGTAAACCTCTACAGTATTTTTTATATGCATAATAAGTGCAGTATGGTAAATAGATTTTGCTGCAATCACTTTGCTGATGTGCACTGTGTTCAGCGTTGGTCAAACAGGAGGTTTACAATAAAACCCTGGAACTTAAAAGAAAAAATAAAATAAAATACTATGACTGTATTATCCAGTCTCAGAGACTGATACACACATGTATGTAAGTTAACAAGTACATACTGGTTAGTTTCTGCATTATGTGAAAACTCCTCAAAATAATTTTACCACCAATACTCTACTAATCCTTTGTAAAAGATGGTAGCTAAAGCCGATAATCTGTGGGCAATCAGCCAATTGAAAACAAAAAAAGAAAAAAGAAAATCTTGCACAAACAAATGTTTTTGTGTCTAGTAATGTAAAGAAAAGAAGCCAAAACATGGGTCACAAATCTAAAAATCATTATTTATGTATATATATATATATATATATATATATATATATATATATATATATATATATATATATATATATATATATATATATATATATATATATATATATATATAAAAGTTTTATCAACCATCTTGGCTAATATATTGTCACAATAATAATAGGTGTGTATGAAAGGCCAGATGTTGCTGTTTTGCAACTAAAGTCATGACAAAATCTTTTGGTGTACAAAACAAATGCATGTTTTCAAGTGGAAAATTAAGTCAAATATGAATCATTATAGACTAATCCATAAATTCCTATTTTCTTCAAAAATCTCAACATCATGTCTTCCATTTAAAATACCTGAGGTTGTAGTTGCACATACAGAATAAAGGCTTTAGTTCTATATAAAACTAAGGTTCATTTTTACATTTCAAGCATCAACAAGCCCTCCTTTAATCACACATCGTTGAGCTTCGGATGATCTTTATGCGCCTTTTGTCCTGCAGGTAGTTGCATGTCTTTTCATCTCCAACCGCAGCCAGGATGTGTCTGACAACAAGACGGCAGCAGGTGATATTTCTGACAACAGCAAACTCTCGAAGCTCACAGTGGAAGCAGAATCCAACCACAGTTCTGATAATCCCAGAGACTGTATCTGCACAGAGAAGCACTGTAACCACGAGCTGCTGTTCGACCTCGCCAAACGGGTCACATCAAACCAAACGTGTCTGGTTTCATGTAGCATTTCAGGAAAGTCAGTTGCGACTGTCTCTCTGCTGGTTAATGCAAAGGCAAAGTACAGAGGCAGCAGCTGCACCGCAGGGGTCGAGGCAACAGTGGTTTTGCTTTTCACCCGCAGCGGGCCTGTTGCAAATCAGGTGCGAGCTGAGAATCAAGTCTATTTTCAGAGCAAAAGTGTGATAATGTGTGTCAAGGGGAAAAGGAAGTCAGAAGCTAAATATATTACAACAGAGCAACCACCAGCTCAGAGTGAGAAGGAAAAGGGTAAGAAGTGAAACACTCTTAAAGAAGTGTAACTCTCTTGTGAGTGATTACAATTTGTGTACAGTTTTTAAGAATTATTGCATGAATGGATTTTTTTTAGGCTATTAGATTTCTGCACTGAACAAAATTATTGATTTCTTTCCCCCCTCAGATGTCAGGATTTATGCAGAACGGCAAGTGTATCCCATAAATAAAGACATAGTCTTCCTGGTTGTCACTGACATACCTGATCCTGTAAAATTCCTCTGGGACTTTGGAGATTCCAAAGTAGCCAGAACTGGATTAAGGACCATCACAAAAAGATACCACAACCCTGGACGGTACGAATCACCTGTAAAATATGCAAATTTAAAAATGCTTTCTACTTATAAGCTTGTTTATGTATTCATAGATTTGTTTTTGGGTTTTTTTCTGAAAGCAGTTATCTGTCCAAAATAAAGTAAATATCGTATCGTATCATACCCGATCCGAGAGTCAAACCCAGGACAAGGCCTAGCTGATGCAGAAAATGGATGAATGGATTGTTTAATACATTTCTGCATAGCATCACATTACATTATTTCGTATCATCTCAGAATATGTTGCATTGTCATGTCACATTTAATCACATTATAGCATATCTTACAGTAAAGAAAGAAAAAATGCTTTCACTGGTACAGTTTTTTTTTTGTATAATGTTTCTTGCTTAGACATAATTTTTATCCTCCTCTCTTCACATAGTTACAATGTGGTAGCGGCTGCATCTTGGGGTCAAATGTCGGTCACCTCGGATGTGTTTCCCGTTGAGATCCAGAGAGTTGTGAAGCTCAGCAGGCTGGATCACCAGGCCTCGGTCTTAAGGAATCGGACTCTCACAGTAACATGCAGAGTCAATGTCGGGACCAACCTCACCTTCATCTGGAGCTTCGGAGATGGAACAACCAGACCTGGGCTGAGCACAACACGTCATGTCTTCCACAGGCAAGCCAGGGAGTTTCACTGAATTTAGAGACTGTTGTATTTTTTCAGAGCTTCTCTTTTCCATAATGCACTGAGTGTTTGTGTTGTGTGTCAGCAGGTTGGGAGAGTTTACAGTCAAAGTGATTGCGTCCAATCTCATCAGTTCTGCGTCTTTGAGCAGCTACGTCTTTGTTGTGGATCGGCCGTGTCGGCCTCCACCTGTCAAAAACATGGGTCCGCTCAAACGTCAGGTACAAGATGTAACTCCACTTCAGCCTCATCATACAAGAAGATTATTTAATAGGTTAGTGTCAAAGAAGTTAAGCCTCATTCTTGTGCTAAGTTTCAGAGACATGAAGTTATCCATCTGGGTGTGACATTTGAGTCAGATGTGGAGTGTGACATATCAGAGGGCCTTCGCTACTCCTGGACTTTACTTGGTTCTGGAGGCCAGATTATTCATTTGCCTCACACAGACACACAAAGACAAAGCCTGATTCTCCAGAGCCATCTCCTGCAGTATGACACCTACATGGCCATAGCGAGAGTAAGTTGTTTAATGGGGAAGAGAACCAAAATCATTTAAAGAGTCCAACTCAAATTAATCCTCTAGTTGTTTTTTGTCTTTTCTTTGTTTAGGTAGTTGAGGCTTTGACCCACATTTATGTCCCAATCCCATATTTACATACCAGAGCATCTTTGATTTCTACTCAAGTGAGGTTTCTGTCCTCTCCAGGTTCAAGTTATTGGCAGTGTGGTGTACAGCAACTATACTGTGGCTTTCCAAGTGAAGCCAAGCCCTCCGGTGGCGTTCATCCAGGGTGGCACCAATGTCTTTATTGGCAAAACAAGCAGCAATGTGGTCACCCTGGATGGACAGAAATCCTATGATCCAGACTTCCCTAAGAACCCTCTCAGGTACAAACTTTCATCCATATTAGACACTCAATGGCAAAGGTTTATATGATTCAGACACAATATATTAATATTTTCATGGCAGTGTTACAATACATGAATTTTTAGCAGGCTTTAAACCTGGAGCAGCTCCAACTGGCAACTGCTTGGTCTATTTTCTGAGAGTTCAAGGAAGGCTCAGAAACTTCTGAATACAATGAACATTAATGACTGAATTGCAAAATAAGTTTGATTGGACTTTTCTTATTTGTTTACTTCTGTTTTCTGATCATTGATTTCTGTAGACTACCTTTGGTTGGAAGCAGTAGGAATAAGTTGCTAACCTTCCACCATAATTAAGATTGGTTGTATTTGCTTTAACAGTAACTGGAAGGTCATCATTGCTTCCTCTTATTATTTTTCTCTCTCCATAGTTATAGTTGGACATGCAAACCAGTTTCGAGCATCACCAGCTCCTGTTTTGACCAGGACATTCCCACTTCATCCCCTGAGCTGAAATTCCCTCTCAGTCTGCTGAAGCCCAAGTTTGACCAGTTCCAGTTCACGCTTACAGTCTTCAGCGGAGAGCGTTCGGCTTCATCAGAGGCTTTCCTCACAGTCACTTCACACCTGACTGGGTATTTGCTCATTCCTTGAAATAAAACTGATGCGTCCACAGAGATATGTATGACTAACTGGCGAACAGGATTGAATACATTAAAAGCAGCAGTGGGCTAAACCATAAAATTGATTTGAACATGTTGTACCCAGGAAGGTCTCCGTTTTCTGCCATCAGTGCCAGGGAGATTATATGAACTGGGATCAGTCATTTTCCATCCATGCACTTTGTGAGGACTGTAACATTCACAGTGAACTCATTCAGTACACATGGAGTCTTTACCTGGTCAACGCTTCATCCAAACCCATCACAGAGGGTAAACAAAGATCAATTTGATCAGCTTATTGTTGCTTTTCACTGGTTTTAATGAATGTAAAAATATCCTGACCTGGTTTTGGTTCTCTTCCAGTCCCATTCTGTTACACAGTAGATGTCAGCTCCCCTTCAGCAATTCTGGAGGATCCCACCACATCCACCCTGACTCCTGAGATCTCAAAGGAAAGCAGAGACAAACCAGATCAACCTGGTGCGTTAGTCTGAAACAGATTGTAATAAAATACGGTCTTCCACTAAATCTACTTGCCCTGTTTGTTCCCCTTTTAGATTTGTCAAGGTCTGGTTCTTCCCATACTTCTGTCCTTGACCAAGACAGTAGACTGCCTTTAGACCACATCAGCCTCAGTGGCATTTCTAGAGAAATCCAAAGTGAGTCCTCTGCCGACTGGAGATATGCTTTTCCTTTAATGGAGGCCGATGATGTAGCGCATCAACCAGGTAAATAATATTTGAGTAAAATCTTCCAAATTTAATGGGTTTTTTTTAGCTTTGCTCACAGTTTAATTGTTCAAAACAAACTTCCTGAATTATATTAGCAGGTTAAAGCCCCTTTACTATGGAACTAAATATGAATTATTATGGAACTAGATATTAATTTTGGCTTAGAAGTCCCTTGTAGCCAGTGTGCATGTTGTGGTTGTACAAATTTTACTCAGACACAGAAAGAAAAAAGTTGTTGCCATGTTATTTCTCCATGCACTTTTTGTCTAATGATGCTTTGTTACGCTACGTTACGTTACGTTATGTGTTATATTATGTTGTTTACAATCTTCAAAATCCAACTGTAATTACTTTTTAAAAGTCAGTTCAGCAACAGGTTCTGATGATTATGATGCTCCGTATCCAAGTGTGGAGGAAGGAGATTCAGGGGTATCAGCAGGAAGATCTTACGGTATAAAACAAAACAATCCTACAACATCTGTCTTCCATTTTTGTGCAAGATTGTTGTCTAATGAATCTCTTACTTTACTAGGTATAGATACTGAGCGCTTCAGTCCAATTGATAACTCGGAGTCTGATCTGACGCTACTCAAGAATGAGGGAAGTAACCTGGTGGATCCCAAACCTTCTGTAGCGATTCAGGAGCCAACTTTGCTAGACTTCCACCGAGATGCAGTAGAAACAGGCCTATTTGAGTCCTACACTTACACAGGTGGAGCCTTCAGAAGCTTCATAAAATCATATCATTTAAGTCAAATCTTTCCTGCTCGATGTTTAATTTAGCATCTTTGGTTATTTCAGGAATTTCCTCCACTTCGCTGATTTTCAGGGCCTTCAGCCTGAAGCCAAGAAGCATTTACATGTTGCAGGTCACTGCCAGTAAGTTTTAACACCCATGTGTTAAAGAAAAATAGATTATCAAGGTTGTTTTAATTGTTTTTTTGTTTTTTTCCTAGAGTCTCAAAATAATTGGATCGGTCAGACTCAGCTGTTCCTAAAAACAAACCCGGTCCCAGAAGGTGTGAGGTGCCAGGTTCAGCCCGTCGAAGGGATGGAGTTACACACTCCCTTCAGCATCTTCTGCACCTCAGGACAGGAGGTCTGAAACGTGTGCTGGCAAACTTATTGTGTATTTAACACTTTATTTATCACATGCTTCATCCATGAGATCTATTTCCAAATTATTTTCTGTTATCATTATGTGAAATATCTTTTAATTTGGTCTTCCATTCTTGAATAACACACCCTGGCAAGTTTTATCCTTTAAATTTTTAACAACACTTTCATTGGAAAAGTCATCAATTGCATCAGAATTGCAGAGCACCATTTAAATTTGACTTTTTTTCCCCCACAACTTTGAAGTTTTAGTTTAAATAAGTGTCTTTGTGTTGATATAAGGACTTAGAGTACAAGTACAGCTACAGTATAGGAGGCAGACCCCCCAGGATGATGTACCAGGGAAGAGACTTCCTGTACTACTTCAGCCTGCCCTCTGGTGACCCCAGAGATGACCATGAAGGTGAACATTTGGCGCAGATTAGTGAGGTTTGACACTCATCAGCCTCATTAAATTGAGGCTTATTGGACTGAATAATCTCGTTTGCTGCTGTATTTCTTCAGTAAAAATCTACACTGAAATCAGAAGCAGCAGCTCTGGATCAGCCACCAAACCGTGTCCTGTCGCCGTCCGAGTCAGACCAAGCTTCATCGGAAACAGCTCATCCTCTTCGCCGACTCATCGTGATCCTGCTCTGGAGCTGTAAGAAACAAAGTCCATCAGTGCTTCACCGGGACATTTGTGTTTTATTTAGAACCAAACAATAGAACTATTAAGGCAATTTTTAAAATTCAAAATTTTTTTGACAAGACATACTTCATATGTCAAAAATTGGAAGAAAATAAAAAAGGAAAGCTTATTAAATAGATTTTTTAAACCATGTTTTAGATTTTTTTTTTTTATGTGCTTTTTGAGGGGAATTTAAAACATTGGAGATTAACCAAGCCCACATGACTTATAAAGCAGTTTATATTTTGGCAGACACCAAATACAACTTATTAAGTAAGAATTTATAATTTCTGTGTTGACTTAAGCATCCACATGAGAGCTTAGTGATAAAGTCAACTATGAATTTTGGCATTCACTATTTTAAAATGGACTTTACTTTTTTGTAAGGACAGATTTTGATAATAGTTTTTTTGATATTTGGTGATATATTAGATTTTGATAATTGGCAAACATCAGGTTCTATTTACTTATGTTCTTTTTCACAAGAATATCACAATTGATGACATTTTAAAAAATATACATATTTAGAAAATGATAATTTCTGAAAAAGTACTTTATTTGGAAGCATTGTTGCAACAAGTGGCATCAATTAGACCATTTAATAGCTTTTTTTTTTTTTTTTTTAAATCAGCAGGACTACAGAGGAGTCTAACATGTATTGTTTCTTTTTGCCTGCAGCTCAGAGAGTCTGAGGAACTTGTCCACGTTAGTAAGGCTTGGGAATCCTGTTGAGATCCGTAACTACGTCAGCCTCCTGACCAGCGTCCTGAACAAACTGGGCCAGGATGCTGAGGCTAACACACACGCACAGAGACACACTCGCAATGTGCTCATTCACACTTTATGCGATTTCAAAGGGCGTGATGAGGTTCGGACACAAAGCCGTTGCACTGCTTGATTCAGTCTGCAACAGTCTGTTATATCTACTATGGCTTTGATTTTAGAAATCGGTTGCTGACAGCATCATTATTCTCAATGAGCTTCTACAAGTTACTAATCAGGTGAGACATGAATGTCTGCTCAAAAGGGAATATCCTGAATGATAAAAAGGTTTTCTGACCATTTTTATTCTCCCCCTTTCAGGTGACATTCATGAGCGTCAGACGTGTAGCGACATTCGTCCGGTCTGCTTCAGAGATACTTCCTGAGTTTAGTGCTAACCAGCAGATGCTCTACAGTCTGATCAACTCGGTGTCATACTGCCTCCAGGTGGTCACAAGTTGTAGCTGCACATCTAAAGCAGCAGCCTCTTTTAACAAAACCCGTGTTTTAGAGCCAGGATCCCCCACAGCGCCAAACACGAAGGATCCTGAAAATGCATCTGACAGCTGCGCACAGAGCTCGCCCGCTGGCCCTCACCGCCAACACGGAGGAGCGGTTACAGCAAACCGGCTGGGGCAGCTTGTGGAGGAGATTCTGCAGATTGCAGCAGACCTGATCCTGGTGCGTTCAAGAGTGCTACTTCAAATTTAAACTATTTTAAACAAGTTTCTCAACTGGGATTCATTCTGACTCATTTATTCCCAGAGGGATGTTTCGCCCCATGAGGCCGAGCAGCACAGAGTCACCGCCGGCCTCATCGACCTTCTCGCTTCATCCCAAAACCGAACCTCTCTGATCGTCAGGAGCGGCTTCACCACCGTCCGCATGCCTGCTGCTCTGATCCAGAGCGTGTTTGGGCGCCGCGCTGGAAGGGCTCGACTCGGGGAGCAGCAATCCTGCGTCTTCAGAGTGCTGACTCAGCTCGACCGCGACCTTTGCCCCCACGACGCACAACTCAAAACAGGGGGAGCTTTTACTCTCGCCTCCTTTTCCCAGCCGACCGGACCGGTGGTGGATTTCAGTCTGTTTAAGTGCGACAGGAGAAAAATCCAGATTCACTCACTCCCTCAGCCAGTCAACACTGAAATCCAACTTCCAAAAAGAAATGTACTCTTTTTACGCTCTCTCAAAAATGGTGTCTAGATCTCTGTGTCTACCAAACGGCCATCATGCCTGATTTACATGCAAAATTTCCTGCTGTAGGAGAGCCCCTCCGGTCGGTACGTTCTCCTTCATAACCAGATCAGCTACCACAACTTCAGCATCAGTCAGCAGCTCCTGCAGCAGGCCATCCAGATCACTGTGGCGTTCACACCGCTGCCCAACAAGCCTTTTCCCATCATGCTTCTCTTCAGGTAGACTTGTTGATTGCACAACAAGGACACAAACAGCACTCTGTCAACCTTTTCACATTTTGTAATGTTAAAATCCAGTATTGTGAAAGAGAAAACTATCTGAACGGTATGGCATGCATTTGGATTCATCTCTCAGTCAACATTTATAACCACATTTCATAATAATTACATCTGCAGGCCTATTGGGGTATGTTTCTACCAGGTTTTCACATCCAAGCATTACAATTCTTTCTCAAGCCTTCATTGTAAAAAAAAGAAAAATCAGACAGTTGATTAGCGAGCATTTTAGAACCACATTTTTTAAGTCTTGCTGCAGATTCTTAGTTGGATTTAGGTCTGAACTTTAACTGAGCCACTTTCCTGCTTAGGTCAACTTCCACCCCAGTCTTAAGTCTTTTCTAGCCTCATGTTCTCTCCCAGGATTAAAATTGAAAACGCATCCTTTATTCTTCCACTTCCACTTTATAAGTAAAGGCAAAGGTAATTTTATTTATATAGCACATTTCCAGCAACAAGGCAATACAAGGTGCTTTTATGCGCCACTTTGTTTTGATCTATCACACCCAATCCGGATAAAATGCAACAAACATAACAAAACGTCTCATTGTCAACAATAATATGAAACTAGATCATGATTGCTGGTTGTTTCAGGATGTTTGAGAGGCCAACTCCCAGCATGCACCACCTGAAAAGAATTCACCAGTGGGAGCAAAACACCATCCGTGTAACTCTGCCCCCTTCCTATCTCGGCGGTAAGAGGATTCTCTATTAGAGTATCTCTAATGATCACTTTTAGCCCGCTTCCTCTTCTAGACAACTCCGT
Organism: Xiphophorus maculatus; assembly: GCF_002775205.1. Taxonomy (NCBI): domain Eukaryota; kingdom Metazoa; phylum Chordata; class Actinopteri; order Cyprinodontiformes; family Poeciliidae; genus Xiphophorus; species Xiphophorus maculatus. The sequence goes on along the minus strand of NC_036463.1, from coordinate 13,728,368 downwards.
GTTACTGGAATTGCTTTGGCTTCACTAGAATTTCTGCTCTATGAAAAACAAATAATCTCATAAAATTTCCAGCTGCAGGCATTGCCCACATGGCGCTGCTGGACGCCGAGTTTGCAAGATTACGTAGAAGCAAGCTGCAAAGCGAACAGGTAAGCTACAGCGTGACAGTGGACAGCAGTCTGTGTTTGTCCTGGGACGGACAGCAGGGGGCCTGGACGCACCACGGCTGCAGGACACACCAATCGGACGCGTCTTCTGCGGTGAGCTGCAGGTGAGGCATGGTCTGTGTGCGGACAGACTTCCAGAATTCAAACACATCCACATAGTCTAAAAAAAAAAACCCCAAACAAAACGCCATGGTAAAACTTTCGATTTGCATCTTGTTTTTGTTCATATTAGTTGCTACCAGCTGAGGCCACTGACTGTGTTTCAGCAACAGGTCAAGATTAGCCAGGTCACAGGAGATCTGGATCCCTTCCTCAGGTGACCTCTTCCCTCATTTCCACCTCATTTTCACATGACAAAGAAAGTGTGATAAATTTTTTAGGGATTCATTTTCAATATTTTGAAAAGACAATGGGAAAAAATGCTCAGGTTTTATCTTGAAAATATTAAATAAAACCGTACCATAGGACTCCACTGCACCATGTTTTTTCTGTATTTCTCAGTGCATCCAGTGATCCAGTTGTGCTCAGTATTCTGGCGGTCCTGCTGGTCCTGTACATCCTGGGGCTGGTCTGGTCTCAGAGAACCGAAGTTTTGTCCAAGGAGAATCAAAGGCTCTACTTTCTTCCTGACAACAATCCAGCAGACCCGTACCTCTATGCTGTTTGCATTCACACTGGTCTCTGCTCTGCGGCCCGTATGACTGCAAAAGTAAGCCTTTCCATGCTCATGAACATTTTTTTTGTTCCCACAACCGACTGTGATCTTTCTGCATTTATCTGCAAATAGCAGTTTTGTGATGGTTGCAGAGAAAAATATCTGAAAGGTATGGAGAAATTGTGTTGGATTGTCTCCATGCAAAAATGCCTCAGATTGTTCTGCATTACCATAGACAATATCAGTTAGGAAGCATTTAGAGGACTGATTTTCACACACACAACCCATATGTACATAAGACAAGAAACAGCTGTATGCATCTGACAGACACCCCTAGTCTCTCCAAAAATACAACTCTTTATTTTTTTATTTTTGCCTTTTATTTATACAAATTGTCTCATCGGGATCCAAGATCTCATTTACAAAAGTGACCTGTGTTTGGATAAAACCAACAAAAAATGACAAACACAGCAACAAAACAAGAAAGTAAGAAATATGTCTTAATTACAGAAGCTAACAAAATATAGTTTAACAAGAATATTTCTCTTTTTGTCATAAAAGAAATGTGAATTAAATGAAATGCAATAAGTATGAAGTCACATACAAATATAAGAGCTGAATTCTGTTTGCTAACTTTCATAGGTTTACATGACGCTGCATGGTGAAGACGGCGTCTCACAAACAAAAGAACTTCAAGCCCCAGGGTGCACTCTGTTTAGAAGAAACACAAAAGACACCTTCATACTAAGGTGAAATCCTCTCCACCTCTATGTTTTCTTAGCAGCATAGCAATGTTCCCCACTTCTTAATATTTCAATAACACTGCTGAGAAACTTCGCTTTGCTTCTGGCCTCCACAGTGCGGCCGACAGCCTGGGCCCAGTGTGGGGGGTTCATGTTTGGCACGACAACTCTGGAGATTCCCCTGATTGGTACCTCAAACAAGTGGTGGTGTCAGAGGTAGACATCAGAGGTTTAATGTCTGCTTGTCTTCCCAGTCTGTCGGCTGAACTGTTTAACTGCTTGTAAACCAGGTGAATAGAGGGCCAGCGGCGGAGCGCTCATGGCTGTTTGACAGTGAACGCTGGTTGTCTGTGAACGAGGGCGACGGTCAAGTGGAGAGGAAGCTGCGCGTCTGCTCTGGGGAAATGCATCCGGTTAAGGTGCAGCAAGTGGATGCAGACATGAAGCCTGGCTTCATTTAAGCCACAGTGCGACTCTCTGTTTCTCTCTGTGTGTTCATGCAGATGCTGCTTCTCAGGTTCTGTGACTTCTTGGCTGATTTCCACATGTGGCTCTGTGTGTACAGCTGCCCCAGCCCCAGCTCACACACACGCACTCAAAGGCTTAGTGTTTGCCTGCTTCTCCTGTTGGGGTATGCGTGTGCCAACACCGTCATCATATCGCATACAGACGATCAGGTGGGTGGAAACAACGTTGACGACCATGTTTTACCATGGGGATCACAGAGATGTCCGGGGATATCATTTAATAATTAAGTCGCTTTATTGATCAGCTGTAATGGATTTTATTTAGGGGTATCAAAGTGAAGGTGGCTCAATGCAACCGCACACCACTATTTAATGTGAAAAGCATGTACGTTTTTTTGTCCTCTTTACAGTTATTTGCTACGATTTATTCTTCTATGAGTTAAAATCTCAGTGAAATGCACAGAGGGCTGCCTCAACTACAAGTTATGTGGTTTCTTTTTTTCTCCCTACTTACAGCTGCCATTTGAGGTGGGCGTCGTCGATGTGTCGGCTGCTTCCGTCACAACTGGACTGCGAAGTGTGATGGTTGTGTTGCCTGTAGCAGCCCTCATATCTTTCCTGTTTCGACTGACTGGGAACACACGGCCGGGATCGGGAATTCAACGTGCAAATTGCGAGAAAACTCCACAGGATGATTTTCAGGGTCAGGTTTGATTTGACTCTCTGGTTCCATCGAGCTTCATGGTTTCTGTTGCTTTATTTTGTTGCGTTGCCTTTTGCGTGACAGTACCTGCTGCGTGTGCCTTGTTTGTAACGTCTTGCAGAAACCTTTTCAGCAGACGACAGCGAGTTGGATTATCATCTGTCTTGGGATGGCCGCCGGAGGTGGAAGCAGGAGGCCTCGAGGAAAAAATACCAGGTTGGCCTTTGAATAATGTATCAGAACTCTTCTTTCACAGTAATATAAGTCGTTTTCTGAAGTCATATTTCTTTGCGGTAGGATACAGACATCAACTCAATTTCCTCCATTCGTGAAAATAAAGGCACGGATGAAGAGTCTGCGATCCAGACAAGAAATGACGATCTGCTGCATAAACTGCTGCTGACTTCTAAAGGAAGAGCTGAAAGACGCTTACCTGAGCAGGAACGGTTTAAAGATTGCACGAACAGAAGAAATGCAGGGCAGACCGAACAAAAAAAACTTAGGACACCATCGTTCTGGTGTCATTCTCTGAACTGGGCGCTCTGTGCGCTGTTGTCTCTCTCCTGCTTGGTGGTCACAGCTACAAATGGAATGAGGTAGAGCACTGGTTGTAGCTTTACCTTTCTTTTCTTTCTTTCTTTTTTTTTTTTTAAGAAAACAGCGGTAAACATCATTAATACTTGAACAATATGTTTGTATGTGTGGATTGTCTTCTGTCAGATTCAGCAGCGGCCAGGTTGTGCTTTGGATACACTCTCTTTGTGTTTCTCTTTTTGGCTGTATGTTCTTCATCCAACCAGTTGTGGTAATAACAAGAACAATTCTGTGAAAAAGAAACATATTTTAACCAAACTTATAAGTGCTTCCTTGGAATTCATCAATAATATAATTCTATTATTTGTTCTCTCCAGATATTTGGCATGACATTGACTGTCTGCTTTTGGTACAAGAAACCCGCAGACTACCATTGTTTTTTCAGCAAGAAAGATCCTGATGTACCAGAACAGTTCATAAAGTCTGATCTCTGTGAGAAGACTTCATCTGTGGAAAAGGTGAAAACGAGACTCTTATGTTTCAAATTCCATGTAATTTAGAAATATTTATGAAGTGATACAACAATACTTGGATGCTTGTGGATTAACTTGATACTCTCAACTGTGGGGATTTTCATTTTAAGCTTGTTTGTTTCTTTTTGGTGGTCAAGTTATCCCTCAGCTCAAGCCCAACATGGATGAATGTATAATCAGAGGGGTTTTCCGCGCTGATGTTCAGTTTCCGTGTTTCTGCAGCTGCTCAGGGCTCGGCACCTGCGTCTCGCTCGCCCGCCGGCTCCAGCAGAGCTGAAGAAAACTTGTGGAAAGAGGAGGAGAGAGGCTCTCATTCAGGAAACACTCAAGTTTGTCTTTGTGTTTTTAAGTACATTTGAAAAGGTTCGAAACAAGAATTTACCCCCCCCCCACCCTTTTTTTTTCATGTAGGGATTTCTCTTCCTGCATCATTATGCTTCTCCTGTTGGTGTGTATAATCTCTGGCAGCTCAGTGAAAGAACATCAAAATCTCAACAAGGCCGTAAAGAGACACTTTATAAGGTAACACCCAACCATTGCATTGACGCAATCCAGATATAACTCACAAACATGGAATAAAAACATCTATATTATTTTTTGACAGACACAGTTTTACGTTTAGCTCCATAAAAACACACGAGGACTGGTGGAAGTGGACACAGTCGAGTCTGCTCGACTACCTGTACCAGAATTCATCAGCAAAACCCGAGGTGAGCCAAGTCAAAAATTCTTCAAAAAAACCCCACCAAAACATCGGATATAAATGTCCATTTTATCCATAAAATATACGTAAAGTTTTACTTTTCGTATTTTAAATTAAAATAAAAACTAATAGTGAGAAGAATAATTGATGATTCTTTTTTACAAAGTGTTGCATTGAATAATTTTTCAGCAGCCACACGTAGTCATTGGAGAGCCCATCATACAGAAGACAGATGGCTCCAGCATATTTCAGGTAAATTAGAAACATTCATAATATGAAATTTTCCTGTAGATCTAAAACATGCTACAATGCAAAAGGTTATTTGGGAAGCCTCAAGGCAATGTATGCTATGATTTGTTTAAAAAACCATTATATATTTCTAACAAGATTTTCTTCAAATATATTCTTAAATGAAATACTCTCTAATGGTATAAGAAAAGAGTCTTCACAAATGGCCAAACAATAGTATAACAGTTTCTTTACACTCTTTTGTTTTACTTGTTGCCTTTTGTCCACTGTAAAAGAAAAGAAGCCGAAACATTTGCGGATCACTGATGTACATGGTCAGTTCAGAATCCATCAAGATTCTGAATGAACAACTATAATAATAATTTCACCATCTTTGCAGTAAAATATCTGGTACAGTTTTTGGAACTAAAGCCTGGTTCTTATCCATCTTTTGTTTAATGTGGTGTTTTAAATGTATTTTCATTCACACGCCTACTATCTGTTCACCAAACTCAACGTCATTTTCAATTTATCCCAGAGTCCTGTGCTGACAAAACCACTGACATGTGATCATCCGTGTCAAGAGAAAGCTCCTACAGTCAGTTTAGGCCACACAAAGTGAGAGCCATGCAGACACAAACATTGTTTACTCATGCCAATAACTGCTGATGCTGATTCTGTGACATTATGTGTATTGCTTTGTTTTGTTTATTGTTTTTCTGCAGGTCTGAAGCTGCATCAAAACTCAAGATTTTGAAGTCAAGCAGATGGATGAACCGATGGACGGTGGCCCTGAAGGTTCAGTTCACCTTGTACAGCCCTGCGCCTCACTTGTTTAGCAGTGTGAGTCTGATCTCTGAGCAGAGCCCTGATGGTGTACTGCTGCACTCCGTTAAAGTCCAGTCAGTGAGGGTGTTACACAGTCCTACGCCATGGGACTATGTTGCCATGGTTTCCAAGGTAAACTACTCATTCTAACCTGGCAGAGACACATTTGAAGAATCTGGAACTAAACGGACTGAAGTGATGTCTTCTCTTCCACACCAGCTGCTCTTCCTGTTCTTGATTCTACTACAATCCTGCAATCAAGTGTCCATTGTTGCACAGCGAGGGCTGATGGGATGCAGGAGAAGACCTTGGATGTGGCTGGATGTAAGTGAACCAAATTTTCCATCACATCCACATGGATTGGTTAAACAGGGAAACATACTAAAATTATCCAACACACTAATAGATAAAGGGCCACAGTAGCTTTACTGAAAGGTTAACCTACCTGAAATACTTTAATAAAGTCATAAACATGCCTGATTATGATTCAAAAACGCTTTACTTTTCTGCTCTGTCTCTCCACTACAGGTCAGTCTGCTGCCAGTGACTCTAATCTGTTATTTTTGTTTGATCTATCACTCCACCATGATCATGGAAGTTGTGAGTTTGCTGCAGATCCAACACAGAGGACGTGTTGATGTTAGCGCTGCGGCTAGCTGGGAACAGGTGAGAGACTGAAACAAAGGATGGCGGGTAGATTATTGTACCATTATTATTTGCGTTTCGTCTGTGCAGAATATTCGGACGCTGTGGGGGGTTGTCCTCTTCCTCCTGACCATAAAGTTTGTGACTCTGCTTGGAATGAACAGAACATTAAGTTCTTCAGCTGCAGTTCTTTCACAGACACTCTCCAGCCTCTTTTGGCCTGTGGTAAAAAAAAAAAATTATACAGTAACAATGCTGATATATAAGTTCCCAAGATGTCGCAGAACCTTCGCTTTACAAGGTTTTGTTTACTAATGCTCTTTCACCTGGAAGGTTTCAGGCCTGATCCTGCTGCTGGCGCTGTCCTGCTCGGCTAACCTGCTGCATGCAGGGAGCTGCTGGCCGTTCAGCTCGGTTCCTCACTCCCTGCAGACTCTGCTCTGTCGTTACCGTGGACTCCAGGTCAAAAAGAACCGCCTCCGCTCAGGACAGGATTTCTCTCACTGGGTCGTTCTGTTCCTGACAAATACTGCAGTGCGCACAGCGATGGTACATATTTCCAATTGAACTTTTGGAGTTTAAAAGAGGATTTTTTATTTATTTAAATAACTTTTGCACCCTGACAGCCACTTGTCTTTCTTACAGGTAATTGGGGTGATATCCTTATTGGTGAAAATGGCTAGAAGACCTCAAAGCAGGAACATTACTTTTACCACAGGGGAACTATTAAACTACTTAAGAATGAAGGTGTCTGAATTCACTGGATGGCAAAAACCAGCAAGGATGGATGATTATGATAAAAAAAGGGTAATGAAAAACTATTAAGCTAAATTAAAAATGAGATGATATAGTATTAAAATACATGTAAAACTGAAATAAATGTTTTAAAAAATCATGTGATGACTCCACATAAACTGAATTCGTTTGGATTTATTTACTTACCAAAGGTCACCAGAATCTTTATTCACTAGCAGAATGCAGATTGTAAGTTTGGTTGAGGCATAAAGACTAGAAGTCAGATATACATTCAATAATTTTTATTTGCTAGATCAAGAGAAACATTTTACATTTGTGAAAAAAAAAATACAATCATTCATCTAAACTTGTCTACCTCCAGTAAAAGACCATTAATCTTTCCAGACCTGTGTGCTTGAGGAGTTGGAGAGCTCCATAGACGAACTGTTGCTCAGACTCGACGTCCTTTCCAACAGCATGGACCAAACAATCCGGTACAGAGACGGGGACCGCCCTGTCCTCCCAGCCTCCCCACTGTCCTCCAACATGGACACACAGGTGAGCAGCCATCTTATCCAACATAACAACATACTTATATAGTTCTGTTATGGAAAATAGAATTTATTTGGCTTCATTGATAGTCATGGGGAAACTAAGTAGTTGTTGCTCTCAGCAAACTCACACTGAGGTCTGAACTCTTACTACTGGCCTTGGTCAGCATGGTAACCATGGTTCCAGTTCAAAGCTGGGCTAGAAAACCAATGAGCAAGACTCACTTTTTCAGAGTTACTCTGAGAAAGTTTCTTCTGTATGGATGTTTGACAATAAAGTATACAACACAATATTTGGCTTAAAAAAACTATCAGAACCAAAATCTTTATGTCACCTCTATGGCATGGTGACTTCATTGACTGCAATGAAGCATTGCAATCAGTGAAATCCTTTGTAAGCTAAATTATTCCGGAGCCAAATTGGAGGCCGTGAGTCTAAAATTGAAGGGCTGAAAAAGGAAATAAGCAAGGTTTTATAACGGCCTAGTCAAAATCCAGAAATCGGCTCCTTTGAACTGCTAGCGTAAGTGAGCTGTGCAGAAATGAATGTTGGGGAACATCAACGATCTGAAGACAAGGGTTGAAGAAGAACGACTGAAGACACCGATGAAGTCGTACGATTTATTAAAACATGTGATGTACAATACATTGTTTTCAAATGGCTAACCAGTTCTTAGCTGTTTATGGTTCTGTCAGGAATGTCTGAGGTCACAGACTGTGGTGAAAACACAGAAAACAGGGAATAAAACAACCCAAGAGTCACATGAAAAAACAACCCCTCCTGCAGCTGGCCTGTTCAGGTAACAGAATGCGACTTGCAGCATTTTCCTGAAGCAAATATCAACGTGCACTCAAATAAATCTTTCTATTACCACCAGGTCCGAGGTTGAAGTACAAATCCAAAATATTTCAAATAAATCATTAAAAATTAAAAACTGGATGGCATCCCCAGAGTTGACCTCCTCCGAAAGGCTTCGGTCAGAAGATATTTGTGAGAAACGACCTGAGCTGCAGGCTGGAACCAATCACAGCTGCTGGTTTACTGGAACTCAATATAAGCTGGTGGAGGTTCTGGTCCATAAGGAGCCCGAACCAGGAGAACCATAATCCATTATTATTGTTTATAAGCAACTCTGGGAAATGAATGTATTAAAGTATTCATTGTCAACCAGTTCTTTCTTCTTTAGCACTGACTGCATCTTTACAATGTTGTATTTTTTTTTCAAATGACCAGCAAGGTTGTACTCTATTGGAAAAATTAACCCTTAATCTAGAAGAAATGTAGCACACCTTTTTACAACAATAACATAAGTTTATCAAATGGTTACGTTTTTTTTTATATTGAATGCTTATCCTTGGATTCTGAGAAGGAAAGTGCTTTTATTCTGTGAAATAATGACATTAAAAATCCTTGTTGTCTCTCAGTCAGAAGGTCCTGACCCAGGTCTGTCTGCATGGAGGCTTCCAAAAGCATTTTTGTGCATATCCTGATTTAATGTGATGTAGTGTTTTATATGTTTTGGACCGTTTATAAACGGGTTTTACCCGAGTCATCCTGCACTTTGTGACTATTTCTAGAAAAGGAGCTCTGGACGTGCATTTTACTTTCTTAGAACAAAATTTCATTTTATTATTGCTGGCAGTGAACTAAACAGAATGTCTGTGTGTTTTTTCTATACAGCCTCACAAGGGGAAAAGCAAAAACCCACTAAAGGTGGTGTAATTATTTCCATCGTCATACAAACCGTGATTACTCAAAAGATTCATGTAAACCTCATCGCCCTGTTCAAGCTGAAGGATAATTGCATTAGATATGCTTTCATGTGAACCATCACTTACTTCAAAAGAGCCCATAACATGCTTACCATTATGAAACAAATGAATACCAAGCGACATATCTTTTCTTTTCTCAAGCAAAGTATATCTGAAGTAGTAGATTCCTTTGACTGGGGCTGTGAAGAAACCTAGAACAAAAGAAACAGCAGGAGATATAAACACGGCCCATCTGCCCACATTCCCGCCTGTTGTTTATTAGTATGGGGGAAACAGGTTGGTACCTGTAGATGGGTTGTAGCCTTGGCCAAAGTTTATGAAGACTTTACTGAACTTCAGCGTGACGTCAGTATTAAAGGGTCCAAAGTATCCACTGGTGAGGGCAGTTGAGAACACCACCTTTGGTTGATCTGTGTGAATGTTTTTTTTTTCTTATTGAGAGTGACAATACTTCACTTAAGACAGAGAGCAACATTCATAACCACTTCACCTTGTATCAGTTTTACTCACTCTTCTTATTTCATCGTCAAATGTTTTACTTTTAATTCTTGCTTATTCTACCTTCATACTCTCTCCTGATCTCCTCCACCTCCTTCTCATTGGTGGTCATTCTGGCTTCCAGCGCTGAAAGAGGTACAGCAGAGAGTCTTTGAAGACAGAAAATGAATCTATGCAACCTATCAAGGTGAAAATCAACTCTAAATCAAGTTGATTTGGAGTTAACATGAACATGCATCCCATTTTCAACTCACCCATGTTCTTACTCTTGAGAGCCTCCACCTCACTTTTGACGATGTTCAATGTGTTCTCCAACTCTGCAAATACATTTAATGTTTCCCACAGTGAGTGGAGCACATTCTGTCCTGAACTCAGAGGTTACCATATTTGTCTGTCTTCCTCACCTGCATTCTCCCTCTTGATTCCCTCCATTTCCTTCTCAATGGAACTTATTTTGACTTCAAGGCCTGCAAACATGAAAATATGGGTTATTGTACAGAAGATTTGTGAATTTAAAGAGTAATCACTGCTAATTAAAACATCTATCTTTGCGACATGCATCACCTAATTTTTCTTCCTCCAGCACCTCTATCCTGCTCAGGTAATGCTTCAGGTCAGTCTTCAGTTCGATGGTCATGTCTCTGAGCTCCTTCAGCTCGGCCCAGAGATCCACGGTGTCATTGGTCTCTCTGGTACTCTCAGCCTGATTTATTTCAACGCCTTGAATCTCAGCCTGGAGACCTTGAGCTACAGTTTGAGCAGCTTCACTGTCCGCCTCGCTGTGAGCCCAAGTCCAACACTGACAGAGGAGCAAAATGTGAAAAACGACAGATCTTCTCATCCTGAAACGTCTGCTGCTGTGGATGGTTTGTGTTGCAATCTTGGAGGACGTGCTCTCCACCGTGTTTTATACCAGCAGAGAGCAGGTCACCAAACAGAAGCCTGAGAAATAAGCAGATGTTTCTGATAATTCCCTTATCAGAAACATAAAGAATTATGTTTCTGATAAGGGACATAATGTTTTTGTTTTGATAGTTCCTCCAAAGTAGGACAGAGAAAAACGTGAGAGCGTAAAATATGTCATAGACCTGATCACTTGAGAATTTACCAGGTGTATCAAACAAAGACAAACTTTTGGTTGAGTTTTAATTTTTAGAAAGTAGAACAAAGGGAAGTGGTGAGGTTGAGTAAATAGACATTTGGAGGTGTGTTTACATTTGAGCCTATATAGTGCTGACTAAACACCTGTGGTCTAAAAACAAACGTACATAAAATTCAAGGTTTTGCGCCCAAATCCTGCTTTTAAAAAGCACATAGACTCCTTCAGGTTGTGTAATTGTTCAGGTCCAGAAAAACAAAGTTCAGTTTAATTATTAAATGTCATATTATTAGGTGATCATACAGATGATCCAATCGCAAATGATCTGAGAATATTATCATGATTTACACTTAACTGACCAGTAGAGGGAGCTGTTTCCCAAAAGACGGGCCAAATCCATAAGTTTAAGAGATGCGACAGTATAAGAAAAGGTGAACATATGGAGAATTTCATTAATATTGAAAAACGTCAAATAACAAGCATGCAACAAGCATTTCTTTTTACATTTGGTCTTTACAAAGACTGTGCAGAGATTATGGATCCAGATTTAAGGAACTGTGCAACAGACTTGAAAGAAAACCCCCTCATTCATAACACAGTTCTGTTTAAACAAAATTTAATTGTGGTTCAAAGTCTGCTCCACTGTAATACTCCAGGTTGTAAATCAAGGGGATAAACACAATGAAAACTCTTGTTAGAAGTTTCTCTATTAGAACAGCGTTGTGGACGGCCAGTGTGAAAAACTAAAACTGTTGGATTTGATTGAGCTGCTCTACTTGGCATATTCAAGTGAATTTTGAATTCCTCAATTAAATTTCAGTTGTGCCCTGAAAGTTGCTACTATTTTCTGTATCCTGTCTCGGTCCTCACATCTAGCAGAGCTAAACCAGCCCTCCACTGCTGACCTTCACGTGTCTCATATCCCAGGATCCCCTGCTGAGGATTTGTGATCACACCAGCTGCTATTGAGAGGGTTGCTGCTCTAACACAGCTAAATTGTTTTCATGTGCCTCTAAGAGCAAATGTCTAGAAAACTAAAAGGAGAAAAAAAACAACAACAACAACAAAATGCTGAAACAATGAGTTCTTTTAAATCAAGGCTAAAATTTAATTTGTCTAGAGCTGCCTTAGATTAATAATACTTGGAACATCATATATAACATTATGTATAGGCAAGATTGAAATTCTTTTTCCATTTATTTGCAATAATTTCCTATCAAAACACAACTGAGCTATCACATCCACATTTAGGATTTTTGTGAATCCTACAATTAGACACAATATATATATATATATATTTATATATATATTTTTCTTCTTCTTCTTCTTCTTCTTCTTGTAGAATCTGTAGTTTAACACAGCACTACTGTGGTTTCTGGGTCACACAGAACCTTTTCCATTCCAGTCAGAGCAAAACATATTTAATCTGTATCATGCATATTTTCAACCTTTTTTTACATGTAAAAATGTTGAAAGGTTTGACACCTAAACGTAAACCAATACAACCATTTGCCTTCAGAAAACGTTTCAGTTTTTACATGAGCAAAGCTGGTAGGCATTCAGCAAAAGACTTGCAGCTGTAGATGCTGTAAAATGTAATTCTGCAAGTTATTGACTTGGGATGACTTTGGATTTTTCTGTGCATTTCTTATGTAAATGAATTTAGAGCAATGCATCATTTTTTCTACTCTTATGCACTACCTTCTGTTGCTTTATCACATATAATCACAGTAAAACACATTGAATTTGGGGATTGTAATGTAACAAAATGAAAAACGGTTGGCACATCTTGAGTTCAACTGCTAAAAATGTCAGTATAAAGTAGTGTCAGTTCTTTTTGGGGGAGCTAACAAGTTGATAGGGTTGTTGGATAACTTGTCAGTTATCTATTCAACCTGAAAATTAAGTAAATGTGTTCAAGTTGTGTATTTAAACTATACATACCACTCCTTCTTCATACATTATAACTGAAAAGTGACAAATCACTAGTCGTGCATTAGGTGGTATTTGGTTTTCATGCATATTTTTTTTTAGATTTTGTAGACATAACTATTTGGCTCCTCGCGTGCCAAGAATTAAAAAAAATATATATTGCGGTGGTTTGAAACTTTTGCCCAATTGCCTTGAACTCAAGATGAAGAGAAAGACCAACACGAGTATCCAATGGCAATCTTCAACGTTTCAAAGTGAGGAATTCAGTGGCGACTCCTGATTGGAGGACGCCAGGTGGGTCAGAGCCAATCAGAGCGTGGCAAGTCAGACAAGTTACAGAGGGAGGAGGCGGCGGTGGTGCGTTCTGAAGTGAGAGTTTGTATGAAACCACAAACCAAAGGTTTGCACAGCAATAAGCCGTCAGTATTGATCCGGGCAGCGGGTCTGTGTGACGGGCACTCTTTTGATGACATTCATCAGCGGTATTAGCTCAGTTAATTAAAGGGCTACAGCTCGCGGGTGGACCGCAGGGACAATGAGGAAGGTTGCTCTGCTGCTAATTGTGCTCCTCGGCGTTGCACACTTTGCGACTGTCTGCAGGTGTGAAGAAGGTGAGTCTGGCGTGTCGCGGTGTCGTATGAACCGAAATGACCAAACAGCGCAGCTAACACTTGTTTCCGGTCAGTTATTGTCATTTAACCCAGCTAGCTAAGTAACTGAGCATAATTAGCCTACTAGTTAGCATTGGCTGGATTGCCAACAGGGCTGCAGAACTCTGCAAAATCTGAATTTGCGCTGTGGGAAACGTATGCAATTGCATGTTTTCAGTGGGGTTTTTTTTTGTCTTGTTTTGTTTTTCCTGTTTTCAAAACTACCAGTATGTCTAAATATTGCCTGCTTTTTTTTTTTATCTGCTTTGATTTCTAAATCTTGGGTCATTTCTGCTAAGATGCAGAAGAAAACAAAGCCGAGGCAGCCGATGAGGACAGTGATGATGAGGAAGAGGAGGATGACAACGACGAGGATGACACGGAGGTGAAAGACGAGAACGGAGTCCTGGTTCTCACCAACAGCAACTTTGACACCTTCATCGAGGGAAAAGACACGGTTCTGGTCGAGTTTTATGCACCATGGTACGCTTGCTTATTTTAGGGCCTGTCTTCCAGCTTTGCATACCAATAGTGAAATTGTTGCCCAATGTTCTGGACTTTGACTGGGCCATTCTGACACATGAATATGTTCTGATCCAACTATTTCATGTTTGCTCTTACTATAGTTGTCCTGTTGGGAGGTGCAAACTTAAAAAAAGTGCATAATTTTTCTCTAGCTTTTGTTGATTTATGACATTCAATCCCAATAAAATAGATGGTTTGTGGTTGCACAAAAAAAGAAAGTTTAAGGAACTGTAACATTTTATCATAAAACTGTAAGAGGTATTGAAAGAAATTGCAACAAAAAACTGTCGGTTTTCTTTATGCGGAACTGTCTTTATATTGCCAGGTGTGGCCACTGTAAGCAGTTTGCCCCAGAGTATGAGAAGATCGCTCAGACTCTGAAGGACAACGACCCTCCGATTCCTGTTGTCAAAGTGGACGCCACGAAAGCCGACGCGGTGGCGAGCCGCTTCGACGTGTCGGGATATCCCACCATCAAGATCCTGAAAAACGGAGAGCCCATCGACTACGACGGAGAGAGGACCGAGAAGGGTGGGGATTCAGGAGCAGCTCTTTGTAGGTTTTCTAAAAGAGCATCAATAATTGGGTTGACTGTGTATCTGCAGACATCGTGGCGCGGGTGATGGAGGTGTCTCAGCCGGGCTGGAAGCCGCCTCCTGAGGCCACACTGGTCCTGACCAAAGACAACTTTGACGAAACGGTCGATAACGCAGATATCATCCTGGTGGAGTTCTACGCTCCATGGTGAGTCGCTTCTTAAATGCGGAGTAGGGTTCCAATTTAGACTCTCTCCTTTCTTGGTTCAGTGATTTAAAATAAAACAAACCTGTTTGTCTTCCGCAGGTGTGGGCACTGCAAGCGTCTGGCTCCGGAGTATGAGAAGGCTGCAAAGGAGCTGAGTCAGCGTTCCCCTCCCATCCCTCTGGCCAAGGTTGATGCCACCGTGGAGACGGAGCTCGCCTCGCGCTTTGGGGTCAGCGGTTACCCAACGCTGAAGATCTTCAGGAAGGGCAAAGCGTTTGAGTACAACGGACCCAGGGAGAAGTACGGTACGCGTTTTACCGACCAAACCATCACTACACTGAATTAGTGTAGCACAGGACGCTGTGCATTTTCGTTGGTCCTGTAACAAGACGATCCTTTACTTCTTACCTTCAGGCATCGTCGACTTCATGAGTGAGCAGGCAGGACCCCCTTCTAAGCAGATACAGGCAGCAAAGCAAGTGCAGGAGCTCATCAAAGATGGTGACGACGCAGTCATTGTTGGCATTTTCTCTAGCGAACAGGATGCAGCCTATGAGATCTACATTGAAGCCTGTAAGTGGTTTTGTGTTTTTTTTGTTTGTTTTTTTTACTTTGATGCCTAATTCATAGACTGTTGCTGCAGAAAATGCTACTGAAGGACACCAATAGCATTATTGGCTCCAATATTTCTCATTATTCTGTCTGTTTCCTGTCTGGCAGGTAACGCTCTGAGGGAGGACTTCACCTTCCGTCACTCCTTCAGCTCCGAAGTGGCCAAACTGCTGAAAGCGTCTGCTGGTCAAATTGTCATTATTCAGCCCGAAAAGTTCAACTCAAAGTATGAGCCAGCCTCTAACAAGCTTACAGTCAAGGTGAGGTTGTCTGTTTCAGTTCTTTTTCTATTTTTAGTTCAATTTCAAGGTGAAACTTGATTAGAATATAAAATGATTCAGTTCAGTTTTGTGGCACTAGGATGCAAGCAAGCATTGAGCAGCAATCCTCACAAAAACTATCTGGCTTGGAACTTGCTGTGTCTGAAATGTGCAGGAGTCGATGTCGGTGTCTGAAGTCCAGGAGTTCTTCAAGAAACACTCCATTCCCCTGGTGGGTCACAGAAAACCCAGTAACGATGCCAAGCGCTACGCAAAGAGACCCCTGGTGGTCGTATATTACGGAGTCGACTTCAGCTTCGACTACAGGATAGGTGAGTTGGAGATGAAATTCTCAACTAAGTTTTGCTAAAGTATTCACACCCCATTTACATCACATTTTGATATCCTACAACCACACCTTCAGTTAGTTTCATACGGTAGATCAAAAAAACTGTAGTAGTAAAGTGGAAGGGAAATGAAAGTTTATTTATCTAAAAACGTTTTTAAAAAGAAAAAAGTCAGCTCTACAATTTGGAGTTCTAAGTGACTTACCAGGTTTTATTTAGGGGTGTTGGAGTAGAGAGAACTGAATAAATGCACACCACACTTGTGACATTTTTGTTGTGGTTGTAGTGACTTTTTTTTTTTCTTTTTTTCCTAAGGTCTAAAGTTAATATAATTTCCCATTAAAGCTAGTCTTAGTTTACTCTGTTGGATCATTTTGTTTGCATTCTGAGTTATGATGTTTCTGTGGCTTCAAGTTTAATCTTGGAGCCGATCAGACAGCTGCACACCACCTGTGAAGAACCGTCTCTGCTTTTTCAAGCTTTTCATCTCGTCTTTTTCACTTTCAGCCACACAGTTCTGGAGGTCCAAGGTGCTGGATGTCGCCAGAGACTTTCCGGAGTACACGTTCGCCATCGCCGACGAGGAAGATTACGCCGAGGAGCTGAAGAGCCTGGGCCTGAGCGAGAGCGGCGAGGAAGTGAACGTTGGGATTTTGGCCGACGGAGGAAAGAAATTCGCCATGGAGCCGGAGGAGTTTGACTCAGAGGTGCTGAGAGAATTTGTCGTTGCTTTTAAGAAAGGTGGGTCTTTGTTTCACGTTGCATCACTTCTAAGGGAAGTTTTTTGTTTTGTTTTGTAAGCTTGCTAAATTTTTCAGTATGTCTTGAATTTTGTCTACAGGAAAGCTGCAACCCATCATCAAATCCCAACCAGTTCCAAAGAACAACAAGGGACCAGTTAAGGTCGTGGTGGGAAAGACCTTCGACGAAATCGTCATGGATACCCAAAAGGACGTCCTGATCGAGTTTTATGCTCCCTGGTGCGGCCACTGTAAGAAGCTGGAGCCCGACTATGTGGCGCTTGGCAAAAAGTACAAATCCGAGAAGAACCTGGTGATCGCCAAGATGGACGCCACCGCCAACGACGTGCCGAACGACAGCTACAAAGTGGAAGGCTTCCCCACGATATATTTTGCCCCCAGCGGCAGCAAGCAGAGCCCAGTTAAATTTGAAGGTGGAGACAGAACAGTAGAGTCGCTCGGTAAGTTTGTAGAGCAGCACGCCACAAAGCTCCTAAAGAGAGACGAACTTTGAGACTTTCTCTCTACGAAGGAGCTAAGAACTCTAAACGGCGGCAGGGGTCTGTTGGAGTCTGGGAGGCCAAAGGGAACGCAGCAGTTTCTAAACGGTGTTACTGACTTTCTTTGTGTTTCAAAATTTCTTTTTAGTTTCTGTTCATTCCGAGAGGTTTGGCTTCTGTTTCTGAAAGCATGTAAGCACTGACGGTTTTTAAATAAAGCTGAAAATGATGGTGGCTTTCTGCACCAACGCTCAGACGAGACTCCTTGTGGTGATGAATTGAAACAAGAGGTTGTTTTTGTAGAAATTTTAAATGAAGAGACTGGAAGTGCATACAGCTCAGGAAAGAATCACATTTTAAAAATCACGGTTTTAAACATCATCACAAATGGCTGCATCTTGAAACTAGCTTAAAAACACTCAGACTGTACCCTGATCTTGATTATGGAGCTTCATGTTAATCCTGTATTCACCTAACATATTAAATTAAGACATAATCATTAAGCATCAAAACATTTTCCAGGGGAGGGTGGGGGGGGATGCTTCTGTAACTATGGCTCAAAGATCAAACATAATCCAGATAGTTCTGGCTGTGTGGTGCTAAAAAGTGCTTCATGTACAGATGTTTAAAACATCTTCATATGGTGTTCATAGAAAAGTCTCTGTTTAACAAAACATCAAAGGTTTTTGAGGTTCTGGCCGGGTACTGTAGAGCTGCTGCCTCATTCACTCAAAGGCACTTGAGATACTGGCACTTGATGCGTTGGTTCATGAACAGCAGCGGAAAAGGTGAGGGGGGAACGTTAGGAAAACTCGTTGGTAAATCGCAAGTGGAAGTCACGGATCTTCTGCAGCACCACCTTCAGCTTCTCGGTAGGAGGTAAGATGGTCATCCTGGATGGAGGAGAGAACAAAAACCTATAAATAGTGCAGATGTTGAAGGAATGTGTTTGTGATGCGCAGCAGAGTTTTTCGTGATTTTTGTAATTATGCTCTAATTTATGTTGAGCTATGATGTACAAAACCATGAAATACACTGAAGTTTGTGGTTGTAACAAGACAAAATGGGAAAAACGTTCAAGCTGTCTGAATACTTCTGTAATATTAACATGAAGTGCAAACCTGAAGTGGAAGGTTCCATCTTTCTGACCGAAGCCACTTCCTGGCACCAAGCAGATTCCCTCCTCCTCCAGCAGCTTCATACAGTAAAACATGTCCGGGACTTTGCCTTCCGCCTGCAGGTAAGCACACACATGCATGACTGCTAACATGTTGGCGTTGGGTCACCAGTCAACCAGGGGAATGTAAGAGCAGACCTTGGCCTTGTCGATGGCTTTCTGTGGGAGAGTGATGCGGGGGAAGGTGTACATGGCACCCTGCACCGGATTGCAGGTGATCCCTGGTACTTCGTTGAAGATCTCCTCCGTCAGCCTGGCCTTCTCTGCCAGCGTGGCCAGCACTGCTGTCCGCTCCTGGAAGGGAAGCAACCGGGAAGAATGAGTAGGAGTTAACCGATGACCTGAAACTGAATCCATCTTTTCCCACAATAACTATTCTGCGCTGGCATCTCGCTGGCTGTAATAGATCCTGTAAAATGTGAGGCTGAAACTCGGTGGATCAGAGTCGTTTGTTCTGAAGGTTTCACAGATGCTCGGTTGGATAAAGTCAGGAGATCTTTGAGTTTTTCCATCAAAACGGTGCTGTTCCAGTTTGCTTTGTGCCATCAATGTATGTTAATCCACTGAGCCACTCTAACATGAAAATAAAACCTATTTTAAATTGCTCCACTTGATCCCTGAAAATAAAAACAATCCTTCCCATTTCAGACTCATGCACTGTTTTGCAAATTGACAATTTCTGGCAAGACTTAAAAAGAGAAGTTTGCAGATGCCCTCTTTCAAAACTGAACAGGCTAGAGATGTTTCATAAGGAAGAACGGGCCAATGGTTTAGTCTCTGTGTGCAGGCAGAATGGATCAGAGGCTGAATAGAAATGCTCACCACAATTTTCAGATTTTTATTTTTTCCAAATGTTTAAAACCAGATTCAACCTCATAATATTATTTGTGTTGGTCTATCACTAAAATCACCAGAAATACAGTGGGTAGCATAATTGTACCTTAAGAAAATGTACTGAAAATATTTAAACATTTCTGCCACTGTGAAAAACGCAAGTTAGTCTTCGGTGTTATTCAACAAGGAACAAAAACAGAAAGTGTTTTTTTTTTCTTTTTAAGAGAAATTACTGACTGACTGTCTGGCCACGATACTTTAATCGGGTCACTTGGTGGCATCATTCCCCCACTGAGTGAACGCTGGTGATTGTTGGCCCTTAAGTCATATAACTTTGCTAGGGAGAAATATGTTTTCACTTTACACCAATACTGTAACCGTATGTTACCAATTAATGAT
This sequence comes from Xiphophorus maculatus, assembly GCF_002775205.1. Classification (NCBI taxonomy): domain Eukaryota; kingdom Metazoa; phylum Chordata; class Actinopteri; order Cyprinodontiformes; family Poeciliidae; genus Xiphophorus; species Xiphophorus maculatus. Next base: position 13,708,786 of record NC_036463.1, on the reverse strand, counting down.
TCTGAATACCAAAGAGCAACAAAGTTCCAACATTTCTCTCTGTAAAAGTATGAACAGCTCTTCCACAGTCTTCACAATAAAAACTACACTTGGTTTAACTTTAACTCTTCCTGCAGCAGTCATATGTCTACAGAAAATATGGCACGACTGTCCTCAATGATTTAACAGCTCTCAAGCCCAGCTGAAATGTGCAAAGCATGTTTTCTTCTCCTTTTTTGCTTTATTGTAAGAGGAAGCAGAGAAATGCAGAGGTTTTTAAATGCAGAGTCATAAATATACTGTTTCCCTCTTGGAAAATTGCTGAAATATGCAGGATTTCAATGCTAGCACAAAAAATCCCTCCAGTCTGAGTCACGTTGCCAGTGAACTCAGCAATGGCCACATAATGAATGACTTCCTCTCACTGTGAACAACCCCTCCGCCTGTGTGAGTTCAGCAGGAACAGGTTAGCATCATTACTACACTGTACATTATATAATGTGCTGCACATAATCCACTTTGCAAAGCTCAGGCTGCTGCTTGAAACCAACAGCAAGAAGCAAAACTCCCGCACAACGAAGCCGATTACTGCCTTGTAAAGACTTCAGCTCACTCAATGCAAGCTTTGTGTGCGCAGATTATACCCGTCAGTTCTTGTGCGTATTTACATAAGTGAAATGTGTTTGCTGAAATGTTTGCTGCTGCATCCGGGTGTGCAACGTGTGACTAGGAGACTTTGTTTTTTTTTTTTCACCTTCGTAAACAAAGTGTAGGACGGTTCATCGGGCTGTGGGGGGTTCACCACCAGGTCCAGGAGGGCCTGTCCCGGAACGGGGGGGCACAGACGCACCGACACCAGTTTGGTGAGCTGGGCCTTCACCTCCGGGTCCATGTTGATCACCTCCATGTAGCCGCCACGGAACCCACACCTCATGGAGGCAAACAGAGAGAAGGCAAACACGAGGATGACTACACGACACATCTGCGTGGAGGAATCACTCCACCACCTGTAGACCAGCAGGAATACGTCTAACAACAAGAACAACAGAGGATGCACCAAGCACAGCAATACTGGAGATAGTACTCTACAGCAGGGACAAGGAAAACTAAAATATAAAAAGATTTTGTTTGGAAATGTCTCTCTATCACACAGACACTATACACCAGACAGGTCTGAAAAGAAAATGCAAATTTAACAAAAAAGATAACCCAATTTTAGGTTTAACGTCCAAAATATAAGCCAACCTTTATTTCAATTACACAGATCAATAGGTCGTTGAGGCAATGTGAATAGGAACTATTCAAATGTAAAGTACAAAATATTTTTGCTAATTTTGTTTTTGGCATTTAGCAAATAAAAACAACCTAAAACAAGAAACGTTCAGTCTGAGAAAATTTTTGCCTGTTATCTTTTTTCTAAGTGTGTAAAAATCTCTGGTTTCAGCAGCAGCTAACTGCTGATAACCAAATACATTTAGGCATTTAATAAAACATTAGATTGCACTTTATTACAAAACGGTACAGCTAGAATGTTAAACACTTTGGAGTGTTTAATATTCAAGATTCATTTCATATACAGAAATGAATTTAAAACCTTGAAAACACCAAGCATTTTCAAGGATTTCAAGCATCTGAACGAACCCTGACTATAAAGACAGAAAAGCTAGAGAATTCCTACGTATAATAATTCATAAATGTTGTCGCTTACTCTCCCATGTAGCACTTAGAGGTGGAGTGGAAGGAGGCCATCTCCACGGTGCTGGAATACTCCGGTCCCATCTCAAACAGAACCTTTTTGAAGGAGTGAAACTTGCAGCCCTCAGCGTACACGTTATCCTGGTAGACCTGACAGAGGAAAATGGTTTCAGAACAAACTCTGTTTACACAGGAATTAAATGAACTGGAAATAAATTAATACAGATGCGTGAATGGGGCCCAGATATAGGCAGAAAATAAATGTCTTTCCTCTAAATCGATGCTGAGCTCCTTGATTTTCCACCTAACAGTTGAGATCATTTAAAACTTTGTTTGTGCTTTTAGATGAATTAAACTTTTTTTCTTTTACCTCATCGGCCATGAGGAAGAGATGTTCCTCTTTAGCGAATTGGATCACATCCTCAATACACTGTCTGCTCTGCACTTGACCTAAAATTAAAAAAAAAACCCAGAACATTACGTTTAGAGTAAAGACAGTAGAAGAGTGAATTAAGATGTTTGGAATATTTCTATTGCCAGATAGATGTATTTTTTTTCTTCACAAAATAAGTATATGCAAAACAAAGTTTTCTGCCAGTAAATGTGCAGGGTTCTGTGTATATGTACCTGTGGGGTTCCCGGGGTTGATGATGCAGAGCACGCGGGGCTTGCAGTGCTGCTTGGCTTCATTTAGCGCTCTCTTGAGCTCTGCCACGTTCAGACTCCAACAGTTGTCCTCGTCCAGATAGTAGTTGATCTGCACAGCGGCCAGGTCCGCCAGGGCGGCCGAGTACAGAGGGTACTGAGGGATTGAGATCATCACCCCGGTGCGGTCTCGACCCTCGCCGCACACCAGCAGCTTCAGAATGGTCTGAGATTTTGGAGAAGTGTTTTACCGACTTGATTTTGGATGCCATTACAAGCAGATCATTTATGAAGGAACCTGGAGTCGGTGTAGACACTGAGAAGCTCATGTCGATCTACGGCTGTTCAAACCCGAAACAATTTTCCAAAGATTTCACAAATACAATAAAGCCTTTATACATTTCAAATTGTGTTTGAGATTTTTGCCAGTGGTGCCCCAGCTATTCATGCTACCCTGGATGGTGAGCCCTATGGCCCACACCAAAAACTTTCACTATTCAGAATGTAGAGAGGAGTTGCAGCACCAGAAAATACCAGAATATCTGCAGATTTCAACAAGTCAAATGTGAGGCTTTTCAAGACTTTCTGATGCCACTTTGGATGAAATTGAAGCCACCCCCCAAAAAACTATAAATATAAAGAAATGTTTGGGGAATCCTGCTGTATTACAATAATAGCAGCATATATTATAAAATTTCTGCAGTCTGTTTGTAGTTTTTGGTAGTCACTATGTGCTTTTAACACTGAATGGCTCTCTACAGCTGCCATAGCTGCAAGCTTAAAAGTTAGGGTTTTTTTGCACAGAATCCACCGAGCCTCGTACGGGTCGGCTACAGAAGTGACTGGAAATAAATTTGCACTTATCTATGATAGTCACCAAAAGGTTAGCTAGTTAGCAAGGGCCTATTAGCAGCTAGTCATCGGCAGCATCAACCGCATTGAGTCACAGAACACAATGAGGCACGAGACTCAAACTTATGCCTGACAGAAATGTTCTGTGAGAGGAAAAACGATGTAGAATATACAAGATTTAAATAGTGATTAACATAATTAAGATAATTGTAAACATGAATTTAAGACCTTTTAAGGACATGTGGACACCCTGCATACCATCCTAGGGGTGTTTGAGTCAGTGAAATAATTTAAAACCTGACACCGCTGCCTGAACACTCTGCGCCAGATATGCCAGTGTTTATTTCTGCATGGGCTGGTTGTTATCTCTTTGTGCTAGATTATATCTTAAAGTTACTCAGCTGTGTGAAATGGTTACATAAAAGTGAGGGTGATAAAGGTCTGTGTGTGGATTAAAGTCGAAGATGTGCAAAGTACAGCTCTGTAAATATATAATTAACAGGCGTTCAATGTATGCCAGTTCTGTGAAATCCGTGTCGCTTTCGCAGGATTAGAGGAACAATACGTCTATTAAGTCAGCTCCGCAGCATGCCACCAGTCTGTGAAGGAGGAGGTGTCAAAGGCGTGACAGATACCACAATAGCATCGCTGGCCCCGGTGGAGAGGTAGATGTTGTCGGGATTGGAGGGGATGCCGCCGTCTCTCCTCTCGATGTAACGTGCCACATCCTGCCGAATGCACTCGATTCCCTGGCTGGCGCTGTAGGCCCCTGCAGGACAGCAGAGTGAACTTTGAAAGTTCTGCACAGATAAGCTGACACTGTTTAACACACAGAGACTGACTGTGACGGTACAGAGCAGCTCGAAGACGTGACCGACTGGACGGAGCACAGGGGTGGGCGGGGAGTTGTCTGACCTATACTGTGACCCCCGCAGGCGTCGAGAATACGCCGAGCTCTCTTCTTGGCGTCCTCTGGAAACTTGTTGTCTTCCAAAAGCTCCGGGTAAGAACAAAGAACCAACACCTGAGAGAGAGATGAGGATATGTGGTTTAGCTCCGGGCTTTGCAACAAATGTTGTTTTTTTTGTCCGTCAATGAGCGCTCCACATTATCAGCCAAAGTGCAAACACAGCAAACAATTAGAGGATGAATCCAGCCAGTGAGTCTAACCTGTCTGAAAAATGTGATTGGTCTCTGACCCATAGCTTGGGCATCGCCTATGTTCGCCTTGATGACTTCTGTGAAAGGTTTCTTCACACCCTGCAGCAACAAAACCAGAAAGTGTAAAAGTCAAATTAATGAGGCGGACCTTTGTGGATGCAAAATTCAAATCTGTAGAAACTTGTACTGTATTCATACTTGTACTTGTTATGACTGAGTGGCTTGGAAAAGTTTTGACACCATTAGAACTTTTTCTTCCTTTTGCCACATTACATTGAGAAACCTTATTGCATTTTATTGAAGCTTCATGTGACATGCTAACACAAAGCTAGCAAGCTGTGTTTGTCTAACCTTCCGACAGGACTTCAGCCCTAAACGAGCCACGGTTACGACAGCATGGACTAGATCAAAGCATGTTCATGCAGTAAAATGGCCCAGTTAAAATCCATATCTTAATCTAACTGGGAATTTACGCCAGGATTTAAAAAACAGACTTCACAGGTGCTCTTCGTCCAATCTGGACTCAGGGAGTTGTTCAAAGAAGAATGGGGGACTTTTTTAGTATCATGTGAAAAGCTGGTGGAGACAAAGTCCAAAAGTTTTGCAACTGCAATTTAATGTAACCTGATACATTAAATTGCAGTTGGTGGTCCTACAAAAGACTGAATCAGGAGAGCTCATGACAAAAGCCCACCACACTTTTTATTTGTAAAATTTATGTTTTTTCTATCGTAATTATGCACAAATAAAATGCTAGTGGTGCACAAAATAAAATAAAAATAAAAACAAAATAAAAGGCACAGCTTATTTTCAACCTGCATCGACCCGTCGCTCCCCCATTAGAACGCCCCCTCTTATACTTTACAGTCTGGTTTGATGTGTGTTAAATGACTGCTGAGTCTTACAAAAACACAATCCACCCACAGTTGGTGGGTTGCATGTTCACCAAGACATGCTGGCTTAATCTAATCACAAGACAGGCTTCTGTCTTTTCTTCGCTTCCTCTGGCCATCTTCTATTCATCAGCACACCGGCTCTCTTCGTCTCTTTGACTTAAACGACACGCCCAAACTCAGGGTCTGTTTGCTGGTTCCGGCACGCTGCAGCTGCTGCCGTTTCTCAGATGACGTCAACCAAATCAAACCGACAGCACACTTTATGGTAACCGGACCAAAAAGGTCAGAGTGTCAATCAGAAACGTTCGAAGTCAATCAGGCGGTCAGAAGAACTTTGATCATCATGGATGTTTACACAAGTCCAGCTCCAGCCGGGTGTAGAGTACAGGACTTGAAATACATGCAATGTTGTCAGTTCATGTCCAGGTCATGCAAAGTTTAGAAAAAAGAAAAGAAAAGAAAAAGTGTTTGGCTCTTTTTGAAAGGATTCTGTGATCACAGAGAATCTTCCTCACCAAATAATGTTTTCTTTTATCTTTTTAAAAAAAAAAAAAAAAAAAAAACTATGGCAAGGCTAGCTTCACACCAAATCAGATCTAAGTAGCTGGGTGCACCTCGTTTGCTTTTTAGTCTCTATCAACAAAGTGTCTGGTTGTTCTCCGAGCCGGTTACTTCCTGCGCTCTCCTGCTCAGTCAGCACCAGGCACTGACTACACAGGCCTGACCAGCACAGCCAGACCAAGTGGCCCAGAGGACAGAGTAGAGCTCACGAACAGAAACCTTTTTCTTCCTTGCAGAAGTATTCACAACCCCCTTCCTTTTTTTCACATTTTGTCCTTTTACAACCACAAACCGCTGCGTACTTTATTTGGATTTCTTCAGAATTGGTTGAAGTGTAAAGCCTAACGTGTTTTTAACCAAATATATATATATATAAAGTGTTCCATGCATATGAATAAAAATAAAATTCTTATAAAATTTCTACTGTTTATTTATCTTTCCAAAACAGCTGGAGCTCTGTCAGATTGAATGAAGAGCATTTGTTCACATCAGTTTTCAAGCTTTGCTTTCTTCGTAGGATTTCAGTCTAAACTTTTACACTTTGGTCTGAGCCATTCCACTTTTATTATCATTGTCCTGCAGAGAGGTAAACCTCAACCTTGATCAGGTTTCCTCCCAGAACCTCCTGTAAAAAAAAAACATCCACACACCATGATGTTGCCATCAAAATGCAAAATTTATTTGCATTTTGCAAATAGTCCAAAACTTTGCAACATTTGTGGCAACGTGGTGTAACGCTCCAAGAGCTCCGAATACTTTTCCAAGGCATGACGTAAAACTAGTTCTCAAAGAGAAACTAGACTTGCGTATGCAAACTGGAAAATACGCATTGCTAATTTTCTCATGTGATTCTCCAAGGACAATGCAATCATTAAGATGGTAATGAAATGAAGCGGAATTAGGCATCAGGTCACTCAAAGAAATGAAAACAGAGACGTGTGGAGTCGTACGGATACCAGAAAAGTTTACGTTTCCCATGCTCCTGCTTGGATGACACCCAGCTATTGTGGCAGAAAACACCAGACTTGCCAGAAGCTGAGATCCAAGCCTGAATCAGCTCATCAGTGTCATGCCAGATGTCTGCGTAAGGATTTATAAGGGTCATCAGCACAAATGCATTCAATCTGCTGAGCCACCGGTAAAAGTGTTCCAGTAGCAGATCTGACAGGAAGCAAATCCGACTGCTGCAATACAAACCCTCCGACCCCTCTGGAAAACAAAAAACAAACAAAAAAAAACGCTTTAGATTTAGATTTTAAGATATCTGACACAACCCACTTTGCTTCTGAGGTAATTATTTTGTCAGCTGTGCGGGACATGATTCGTCCCAGTTATGAGCATAGAAAAACAAGTGGACAGCCGAGAAGCGCAACACTTTCATCAGAGCTGCTTGTTTTGAACCTCCAGAGCCCAGAGGGCCCCAGCAGGCTCTTTCTTCTGAGTGGGTCAGCCCAAAGACACAAAAGAGGACAGAGAATGCTCATCTTATGTAACAAAGCTCTACAATATACACGTCCTCGGAATCCTGCAGGCAACTCAGACAAAAGGAGAGCTAAATGCACTCAAGGCCAGTCAGAGCTGTCCACTACAGCTGATCATGTGTCTCAAGAAAGAGGAGAGAGAGAAGGCGTGTAAAAAACACAATCACTTTTAACCTGCTTATCTTTCCTCCAGTAGATCAATAACGTCCCTGTTGGAATGTAATATAAACAAAACACAACAGGGGAAAAAAACGACCTGCTGTCCCAGTCCTGTCGCTAATCGCAGAGGAAATCGGCAAAAACTAAACTGTCTAAAAAACGAATGATAGGTTTTCACATTTTAATCAGATATGGAACAGAACATGGACATTATGGTTTGTTATGTTTGTCCACGATCTTCAGAAGTTGTTTTTTATTTAAAGCTACAAGCCAAACGTCTGTAAATTCAATCTAACTCAACTGAGAGGTACTTTGCCACAACAAGCCGTCATCATGTTTTTTTTTCTATTTGTTATGCTTTTTGGTTGTAAATAAGGATGGGAGGTCCACACAAAACAAGTTTTCACACCAACGTGACTCTGGTGACATCGCTTAAAAGGCATAAGACAGCCAACTATATATGTTTGTATGTTTCATTGTTTTTTAGTTGCAGTTTTACTTTAAATTCCTCTTTCAGATGTGTTTACTTGTCTTCTGTGGAACTGCAGTAAAATGAGGCAAGTGCTAAATAAAATCAAGCAAAAATAACAGGCTGATATGTTTCATGCAGATTATACGTGTCATTATTTTTTCCACCAAAAAAAAACAAAACAAACGTGCAAACAGACATATAATGACGTCAGTCCTATCCGTTAACACCACCATGGGCACACCAGCATACTATGGAGGGTAGGAAGTGCCACGATTTTGTACATAAATGAAACAGAACACTACAAAGAAATATGTTACTACTTAGTGAAAAGGGATTTTAAAAAAATACACATTCATAAGTAAAATATGACATGTCATTATTTAAATGTGAAAAAACAGATGAACTATGCCACTATTAAAATAGTTATTTCATGGTCAAATGCTCCGGTACATTATGAAATTGATTTCATCTGTCAGCTTTATAGTGCTGCTCCAGTCAAGATGATTGGTCTATAGTAATAGTTACTGTTAGAGAAACAATTATATACATAGTTTTTTACATTTGGAAAACTACACTTTGAATATCAAACTTTATTTCAAGTTGAACAATTATGTGGGGATATTATTTATTTATTTATTTTTTATGTCTTGTAAAAATAATTCTAGAATTGTACAATTATATTACTATATATGTATAATTGTAAAATTATATAACAATTTCTCGGATAGGTGGCACTTTTTGCCTTCCGTACTTACAGCCCACACAACCACCATCATTCCAGTCAAACCCAGAAGGAAGAAATAAGGGGAAAAAAAGCATTGCTTGGTCCAAAGGAGAGAGATCATTCATAAAAACTGAAGTAAGGTGATTTTCCAAGTGCATGTAGGACCATTACTCTGGATAAAAACATGTTATGGCTTTCTCTAATTTCACAAGTTGCAAATATACACAGAAAAAAAACAGTTAAATAATTAAATAAACAGATGTGTAAGGGTTAAAAGTTGTTAAGAAGATCATTATTGTCACTGCTTAGTTTCCGTATTGACAGCATAATCTCTAATGCTATAATAATCAATTAGTAAGTAAAAAAAACAGACCTGCAATACATCAGAATGTACATCGAGTCACTCAGAAGTCTCTCCACTGCTGCAGCGTTTTCCATTACTTTTTTTTTTTTTTTTCGTCTGCGCAACCGAAGAAAAGCTTTTTATATATATAATTATTTTTGGTAAAACACTGCACTGAAAGTGCATATTTTATCACTGTGAGTGAGTGAGTGAGTGAGTGAGTGAGTGAGTGGTTGGTTGATGGAAACCATGCTGGATAATATCTTCACATGTGAAGGTGGAATTCCCAACAGGTGTGTAAGAGGCAGTCAGTTGTAGAAAAGCCTGAGCATTATAAAAACACTCAAACGCTGCATTATGTAAATGAAACCCACTTTTATAGTGGGTTTCCTTTGTTTCTGTCGGACACTTCGGCTCTGTTGTCAGTTTACCTCTCGGAGCTCCTTCTCTATCTGCACCGCCCGCTGGACGATGGGGCCGCGGACCGCGTACTCCACCCGCTTCACGTTGGGGTTCATGTTCTCCACGGTCAGCACCTTCCCCCGACACGACACCCCGTTCACTGCCTGCTGGGACATCCTGGCTGCTTTGTGCTCAGCCCGCTTTCTGCCAGTGCCTCAAACTGGAAGGCTTTTTCTAAAATTGTTTTTTTTTTTTTTTTTTTTTTTTTTAGAAGTAGAAGAAGAAGAAGAAGAAGAAGAAGAACAAATGAAAGTTATCAACAATTTAACAGAAGTCGGTCGCAGCAGAAGAGGAGATAAAATTATCGGTCGCTGCAGAGGAAGAGATAAAAAGAAAATTATCTTTTGTTACCAGCTGCTCTGCGGGGAAAACAAAGTTCAAGTCAGCTCGGACTCTTGGAGAGACTTCGGAGCCTCCCGGTGCTCATATTCCCAACCGGACCGCCACGCCTCCGTCCGCGGGTTGGCTGGACTTTCCTCCCTTCAGTTTCTGAACGGAGCCTGCCAATGGTGCGTCCAAAGGGCTTTAGGAAAATCTAACTTTACAGACGTAACGTTGACAAAGTCAAGGAAAAAGAAGCAAGTTATATATCCACGCCCGCGGACAAACACCGATGCTTACAACATAAGTTGTTTTTAAGTCACCCGAACAAGGACGAAGGCTTTCCGTTTCAACGTCTCCATGCCGTCCCAGCGCATTGAACGCGGCATGAGATCTGCTACAGAAAAACATCATTTTCACATGCAGGGTGAACGCTTTGCTGCGTTGTTCGGTAACCTAGAACATTTGGTGTCGTGAATACAGGGGTGACATTTAAGGACAGCCTGTGTATTTTAATGAAAGGTGGAGCAGCTTATTCCGAACAATGATTTGAATGCATCGTCCATTTGCTTCATTTGAATACATTTGCATGGCAGTTGCTTTTTTTATATATATATAATAAAAGAAATATACATTATTTAACAGATAAAAATAAAATCTATACTTTTTAAATAAAAAAACAGCTGATTTTAAGTTCCATCAGCCAGCAGCCTTAATGTGCTACAGATGGCTCTCTAGAGTTACATTATCTACACTGAGTCACATGAGGTGATTTGGTCATCTGGTTAGGATGCCTCCACAATAAGGCCACGCTTTCCGTTCTTTTTAACAGAATGGATTCTAATAGAAATGAATTGAAAGAAAGAAGTCAATAAATGACACTCTGACCAGCTTTTCCGGCGAGATAACAGAATCAGACGGGGTCGATATGTTACAAAATGGATTTATAATGTACTCATTATTTATATTTAAGCATCCATCCATTTTCTTACACCCTTGTCCCTAGTGCTGGTGCCTATCTCCAGCGGGCGAGAGGCCATTTTTAATCAAATTTGATGAAATGTAATTAGTGTGACTATTACATTTTATTCCTTATTAGATAAAAAAAACTGAAGATGATACTTTTCAGTAAGGGATTTGCTTGGACCATGACCAACGTTCTCCCTGTGTTCTATAATAAGCAGAGTTGTTAATTAAAACTCATTGCAATGGTATGGCAGCATCTCATACATAAAGTTACATGCAGTCTATAGCAGGGTTGGAGTTTAGCCAGTTGTTTATAAAGCAATAATTTTATCCAACCCTTATTTTACATAATCTTGCTGTATTTGCACCAAAGCTACTTTCACATGTATGATTTGAACAATGTATTTGTCTGTTTAAATTTTGTAAAGTGCAAGTGTTCAATGTAAGACACTGCATTTAAAAAAATGTTACTTATTAAACTATATATGTGTAACCCAAGTAAATATAACACCAGTTCCTGTAGATACAATATTCCAGAAAAACCCAGCAATGTTTGACCTCTCTGTAGTTCAGGATGAAACTTCTGTTCTTCATTAACATCCCTGGCAGAAACAAGTCAGTACTGGATCTTCCTCTCTGTTAGTTCTCCACCACATGATTTTAAAAATCTTATTGGAGAAAAATAAATAAACAAATAAATAAAATACCCTACTTCTTGTCCATTCACTTTCCTTGAAATACCACATATAGCTGTAAAGAAGCATCACAACAAAGGTAGTTTATCCATTTCTGTACTGTAGTGACACAAATTGTCACCACAGTACAGAAATGGATACAGAAACAATACTAAATATTTTAGAGGTTTTGAGAAAAGACCTAATTTTAAATACTTTTAAATTGCAGTCCTCAATTTACCGAACCCTGAAATAACTGTTAGCCATATATAGCATGAGCACATGAATAGTGACTTTAGAGCTATAAAACAAAACTAAAACCAGAAAAACAAGTTGCTATAATAATCACATTATCAAATCGGCATTTGTGCGAGAAGGACCCTGCAGAGACATCTTGGAGAAGTCTAGGGAAAGACATTTGATATCGCCAACTAAAACAGGGCACGTCCTAGCATGTGATGTCCGGCTGACGTTTGAGTGTCACGCAGCAGGCATTCTGGTAGCATCAAATACCAAGTTAACATAATAGGTTATGGTCAAGGTCAGCTGTATGAAAAGAAAAGTAACAACTGAGCAGCGGTAAGGAGCTCAGAAGCCAAAATTGAGCATAAACTGGTTTCCATTATGACTCAAAACCAAGCAGGACTGCTGAAAGCCATGTTGCAGTTCTACAATCTGAGTGTTTACGATTCTGGTGCAAAATATTTCAAGTTGAGGCTAAAACTAAAGCTGTTTCAATTACATGTAATGCTTTCAAAGTCCTATTTTCTTCATGTCTATCTATGGCTACGCTGGCAGGCACTTCAAAACAGACTGAAGTGTGACATCTGAGCTGTACTCACTAAGTGTGATGAAAGAGTAAAATGAAAAGAGGAGGAGGGGTCGAGGGGGCTCATGAGGAGCTGAACTGCAGCAGAAACCAGGTGTTTAAATACACTTTATCAGAAGACACAGAATGTTTTTGTGCGATTTATACTTTTCCTGTTTGCAGGAGTCTCCATCAGACTCGCTACCATCAATTAGCTGCTGCGCATCTGCTGAGTTCGTTCTACAAACTGCTTCTCAGTGCAATCCTGGTAAAAGCAAAAAAACAAAACAAAAACGGTGTTAAAGGGTTAATAGTGACGTTGTGATGACTTCCTGAAGGTGTAGTTTCAGAAAGAGTCGGCGTTTATAAAGAGACAGAGGCCCAATTCCATGTCCTTAAATCAGGACGTAAAGTTTCTGTTAAGTCATATTTGATATGTAGCTTTTTTATGAAAACTGAAGGTAACATTACATTACTTGACTATGCTATGAAATTGCATTATGTGCCTGGAAAACACACAATACTGCCCGCCTCAGATGACTAAGATTGTATATAATCTTAGTAATCTGTAGGAACGCTATCCAGATATTTTTTTTCCCAATTGTTTGAAAAAAAAAAATCTTTAAAAATTCACCAAAAATTCCAGATATCCAGAAGATATCTGAGGAACTCCATATCGGGGTTCATCCTTGGCTGCCAAGATTGGTACCAGCCTGCCTTAAAATACTATGTACTCAGCAAGGAAGAAGCTGTTTATCCAAAATAACATAAAAACATATTCATTCGTAAGCAAAGTCAAAAACTAAAACAAAACAAAAAAAAAAGAGATAAAAAAAGAAGGAAGTCTCGTGGTGCGTGGTTTGATGAAACTAGACATTGTGACCATTTGGAGAGACAAAAACATAAGCGTGCAAGTCAGAGAATACCATCTCTACTGTGAAGCATGGGTTTTGCTGCAAGAGGAATTGGTGCACATCACAAAATAGAAGGTGAGGAAAGAATCAAAACATGAAAATATTGACATTACAAGACATTAAATAGATGTCTAAGGAAACCATCAAGATACAAAATGGGTTAAGGACGACAAGGTCAGTGATTTCAAGTGGCCAACACAATATTGGGCACATAGAAAATTATGGGCAGAGAAAATTGAGTTACACAATTACAACAATCTGCTGTATTTAGAGAAGAAACAAATGGTATAATAATTATAAAAGTGAGAAAAAGAAGGAATTTTTGTACAGTGTATTTAGTTCCTGGGATGAAGTGTGTATAATCTTAGTAATCTGGAGGAACGCTATCCAGATGGGCTAAGTGGGTTTGCAATATTGAAATACAAAATGAATTTGTGAAAACAATGTATTTAAGTCTTTATTTCCCCAACAGGAATCAATAAAAATAAAACAGTGATGTTTTACAGTAAACGCAGTACATTAAAATGTTCAAGTCCATCACATTTCATCTCAAAGCTCACCGACGTCATTTGTGGGTCATTGTGCACCAATTGCAATCCAATGTTAAAACCAGCCACAAAATGAAGGCACAGAACTCTGATTATCAATGTGACAATTAAATAACTCTTTGATCATTATGTGAATGCAAAAATATTTTTCTTTCAGTTTTTCCTTCATGTCATCTTTTAAAGATGTTCTTTTCCCCCCCTCCAAAGTAAGACAAATAAATAAATGTGATTCAATTCTGAGAGTAGAAAAACAAATACTGACAGAAGAACGGAGATCAGGTTTTGACAAATGTAAATTGTACATTGATTTAAAGAGAAATAATTTCATATCAAAGGAAAATAAATGTACAAATTGCGCCATTACAATATTGAAGTGTACATTTTTTGAATGGTAAAGAACAAACATTTTTCTAAATTCAAAATACAAAGCTGTAAATCATTCAGAAATCCAAACATAAAAAAAAAACTCTTTAATGTATCCACATACATTAAAGAAAACCTCTTTCCGTATCAAGAGAAATTATTAGATGAAGTAGACAACTTCATGTTCATGCCGACTCACATTTCTAGGCAAACTGGACACTGGAGTTCTCCTGAGCTCAAGTGAAAACGTTACATTCAACAGAAATGATTGCCTCCCAGCAGGGGGCAAAGCTGGAGTGTGTAGGTGACTGGAGAAGAAGAAACATGGGTGAACTAAACAAACTGGACATCAAACCACTATTGGCACGGGGCAGCCCAGTCTCACCAGACAACGTGCAATGAGAACGTTCCTCCGTATTTCGAATGTTTTGGAATAAAAATCTGAGAAGGAAATGTGTCACCAGGCCAGGCTGTAGCCGTGCATGGCCTGGTGGGACATTAGGCCATTAGGCATGATGGGCATTAAACTGTGTTTAATGCTTAACAGTGCAAACATGTTTAGAAGTAGAAGTAGACTATATGCGAGTATCTCAAACTAAAATGTAAACCAAATCATGATTTTAAAGATGTACTTTAATTCTCCTTTCCCAATTATTTATGAATGAGGGTAAAGTATTTAAGAAAGCACAAACAAATGGGGGGAGGGGGATTAAAATATGGTGAAAAGCGCCCACCAATGAGTTTTTACATCACATATTACAGTAGTTTTGGCCAACTACCGTTGATACTGTCACCATTTATTAAAGCCTTGTCCGGCGCCCTACAAAGGTACTTAAACCTGTTAACATTTTGTCACATTAAAACCACAAACAAATGCATTTTGATAGGATTTTATGTGATTTACAACAGAAACTGAATGAAAACGATGAACGTCTTTAATGTGTGTACAAATAAAGTGTGGTGTGATTTTGTGCTCAGCTGCTTTTAATCTAATAGCCTTACACAAAATTCAGTGCAGCCAAGTGCTTTCAGTCACCTGTTGAATAATGGGACTTAATAAGAGAATATTAGATAAGAAACAGCATCATGAAGATGAAGTTGGGAGAATCTGTTGACAAGGCAGCTGTAAGTGGTGCTCTCAACTAATCTTTTCTTTTATGAAAGACTGGTAAGAAACTGTTATTGAAAGAATGTCCTTGAATTTTGGACATGGCACTAACATGTGTCATGTTAGTGCCACCACTAACATGACACATAGTGGTGGCAGCATAATGCTTTGGGGATAGTTTTTGTCAGCCGGGATAGAAAAGCTGGTCAGATTGATGGGGAGATGAACGAGCCTAAACACAGAAAAATGTGGGAAAAAATATATATATATACATATATATCAATGCCATGAAACCCGAGTCTGAGGTCGAAAATCAACTTCTGAACACACAGCCAGAGCAACAAACCAGTAACTCCGAAAAAGCATCTGCATGTGTCAGAATAACTGAACTCGAGCTAATTCGTAATGAAAAATGTGAAAAAGACTAATCTCTAGATGAGCAAAGCTGGTAAGAGATAAAAGCGGCAACAACAGCAAAAGCTGGTTCTACAAAGTGTACAAATATGAGCCAAAGGTCAGATCTGCATTTGTATATAATAAAGAAAAAAATGAAACATTGGCAACCATTTCTCCTTTTCTATCCACTACATAGTTAGGCCAACACAAGGTAGTGGACATCAGATGAAATCCCCATAAAATATAGTAAAGTTTGTGGTTTGATAAAAGATGAAAAAAAAAAATGTAGTAAATAATTTTGCAAGGCACTTTAATTCCTTAGTGAGTCAGAAGCTTTATCTCTGTGGTTTATTACTTTTAGAGAATCTACGTATTGAATTTCTAAACCAACGTAGTCATTACACGTTCTGTTGTGAGATCAGATTGCATGAGGCCTAAACTGACAGTCTTCAGTGATGCATTGCAATCAAGTCTGTTTTTAAATGTGTTTTGTCACTTTGGAGTGCTTCTGCCCCCTGCAGGCAGCAGAGCGCAGCTACATGAGACCACAGCATGGCTCCTTGTTGTTGGTCTGCTCCTCCTCAGGGGCCCGCAGTTTCAGCAAGGGAGGATCTCCGCTGGCTGGGGTGAAGAACACCTGACTGGGAGACGACGACTGCTCTGGAGTCGGGATCGTTTGGATTTGTGGTTGAGGCTGAGGGGTCGTCGCGGCGACAGGAGGCTCCTCCACCTCGGCGGTGGAGGGCAGCGGGGGAGGAGGTGCAGGATACTTATTGAGCTTGGCAGCCGCGCGCTGGCGCTTCAGGTCGGCCAGGGTGTGGTGCGATTTCTCCCGAGTCATGCTGTCCGCGCCCTCGCCCTCCGCTTGCCCGGACGCAGGACTGAGCTCGTAGGTGCCGCTGCGATCCATGCGGCCCCCGCCGCTCCACAGCTCGCCAGGCACAGAGGAAGCCAGAGACACGGACGTCTCCCCGTTCCCCACGCTAGATGACGCGATCTTTCTGTCGGCAACCTCCAGTTCCTCCAAGCGTGTCGTTGCTGCTCCGGTAGCGACCTGAGAAAACAAGAGAAACCTTTAGTAAACTTTAAAAAAAACCAACTAGTTCATCAAGTCAAACGGGGCTTAATCTGAATCATTGTGACGAATCTATTATTGGAATAATCATCGACTAATTTAGTAATCGATCAATAGTTATCTGGAGTTTACAGAATCAGAGTATTTCAGTGCTGGATACTCGTCTTTGCAGTTTGTTAAAAGAACATCTTAGATGTACAAAATCAATTTTGCATTTAAGATAAAAAACAAAAACCTTTAAAAAAAAATTTGCTCTACGCAGAGCTCCTTAAATGACATAGCTTTAGCTTCACTCGGTTCAAATAATGTAAAAAGAGATCTCTTATTAAGCACCGTTTGCTACCCAATTATTAACCAATTAATCCAAATAATAGTCACCAGATCACCTCTGCAACGTATTGATGTTAAGTTGAGCGGAAATGGCTGAGTTTTTCATGTTGTTGGGAGAATTTCTTAGCTTCAGATGCACATTTTCCTCCAGATTATCAAGCGTTCACTAAAGGAATGCTGTTATGTTATTGTACTTCAGGCAATACGATATTTATTTTCTTATTTAACAAAAGAATTAAGTTATTTATGTTTACTTTTAAATGGATTTCTGTTGAGCAAATAAGATGGAGTGGTTAAATTAAAAATCTGCAGAATGTACCAATTTTTAAATTTGATTAATCATCAGAATAATCGACAGATTAATCGATTACTAAAGTAATTGTTAGCTGCCGCCCTAACGTCAAACTCTGTATGAGATAAAGGAGCCATTTTCGGTCACCATGTGAGCATGCTGAAGCAGCTCAATGTCAGTCTGTCTGTCCTCGTCGTCGTCCTGCGGTTCAGGTGTGGTCGCCGGCTCCTGCCAGACGATGGCCTCCCTGTGGTGCTCCCGGCGGTACAGACTGGAGCGTTCATTCACGCTGACCCGACGCACAACCTTCCTGTGCGGGCAAATGTTACGGGAATCAGGTAAAACACCTAACTGCTCCCACTTCTGAAATAAATCCCTGCTCTCTGAATTCCCTTGTTTACCCTCTGCTTCCAGTGCTGGACACTCGTCTTTGCAGCGTGCCCTTCTGCTTGTCCTGACTTTTCATGATGGCGTCGTGTTTGTTCTTCAAGTCCGTCAGTTTGGCTCTGACCTCCTCATCAATACACACATCTGCAGACGGAGCAACACGTCACACATCTAGCATCAAGTTATTTCAGAGAAATATAACAAAATGACCACAAAAAGCCTCTGATCTCACCGAGCGGCGTCTCATCTAAAACAGACTTGGAGTTCAGATTGGCTCCGTGAGCCACCAGCAGCTCCACCACTTGGATCTGGAAACAAGTGAAAACAAATGACACCCATAAGACGGGTCAAAACAAAGTTACTCAAGGTCGACGGCCGAACGAACCTGTCCCCAGCAGGCGGCAGCGTGAAGCGGCGTCCATCCGTCAGAGTCTTTCAGCTCCAGCTGAGCCCTTTGGTCGACTAGCAGCTCTGCTACAGACATGTAGCCATTGGCAGATGCTATGTGGAGCTGAAATGGAAGGAAATAATTAAAAAAACAAAGCTACTGCAGTGCTGGATGCTTCTTTTTTGACTGAATCTGCAGATCATGGATGTTTCACATTTTGTTGAAACAGTCCAGTTTGTTTAAACCCTCTTTTACTCTTGTTACATGGCTTCTGTCTAATTTAATTTGAGTTACTTTACAAAAAGGTTCGAACATCGAGTATAATTTTTCCTTTTCAGAATAGCACTTTGTGTGATTAACCTAATTATTAATGTAATGCTTTCCTGTAAATGACTGAGTTATGCATTCTGTATGACTGATTATTTTCACATCCATTTGTTTTACCTTCTGTTGTCTAATCCTACTGATTCTCTACAGGTTCAGGGCGCATGTGCAGTGAACGATTGTCTAGACTACACATTTGTGGACTATCACTTGTGTGCCATGTCTTATAATTATTTTCATCTGCATCTCACCAGCGTCGCCCCATTGTTGTCTTGTGCACTTAAATCTGCTCCGGTGTTAATCAAAGCCTCCACGTCAGCAAGCATGGCCAGCTCTTTCGCTCCTCTGCATTCATCTATCCGCTTCTGAGTTATCCCTGTGAAGGAAAAAAAAATTGCCAAAATGTTGTGCTTAGCAGTGATTTAGCATAAATTATGTGAAACTTTCTCTGTCTCCCCTGCATTGCAAAAGATTTGACATTTTACGGACCCTGCTCAGCCATAACCATCTCTAGCAGCTCCAGCGTAGCCTCATCCTCACAGAGGTCATAGGCCATGTTGCCGTCTGCGTTGACGGCCAGCAGGTTGGCTCCACTACAAGGAAATAGACATGCAAATTGTTCAGGGTTAGAGTGGCACACCCTCGTGTATAAAGCAATGCTTTCAAAGTCAAACTGCACCCATATTTGCATTGGTTTTGCATACTGCATATTTTAGGTCTCTCAATCTGTTTATCCTTTGAAAATGAAGAATAAATAAATACAGAAGAGAAAGAGAGAGGAGTAAAAGGCTCAAAGAAATTGGAAAGAAAAAACATTTTTCAGAACGGAAGGGAAAACTGACGCACGCCTGAACGAGGAGCTGCACTAGTCCAGTGTGTCCACAGGTGGCAGCAGCGTGCAGCGGCGTCCACAGCTCACTGTCGCAGGCGTTCACAGAGGCACCAGCATCTAGCAGGCACTGAACTATCTCCACAAAGTCGTCAATGCAGCACTGAGAAGAAAAAAAGCACACAGAAATCCTAAGAATGGTAGCTCCATGACGATTAAAAAAAAGATACAAAAAATAAAGCACTGGGATAAAAAGCAAACAAGAAAATACATGCATGGATAAATCATTGCTAGATTTTGAATGAAGATTAAGCTTACTTCAGAGGAAAGATTTGCATGAATGGCTCAGTCTTCTGCTGTGCAAATACAAAGTTTTTCCTAAAAACTCAGCTGTGACTGATTTTATAAAGAGTTCTCTGTACTGACAAACACTCCTTTCATGAGTGAGAAGAGGCCGAAATTTACATCAACTTATAGGGAGAATAAATTACAAATGGTTTAAATTGTTAAACACACGCCATTGGAGTTAAAAATCACAGAAATCCCTTGACGTCCTCTAAATCTGGCTATTAAAGTCCCCAGCCTGCTAAAATTTCTGGCCTTTGAACCAAAGTGGAGTTGAATAATCTGTCATTATATAAACAAAGTTATCTGAAGATTTAGATATAATAAAAACTTAAAAAAGGACATGATGGGTGCAAACATCACAGAGAGACACAACACTGGAAAGTCACAAACATTTCGAAAACATGCAATTTTTGTTTGTTACAGAACCTTTACTGTTACCCTAAAGCAAAGTAGATCTGTGTGCATATTTGGTGGTTTGAGGAAAATTTATGAACTGAATTACCCACTTAAGCATGATTTTAAGTTTTTAAGTTTTGACAATTCCAGCAAACTCCTGAACCAGCTGCCTCTGTACCTGATGCAGGGCTGTCAGTCCGTCCTCATTGACCAGATCTGGGCTGACACCGCTGTTGAGCAGCTCTCTCACTAGAAAAAGCAAAGGCACACATAAAAACACACACACACACAAGATCCCACTGGAAGAAAGCCTGTACTTAATCAGGGTGGATTTATTTAAGGTATGTCTGTGGGTCCTACACAGAAACAAATTTGTTCCTGGATAGAGATCAATACCTTATTCCAAGCAGCCAACAATAAATCTCTTGAAAACAAAATTTGGAGATATTGCAAAAAATATTGCAAAAAGGGAAATGATCTTGATTTATTGTGAGGTAGAATCCCTCAAATAACCAATAGGGCTTGTATGTGACAGACCAAAACAAACTAATGCAAAACCGGGAAAAAGGAACAAAAAATACACCCAGTTTTCAATCTTTTACACAAATATAAAACTGGTATTTGTGTAAAACCAATGTTATTTTGGTTCCCCTGACTAAATACCATTGAGAACCATCATTAGCTACAATTAAACCTCCTAGCATGTTGGAGCATGTTCATCTACTTTGTACTTTCAGAGATTGAAATGTTTAAACATTCTACTTTGCAGAATAGCTGAGTCCAGTCTGAATTGATTTGCGAGCATTTGTAAACATCAATTTTCAAGTCCTAAGAAGCTTTTTTCAATCAATTTAGGTCTGGACTTTGATTAGGAGACACTTGGAGATACTTTGATGTAATGAGTTAGTATTCCAACCAAGATACTTATTTGCATGTTTTCCAAGAATTATTTTTAAGCTATAGTATTACATAAAATCCTTGTTAGATACATTAAAGGATATGCAGAGTTTCGCAAGGCAGTGTGTGTGTCTTGACTTCTCACCCTCCTCAACGTCATTGCGGGCCGCTGCTTCCAGCAACGTGATAGAGTTGGGAAACTTTACTTTTGTAGTGCGTTTCTTCTTCTTGTCCGCTTTGGCCCTGGATCCTCGGGACGCGTCCTTTTCCATCTGCGCCCACGCCTTCAGCTGCTGGGCGCGGCGTTTCTGGGCGTGCTTCAGGCGCTCCGTGGCACTCAGACGCCCGACCGTGGCCATCTCAGCCAGCAGTTCGCCGTGGTCTGCTGCCATGGCGACCAGGGTTCTGGCTATTTCGTGCCTGTGTTCGGCTCGTTCTCCGAGATTAGTTTCTTTTAGTGATTTCAAAACTTTGTATTAGTCTTCTCTTAGGTCAAAGAACTACATCACAATGTTTAGCAGAACATAAAAAAGGGGTTAGATTTTTAGTACATAAATAAATAAATTACAAAAAAAGGAAGTGATGAAAAATAAATTAAGTCAAGTTGCTTTTTCTCTAAATATCTCCATGATTACAATTGGGGTTTTTATCAATGTTTTATATAAAAACTTTTATTGGACCAAAATGAAATGCTGTTGACTTATTACCGAAAGGAAAAAGTGCTAGCTTCTGCAAACTTTCAGTCCTTTCCATTTCACCTGTAAATGATCTTGCAATAATACAATCAAGGAGACAAAAAGAGAAGAGAGATGGAACACAAACTCTCAGCTTTGTGGACTCGCTCTCTTCCCCAAAGGGTTTAATTTGGGGCTGATAATGTCCAAGAACTGGACTCAACAGGGGGCGGTGATGTCAGAATCCACTGGCGATGAACAAACATGTGCATTATGCAGACAGAACTGGGACGCTCACTGACAACAGATGCAGGATTCAGACCATGTCCTCTCCAGTACCAGATTATTTCATAAATCCAATTGAGGTGCTCAGTAAACACTGCATGGCTTTTTCTTGTTGATGAACATTCTTCAGGTGAAGTGTTGACAGTAGAGAGGCTGTAGTTAGCTGCTCCTTTGTGATCCAGTCTGTGGGCAGGGAGAAAAAATGTGAGTGCTACGTTACAGTAGAATGCATGAGTTCTCCACTTCTAACATTGTTATCTTTAACCCCTGAGTTCCCTCATCTCCCTTGTCTCTCCTAAAGAAACTTGATAAGGTGGGATGCTTTTCATTAATGATTGACACTAGCTGAAGCTTGCTTGCGATGGCTGTCCCCACAGGGACGAGATCAAGACACACAAAGTGGTTAAAATCTGCATAGCAACACTCCGTTTCAGTGCAAGTTCTAGCAACGCCGGACATTAATATCTCTCCCGTTGCCTTTCGTTAACTTCCAGTAGAGATACACGACTCACGCTCGGCTCTTTCCAGGCTACTCATATATTATTCAGGCTTTGGCCTGTACACACTGAGAGGAAGGTCAACTAGAGGCACTCACTAAGATAGAGAGAGTGAACGGTAAGACACTAGTGCGAGGACACAGAGCTACCGCAGCAAGCAAGCAACACCTGAAATGTGAGTGAAATAGTGCGCTTAAACCACACTAGCTCAATAAATCAGTTGAATAGCAGACAAATAGGTGTACTGATAATGATAAGATATATCAGTTACAAACTTCCTCTCAGATGCTCGTCTTCCCGAGGTTTATCATTCCTGCAATGTTTTTCCTGAACGTTATAATTCATAAAGTTTGGAGTGATTTACAGCTAAAAGCTCCAATGATATTTTCAGTGCATAGAGATTTACCAACACGCCGTCTCCTTCACCGTTTTGGTTGGCCTTGTGAATAGTCTATTTTAAAGTATTCAGAGTCATAAATCACTCTGCAAGGATTTCCTTATGTTAAAGGTCAAAACACTCGAACCAGCCACTTCAAAAAAGCACAAATAAGAGTGAACTGGCAACAGGTTACAAATGAAACGAGCTGAGAGGAAACAGTTGTGCTCATAAGTTTAAATACCTTGGCTGAATTTGAGATTTTGTCCATTATTCAGAGAACATGCAACAAACTCAACAATATACAAGAACTGGAGGTTTTTTTGGCAAGAAGATAAACTGTTCCACCAACTATCTTATAAACTTGGTGTTCAGTTAAGTTGAAATGGGTAATACCCAGCATTAAGAAATGAGTTATGTAAACATTTGATGAGAGTAATTTGGGGTTTTTTCTGCTGTCAGTATGATTTAAAGATTTTAAACACTAATGTTGATTAGAGAGGGTTTTACCCAACCAGTAACCAGGAGTCAGAAAAATATTTTGAACATATAAATCTTCTGGAAACTGAGCAAAACTGTACTTCCTGGCAGCTAACTAAATGCATTCAAAATTTTTAAAAAATGTTAGATGTTAATAAATCAAAGTAAGTGTTTGTTTTTTTAATTGGAAAACTCATGTGCAGTTAGATGTTAGGATTTTTCAAAGAAACTTGATTAAATGCCCCTAAATCTCCATGCACTGAGAATGTGCCTATCTGCCCAGACCATAGTCCATTTTATTTATATTTTTAATTTCATGTTATCCAGGTGAGAAATTCAAAGTCCAGTCCCTAGAATGACAAGGTGAATTACAAATTTTGCAATCAAGAGTCTTTCCACTAAAGCTGACTCGAGTTAATTGAGTGTGTATCTAAACAAGGCTCCAACCAACCAAATGTCCACAAAAAGGTTTAAAATTGATCAGTGGTTAAAAGTGTATCATAATTTCCTCCTTTCTAAATGTATTTGCTTTTGTTTGGAAATGTAAGGGATGTAAACAACACTACTGCAAGACTTTCTCTTGACAAAGCAAAGCACTGCGATAAAACTGTTGTTTCACGGCAACCTGTGGTCAAAAGAACTGTCAGGTGGTGACCACAGCAGGAAGAAGCTCTGTGGCGACGATTTGAGACAACAGACTGGTTTCACCCTACTTACCAACTATTTAAAGTTCTGAGTGAACAATATCAGCCACACCAGAACAGTGATGGGCTTCACCCATTTGTTTTCACAAATAAACACATGTTCTTCTATCTAACTTAGCATTCTGAATTGCAACATGTCATACCGCTGTTAAAATATCTCAACTTTCATCTTTTAAAAAATGATTATTAATAATTCATAAGTATATCGCTGTTTGATTACCTTTTTTTTTTGGGCTAACTTCTTTATGAAACATTTCAATAAAACTATGCTAAATGACAAGATTTCAGACCGAAACCTAAAAGAAACAGCACGTTGGACTATCTGTTTATTATACCTTTAATCTGTTTCATTTTGTTACTTTTTGTTCATTTGAACAGCAGTGTCACAAAAAACACAATTTAGAATATTTTTGACAGTAGTGAAAACACAAAACAGCTACCAAAATTACTCTAATAATGCATCAGTGACTTACCCAGGACGCCATATTTGAACTAAAAGAAAAATCTAACACACTAAAGGTTTCCTCAGTAAAAGACTAGTGACCAAAAACAACTTGTACAGCCTGTCTGACCAAAATAAACAAAAACATTTTTGTTCTGTTTCTTTTGTCTATCAACCAGTTTATTGCATTTTTGCCCTTGGCACAGCCAATGATTAGGTTTACTACTCTTACACTGTCAGGTTGGACTTGATGGCTATTCATTTAATAAATGAAGTCATCTGAAAACTACAACTTGTATTTTCTCAGGCTCTCGTTGTCTGATGCTTGATTTTTTTTTGATGAGCTGAAACATTGAAGTGTGACTTTTCCAGACTTCACAAAGGATAAAAAGTGATTAATTAATAGAAATGTGTTTACAATTTGTTCAAGCACAATGAAAAGAGGGCCTACACCACACAGGGATTTGTCCAGGTGAGTTTAGAATCCAATACCTTCTTAGCATTTAAAGGGCATAGAGCAAGGCTCCAAATGCAACACAGCTCTATCTGCGTGAGCTGGTCTCAGCCAACATCTCTAAATCACTGTTAACCAAACAGTCTCTAGAGTGACAACAATCTCATTAACAACTTAAACGTCTTCTGGGCAAAAGGGAATTGTCTCTTTAAAATCTCCTAACCGTTTGCTAGGAAGCTTAGCTGTTGCTGTTATGTCTTATCTAATGAGCACCTCTAATAAATCTCTAATGGAATTGTCCACCATATGTTGAAAGAATGGAAAGCTAAAATTTATTGAACACAAACACTAACTTTGACACAAGAACTAACAGTATCAGTCTCCTACAATCCTTTCATTACCACAAACACGCAGTCTGGGCACAAGAGGACAACGTTTGCAGATTAGCGACCTTGGCAGAGTGAGATGGACAAGTCAGATCTCAGCCAAAGCCAATCAGTGGAGGGTATCAGAGGAATGAAGCTCAGCCACAACATTGCAATGTTTACTGTTGAGCTGACTGAGAAATAAATCTTATCCCAAAAAGAGCAAACATTCATGGTTTAATTTACAGATCCTACTCATACTGCAAATTAATGCGAACAGCGTAGAAACTTAGGAGAGCCGTTTGCAAATTAAAGCACAACCTTTCCTAAACTGAGGAAAACCCTTTCCCCACACCCACATACGTTTTTGTTGAGCCTTTCACTCAGCAGCACCATCAACACAAAAACTGAAGAAAGTTTGTGTCAGAATACCTTGGTAAGTATAGTGGCTTTATTTGTGACCAGAAATACATGGATTTTTGAGTTTCTGATTGACCAGGAGATAGCCATCCAATTATATTCACATCCTATGCTCAGTTTGACTGATGTAATGAATTTGGAAGGATAAATTCAAAGTGTTTCTACTTATCCACTACCCCACTCAGCTCCAGACCGTCACAGAAGCTGGACAGAAATCAAAGGTTTTGTTCCAGTGTGTAAACATTAGCATGACAGAGCAACACTGTTTAAAATCAAGTTTCAGTAACAAACTTTATTCCAGTTATTATTTATGCGTTTGCCTGCCAAAAGAAAAAAGAAAGATAACGCAGTTAATAAAACAGAGAAGAAGGAAAAAAATCCTGATTCTCCATGACTCATGGATTTAGGGATATTTAGGTTCTTTCATAACACTTGTGGAATTTGTTGTTGGTAAGATTATAGGAACCTTGTGAGTTTCTGAGTCAGGCAAAGACCAGTCAGAAGGAAAATATAAGGTTCAGTCATAACAAAAACTCCCAAGAAAAGAATTTCATACATGCAGAAAAAAAAGTGTATTTAATGTGTTTGGAAACATTCTGCAGCATCACTCTGACATTTATAGTCTTCCGACCTTTTTTAATTAGATGACCTAACAGGAAGGGGCTGTCGGAGAACACAAAGTTTCTCTGAACAGCTATAATGAATAGAGTAGCATAAACACACACACACATAAAAGCTCTTATGTCCTTCTGTTAGGTGGTACCTACCTCAGTGCAACAACTTGATCACTCTTCCAAGAACACGGCTGAAAATACAGCCGACACCTTTGCTCAAACTTAAAGCCGACTACCCAGAGTGCTAAGAGCTTCATCCGTGGTTTATTGGCACGAAACAAGCCCAAACTGGGCTGTGTGCTGCCAACAACCTAGTGAAGTGATTTGATGAAGCGCACAGACTGAAGCGCAACAATGCTGAGTCAATGTGGCTTGATGGTTCGGGAACGATCCAGCATAAAACCCGAAACAAAGCCAAGTGGCCAGAACGGCCTGCCAAACACACAGAAAGGCTTTTTTGTCACTTACTTTGCAGCACAGACATCAATTACGGAAGAAGTGGAGCTTGAAACAGCTTGCTGAGTAAATAAATAACAATGGGTGTCTCTATTTGCATCAATTTAAACCAAAATTGATGAGACAAAACATATGGGGTTTTTTTTGTTTGTGGTTGCAAAATATCTGTACATGACTTGATTATAATTTTGCTGCCAGGCCTGAATGAAGGAGAGG
Organism: Xiphophorus maculatus; assembly: GCF_002775205.1. Taxonomy (NCBI): domain Eukaryota; kingdom Metazoa; phylum Chordata; class Actinopteri; order Cyprinodontiformes; family Poeciliidae; genus Xiphophorus; species Xiphophorus maculatus. Next base: position 13,682,009 of record NC_036463.1, on the reverse strand, counting down.
CACAGAAAGAGCAAGTAAGGAGGATCTACAGTAAGCTCTGTCATGCGTAAAGATTTGGGTTGCACCATATAATCACCCAGAAATCTCAGTAAATCTGCCAAGTAGCCAATGGCATGGTAAGAGAGAGGGAGAGAGGCATTGGATGAAAGGGAAAATAGTCTGACTAAATGTGGACAAAAAAATCTGGAAACGTTACTTCAAAAATGAGATAGAAGTGAGCATCTGGCTTTTACACACCCAACAGAGAATAATGGATACAAAGAGAAATTTGAGCACATGCTTTCTTGAGTCATCTGGACTTTTATCATTACAAACATAAACCATATCAAGATTGCTAAGAAATATCTTTCTAGTAACTACTTCACAGTCACACATTCAGCTACAAACAGGATTTCCTCAAAAACAACCCAGTATTTCCACTATACAACAGCTATTTCCTTTATAAGCTCATGCAGGGTTCAAATCCACTAAATCTCGTGTGTTGATATTTAATCTGGCTATTTCATTATTTCCTTCCAGAGCTGTGTTCCTGTTGTCACATTGTGCATCACAATCTTAGTCTGCATTATAAACCCTACAAATATTTGACTACATTTACCATAGAAATGCTGCTGAAAAAGTACTTTGCCCATACGCTGTAATACTCATGAGCAACACCTCGGTTTAATGTGTACGAGTTAAACAGGGTTAATAAGTCATTGACGCACAGTGAGAGCCAAATACTAAAGAGGCGTGTTCACTTTGATATTATCAATGTTTTGCACAATGATTACTCTCACAATAAGTACATGCTTTCAGGTTTTCCAAAACGTAATCTGATACGCACAGATGTTACGTTTGTGCCTTGCAACAGTATTCATACACCTTTAATGTTTTCACATTTTAATCACAAACTGTAATGTATTCAACTGGGATTTTATGTGAACAGCCAACACTAATTAGTGCACAATTGTGAAGGAACTAATTACTTGCAAATCAGCTCAACCTTAGTAACAGTGGACATCTAGAGTCAGTTCAGAAATACTTGATACCTAAACCTAAATGCTGTAGTGAGTATAATCCAAGTGTCTTCGTGGATTTGTTGTGGATTGTAGTGCTGTCTAGTATTATGATAACTCAGTGTTCAGGCTGCAGAGATGATATTTTACAGTAGCATCTCCTGGACGACACCTTCTGCTGTTGGGAAGCACTGCTAATCCACCTCATTTGTTTTTGCAGCTCCTCTTCAAATCTATTTGTGAAAGCCGGGCAGAGAGACTTTGGAGTCACGGACATGATCTTTGCCTATTATGATCGATGAAAGAGTTGGTTTGAACATCCTCCATGCAGAAGTAATAAAAGCAATCTCTGCTTCATCTGAAAGTTCAGTGGAGAAAACCTCTAAGAATCCCTCTGTGTGAACTGGAGTAGTGATCTGGAACCAGGAACCTGTGCTGGTGGCTACTATATGCTTAGATCTAGAAATGACATCACACTCAAACAAACTGTGTTCCTGTTCCATGTTGGAAACCAGAGAGAACTGGTGACTAGGCTAACTACTGTTAACTTATACAAGGTAATCGTGTTTTTACTTCATTCTTTCATTTTTAAACATTATAGCTACATGTTTACTAAGGAAGGTTGCATAGCACTGTATGGGAAAGATAACTAAGCTGCATCTGTTTGTCCAGTCATTTGTTCCACTGTAGCTCTATGTTTATGTCCTTGTGTTTTATACCCTCTAACCCAGGGGTCCTTAACTCCAGCATCCTGCAACTTTTAGATGCGTCTCTGCTTTAACACACCTAAGTCAAACAATGAGGTTATTAACTCTAGAGACCTTGACCGCCTCCGGAGGAGGTGTGTTGGACAAGAGACACATCTAAAGTTGTAGAGCATTGGCCATAAAGGACTGGAGTTTGGCACCCCTGAACTAATCAGATTCTTTATAAGTATTAAGGTTGATTCATCTTCCCATCAAATGTTACCAGCTTCCTTATCCCACAGCATAACTTCGCCACCACCATGTTTCCCTAAATGCGTAAAAGTTCTGAGGTTGTGACTAAATAGTGGTTGTGATGTGTCCAGAGTCATGTGCCGTGTTATTTTCTTTGTGTGTTGCTGTTGTTTTAAAAGAAATATGTAAAATTTACTTCCCACTTAACAATTGCACACCAATTTCTGTTCCTCTCACATTAAATACCAACAAAACACCCTGAAGTTTATGGCGACAAATTGTGAAAAGGCACAAGTAGTATTAATGTTTTGCAAGACACTGGAAATGGCAATGAAAGTAGAGTTTAGTTAAATTAAAAATACCATTTGAATAAACAAATAACTTTATTTCAACCAGTTTGAAGCTTATTAAATTAAAAAACGTAGCATTGTATGGTAATTTTATAATCTAATTATTTGATTACCAAGCCCACACTCCTAACAATACAGAGGGAACCTTATAAAATTGGAGATGTCTACTGAACTATGACCTGAACTTTTATGTCACTATGCTATGTGAAGTATAGTTCACTAATTTCCGGACGATTTTAATTTTAAGTAGTCGTAGAAATAAATTAAGCATGCTGGGCTTTTGTTTTTGACTTAATTCCACTTTAAACTTTAATTAGAAGCTCTAATAGAAGCAGCAGAGGCTTAACATCAACCTAAACTGTGTTGGAGCAGCAGCAGATTAGCTAACGCTCCGTAGCGGTTCACCTATACTGACTCAACAGGTAGCTGTCGGTCTGACAGGTAGAAAGTAGTTTAACTCACCCGCCTTCATTCACAGCAGAAGGGCTCTAACAGAGTCGACATTTTTCTTTTAATTATGCTATAAAAGCTACTGAAAGCACCTGCTGACTGAGTTTATTGAGTTGACTGTGGAGAGAGGTCACGTAATGCTAGCGTTACCTTAGCTGGCTGCTGCAAAACCAGAAACAAACCGCTGCGGAGATGAAACATTATTTCGTGCTCTCGGCGACGACTTTATTTATTTGAAAAGGCGTGAAATGAAACCGAACGGGACGGGGCCACTTCCACTTGAACTTTACAGAAAACGCAGAGGTGACATCTTACCTGTTGAGGTGGCTGTCAGCAGCGGCGGCGGCGGCTCCTGTTCAGCTTTGCGGCTGTGAAAACCGAGTCAGCTGCTGTCCACCGCTCCAGCTCCTGCCTGCCAGCCCTCAGGGGAAATGCCTCACCATAACAACCTGACCTGCACCCTCTCCTCCCACAGCGCAGCTTCCACTAGAGGGCGGCAGAGTCTTCGGGGGGAAATGTTAAACTTTCATAGAGTTCATCGTACATACAGTTCTATTCACCTCCAACATCCCCATTCAGTTCAAACTTTATCGGCAGACATTTTGTCTGTTTATGAAACATAAAAAACCAAAAACCACACCATATTAACCATTATATTATTTTATCATTACACCTACTGATAAACCAACACAAATTAGTTAATAATTAGTTATTGTATTATAATGACCTTCGAGGTCTTCCATGAACAGCTGTAGTTTTACTGAAATTGAATGACACAAAGGTGTACTCTTAATTGCATATTGGCATCTGAAGGACATTTATTGTACTGGATCTTTAAGATAAAGAGGGGTGCATATGAATGCAAGCCACACTTTCCATATTTGCATTTGTAAAAACAATAATTGAAAACTTTGTGTGGCTCTTCTTCCAATTCACACTTATGCACTACATTGTGGTCAGTATTTAAATACCTTGACGTTTGTGTTTACTAAAGGATCAAGAGCGAAAATGTTCAGTTATTTTGTCGTGCGATTATATGTCTGACATTGAGTATGTATTTCTTTTCTTCTCACATTGTGCAAGAAAGAAATTCTGAGCAGAATTTGACATTTCTGTGTAATCTCTTTCATGTTAGTCTCAAAGTTCCAGGAATGTACACTCAACAAACCTTTTGTAAACAAGTGGGTGTGATAGCCTGACATGCCTCAGAGTAAAAGCACACCACTTGTTCCTCCTCTATCCTCCTGAGACCCGGGCTTTTGTTTGATGTGCATTTTTTATGTCTCCTTACTATTTGGGATTAGTATGACCTAATTTTAGTTGAAATTAAATTTTAGCTTTCTATGTGCTCTTGAACTATGTCAAAACCAATGCCCTCATATGAGGACAATGGGTCTGTTTTTGCATATACATTTCTCCTTGTCATTTGGGATCATAAGGACCCAATTGGCCTAAAAATGAAATTTCAGCTTTCTACAATAAGTGGTTTTCTCAAAACCCAATGTCCTCAGACGAGGACATTGGGTCTATCTGTGTGACGATAAGACCATTCAATCAATGTTATTATTTACATCTGTGTTTACAAAAATGTAATGTCCTCATATGAGGATGCAGGGTCTCAGGAGGCTATACATATAACCTATGTAGAAATGTGTTAATGTGACCTGTAGAGAAGCACACCAAACAGAGGCAGAACAAGAACTAAACATCAATTTCACAAAGACAGTTCTCTTGTGGGATTTATTTATTTATTTTTTTGCTAATTTGCTAGACATTTCTGCTGTTGATTAGGCTCTAAAAATATATAAACAATTTTGATCCTTTATAATTTGACAATGTAGTGAGCCAACCACTCTACTGAAACACAGCAGGAACTATTGCCCGCTGTGGAGCAATCAGTAGAGTTTTCCTATAGGACTTAGAGTGTCATTATCAAAGGTTGTTATACACACAGATCATTAGTTCATCCACCAAACTTCATAGCACTATTTAGCTATCAGGTGCAGCTCAACAGGCGGGTGGACAGCTGTGAAGACTGGATACACTTCCAGCAGATCAGGTTGTCAATATGATAAGAGTCCCAGTATTCCAGCACGGGGTACTAAAGTGTCATCCAGCCTTTCTGGCACTCCTGGTAAAGAAGCGACAAAAGCGTGTTTTGTTTTTTTTTTTGGAGTAGAAAAAGGTTCCATTAAACAGAATATTTCAACCTCTCATTTGTGAACATTTGCTCTGTATGAAGCAAATGCTCACAATTTGCTTCCTACAGAGTAAATTACAGAACAATCTGCTCTGTAGGAAGAAAACTGTTCCTGTAGAACAAAAAGCTTCCTACAAACTACAGCACAAAAGCAAAATGAACTTAATTTTATCAGAATGTCAAAGCTTTATGGACATTTCAATTAGCCTAGTGTCTTGTTTCCTTGGGGGAATAAATATGACATAACAGCGAACATTTCACATAGCCACTGGCCACCAAGAGTGCTAAAAGAAAGAAACTCACTGTTAGAAAAGTGTAGGAAGGACATTCCTTTTGGGCTGAACAACTAGTAGACTCTATCCAGACACCAACTAGTTGATTGGGATTGATGCTAATAAAGAGAACATTTTCTGTCATGGAGAAGAGGATCCGCCGTCATTCATTTTGGATATACTTTTCCACAATGGACGACATTGTGGAAAAGTACATAATTTCCACTGTTAAGTATGGTGGCCGATCTGTGATGCTGTGGGCCTCCTACTCTCCCAAATGCCTTGGGAACCTGCACTGTAAATTCTCTCTAAAATGTACATTTCCCCGTGTTATTCAGATATCAAACATTCCCCAAAGTTGATCTGCAGGTTCATTCTTGTTCCTATTTTTCAGTAGGAAAAGAAAAAGAATGCAGCAACCTGTCGGAGACAGACGACATAATTAAGACTTTCTTTCACTTTCCCCGTCCTCCTCGGCAGGCATTTAAAGCCTGCCGAGGAAGGATTTGTCCCAACACAATCAGCCTAAAGATGAACAGAATTGTCCCTGATGCTGTTCTATTCACAGGGCGTCCCATTCTTCCCCTGCTTCACTCGCTAATCCAGTGAAAACCAATTAGCTCCCACTCCGGCAGACAGGAAGAGAAAGCCTGACAGTTTTTATCAGATAGGTGTTTTTGGAAACGAACACGTCTCTGTTCATGTGTAACACATTCGGTTCTATGAGCACAAAGTCATGTAAGAACAAAGTTTCACCAAGCAACTTGGTCAAAATTGGATGCAGTGAAGATGTAAGATGGCAGTTGAACAATAACCACTAGAGGGGGACAAATTGTCAGCAAAAATGTGACAAACTGAGAGAAGAAAACTGCAGATTGCAGCAGGTGGTTGATGGAAGCTTGTTGCTTATTTTAGCAGCCAAGTTCAAACAGTATGCATATTACTTCAAAGCTGAAATATTAAACGGTGAGTCCTTTTTGCCAGCGTCTCTAAAGAAGACATTTTTCCCCCCCAAATATGTGTAGAGTAAACTAAATTATGGGCAGCTATGGTGCCAGTTCATTTAAAAAAAAAAAAGTCTGTAATTAGCACCTTAAAAAGTAATTGTCAAGTTTATCTCCAGCTAACATTTTAAGTTTTGTTTATTCTCCTGGGGGATTTATAATGTGAGCGAGTTTCCCCATCAACTGGGTGTGGAATCATTGGTTCATGTATAAGGATGAGGGTTCTGCCAAGCACAGCACTTAGCAGCCAGTAAAACATCAGAAACCCCAAACATGCTTTTGAATGGAAGGCCTGCCCAGTAGCCGCTTCCTCTCATGCTAAGAAGCTCTTCCCGGGTGGGAGCAGTCTCCAACCCCCCCATGGGAGCTCCTTGTAATCCAACTTGTTGTCTCTGGCTTGCTGGGAAGCAAGACTTTTACACATTAGCACTACATTAACCTGAACAAAGGACCTGCATTCCCGAAACTTTAGCCTCTGAGCACTGGATGACTTTCTGCACAGTCCTAGAGAGCCCCACCTACCCTCCCTGCTGTGGAAAACAATCCTGCTGGCAGAGTGTTCAGCAATTGGGCCAAATTATGTTCAGATGATCAGGTAGACCACAATTAAAATATATTTTTATATTTAATAACTTTTGAGAGTCTTGCCTTTTCATAATTTGAAACGCGTATAGGGGGAACAAGCTGACTTCTTACTATTAAAATGTGTTAATCCCAACGTTAAAATCTAAAATAATTTCATTCCATTTGAATGAAACGACCATTGAGCTGATAAAGTGTATCAGCTCAGAATATGCATATATTAATTTTAAAAAATGTATGCACCGAAAGACCTACGCACTACATGAATTCCAGGTAAGCAAGAAACACATGGAAGTGGTAGCTGAAGAAGACCAGGATGGACTCTACAGGTCAGATTTTAGTATCAAAGATGTTAAATTTTCATTTTTGCTGTTTGAAGCAAATAAATTTTTCTCTGCCAAAACTCGCCCATCTGCTGAAGTGTTGAATTCTTTTCCCTCCTGTGACGTCACCAACAAAGATAAACAAATCTGTTTTTCTCCCTTAAATGCGTTTTATTTTCCAAATAATTTTGTGATTTCGGGCTGTGGAAATTCTCAGGTCATGCAGTTGTGTTATATTGTCAGTATAAATTTCTAAGTGAGGGGTGAAAAAAAAAAAGAACACGGATAGTCTTTTAATGTGTTGAATCTTTCAGTGTTTGTATATTAGCCAACAATTTTGTATATTGCTCACGGAAAATAGTTGATTAGCTTTAATCGAGATTACTAATCTCTCTACGGAACCTCCCGCTCCTTCCCGCACAATCTGTAATGTTTGACTTCAACAACAAATTAAAGATGCGCCTCTTAAGTTTAAGTCAAAATGAGTCCTTTGCGCACTACCAAAGTTTCTCAATAAACAATGTTTTTGTCCCTTAAAAACACCGCCTTGTTAAGTCATTGGTGCGTAAATGTCCCAGGCGTTGTTCCAAAAGGAATTCTGCCACATCTGTTCTGCAAGTGGCTTGTTGATATTATCATAACGGCATTTTACTGTCTTTCTCTGTACTTTTTTTGTGCGCAAACCCTCCCCAACCCCCCAGGGCGATCAGCCACTCTGCTCTCAGATAACGTGCTATTTCCCCCCAGACCCCCCTCCACTGTTACGCAGCGGGATTTACATGAAACTGTTAATTGTTTGCTCTTCAAATAGAGTCAGCCTGGAGCCAGCAGTGTTCCAGAAGTTAAGGACCGACTCTCCGACCTCCCTTATCCCTCCCCCCTTTCTTTCTCGCTCCTGACCGATCACTCTCCCCCTCTTCTCCGGGGTTGCATCAACATGACAAAGCACTGGCCGGAGCAGAGCCGCCTGGCACCAGCCGCTCTGTGCCACAGTGGAGAACACCGCGACCATCAACTTGACTTCTACAGAAATGTGCAGCGGGGTTTTCCTTCCTGCGGTCTAGCCCAGCAGCGGCCTCAACAACCGGCTGAGATGGCCCCCCAGCAGCAGCAGCCCTCTGCACGCACCGAGCACCGTGGCGGTGCCACTGGACTCGTGGATCAAACCATTCCAGCCCACTCTTCGTACCAGGACGGCGACGACGCCAACGCGAAGCTTCGGGAAGTGACGCGGGAGACGTGGAGGACTGAACGGGAGAAAAGCGGTTCTAGCAGTGGGAAGAAGAAGAACTACCAGCGGTACCCGAAGCCACCCTATTCCTACTTGGCTATGATCGCCATGGTTATCCAGCGGTCCCCAGAGAAGAAGCTTACACTATCAGAGGTAAATGGTCTTAAATATTAAAAAAAGGGAATTATTTTAGATTGGCATAGCGCACAATGTCTTTTACGCACGGCTCCAAACCTTTTACGCTTAAAGATTACTGGCTACTTCTTTTGGTTACACTAAAAAAAAAACATGCAGGCATCTCGTTTACATTGAAAGATCTGACACTAAACAGTCACCTCTCTGTGACACTTGGGTGACCACCATTCCTGCCACTCATGGTTTGCTTTGATAAGCTTGGGCCCTGTAAAGCCAGACACTGATCTGCATCAGTACAGAGATAAGATATACAGTACAACCTTAAAAAACACACACACACACACACACAATTATTTTTGACTTTTCTGACTGCAAATTAGTAATTTTCATTATTAGTATTTCTATTTGTACGTCATTATTTTTGGGGGGTGGAGAACGGAGAGACATTCCTGTGCTGCATCAAACATGAAATGAGATGGTTTTTGTTATTATTCCAGATCCTGAAGGAGATCAGTACCCTGTTTCCATTTTTCAAAGGGAACTACAAAGGGTGGCGAGATTCTGTGCGACACAACCTCTCCTCCTACAGCTGCTTTGTTAAGGTTTGTATATGTAAGACTCTCATACTTCCACTTTCAGAGACTTCAAGGGGCCATTCTAGAAGCTGATGTCATTATGTTTCCCTTTAAGGAAACTTTGTTCCATTTGCAGGAGGTCAATATGTGTGAAAAGCCTTTAAATAATTGCTATATTGCTGCAGCAACAGAAACCCACACTTAGAAGTATTATCTCCTAATTTGGAGGCATTTGTTCAGCGTTAAGAGATAACTAAACAAAATTCACAGTGACACAATTAGAGCCACCTACAAAAATAAATGTAGCAGTAAACATTACATTTTGTCAAATGCCATCATCAAGAAGGATCATATAAGCATATATGATGTTTAGATATCATATACAAAGGTTGGAGTGAGGTGGAGCTTTTGAAACAATATATGGGAAAACACTTTGTAGCTTTTGTTGAGCGGTTATATCTGGAAAATCATGCTAATTCAATAAGTGGCACACAGCTCTTACACAACTTCACCAGAGGAGCCAATAAAAATGGTTGACATTGTTTGACTGGTTTATGTATTTTGCGGCCATTGTGATGAGTTTCTTTTGTTGAAACTAAGCCCATCGTGCCAGACTGGGTAGTCAGGTCAAACAGTCAGCAATGCATCTTTCTTTTGAACTGCAGGTGCTGAAGGATCCAGGCAAACCTCAGGGTAAAGGGAACTTCTGGGCTGTGGACCTGAACCGTATTCCTCTGGATCTCCTGAAGAGGCAGAACACAGCTGTGTCGCGCCAAGATGAGACTATCTTCGCTCAGGATCTGGCACCCTACATCCTGCAGGGACACAAGCCGGAATCTGAGCCGCCCCCTCCTCCAACTGAGTGTGTGACCTCTCTCCCGCCCGTGTCATCAGGAAATCCTTCACCGTCGCAGGGCGACTCATTCAGGCCCAAGCTGGACTCGTCCTTTGCCATTGATTCCTTACTGCAGAGCCTGCGGCCGACGAGCGCTACTGGGGATGTGGTCCGAGACTGCTGGGGTGAGGTGGAGTGCCCTAGGCCCTCGCCGCCTCCACGCTCTCGTTACGCCTCCTCTGCCAGCTCGGTAAGCCCTGCCTCGACCTCTTCCTCCTCCTCTGATGAGGAATGGAAAGGCTTGTCCCACAGTGGGAAGCGTGTTCCTCCCAATGGTGAAGCAGGATCTGAGGGTTATGAGGACTACAGACCGCCATTGCACAAATCTGCCAGACGGGAGAGTGTTGCTCCTCCGTGGGAGCTTCCAACCTCCTATGCCAAGTATGCTCCCCCAAATGCAGTCGCCCCACCTAGCATGCGGTTTAACGGAGGCCCCTTAATGCCGCTGCACGGCGGACTACCACTTTACAGCTACAGTAGCTCTCCCATGGCGCCTGCCCACTTCATAGGTCAGTCCTATTGGCCGATTCTCCCCAGCAGGCGAGTCTCGGTTCAGCCCCCTCCTCTGCTCATGGACTTGGACAACATGCTGCAGTCGGTTCCTCCAAATAAGAGCGTGTTCGATGCACTGCTGCCCGTTAATCAGAACACTTACTCACATCACCAACCGCAGAGCCAGTACACCCTGCAGAACGGGACTCATCTCAACAGGTATCACCAATACTGAGAGTCATTCACACACCAAACAAGGAATCCAAACAGGAAGTTAACAATAAGCTCCAGACAATCTCTTTGATAGTTTCTTGCTGGCCAGAAGCTGGTTTTTCTTGTTTTTTTATTTACATGTTGGTGTGTTTTAAAACAAATTGCAATTCTGCCTTCAGCATTGAGTTTCATTGAAGCAAAACTACCTAAAAAAAAAGCTATGCAACGCAACAGATATCTACCTCAGTGTTTCAATGAAACGTTGTGCTGCTACAGACTCTTTGCACTGCAGATCTTGTTTGCACAGTTGTTTAATACAATGTCTTGAGGATTGTTTTTAATGCTGTCTATCCATTGTGACTATTGAATGTATTACATGGTGACTCGTGGAAAAAAACCAGCTGCGAAGTCCAAAATGGCAAGTAGTTCGTTACTGATGGCTATCAGGTTTTTTCCACGTTGCATTACACTCAGGCTGATTTTAGGATGTATGTAAAGGTTGTACCTTCTTTGTTTACAGATGTCTCTCTTTTTTTTACTGTTTGCAAGAGAAAACAAAAAAAAATTCAACACATTTTGAATCACATGAGCTCACTTTTAGAACACTCAGCATCAGTGTGGCTCTAATAATGGAAAATTTAGCTTTAACAATTAAATTTTTTTCTAGATTTTTACTTGCACTATTTACCTGATGATCTTCCAAAGGACACCACTTTTAGATGTTTCCCTACCTCGACTGAAGAATGTAATACAAGCTTCCCATCATCTTTAACTACTGACCAATATGTAACTATGCATCCGTAGAGATCTCTTGAAGTCTAACGGGTTTCTAAAAAGTTTATTTTAACAGTGCTGCTCAGGACAAATAAAATTTACATTTGAACAAAACTGACTTAGGTTCATTGCATTGTTTCTGTTATTTTTCATTTTTTTTCAAAGACTGGGTAAAGTAATCCTATATGCTTCCGGTAAAGGATTTTTGTGTTGACAATTTAAACCACGAAAATTGTTGAAGCTGTAATTATGAAGGCAACATAAAGAAAAAAAGAAGTAATATTTTGAAAGGGCACTGATTTTAAATATGTGGCTGACTAAGCAAAAAAAATGCTGGCCTAAAAATTTTTTGTAACTTTGTCCGGCTGGTGAATATAAATCTGAAAAAGTGTACAACTTAAAATACGTTCTTCCAGAAGTATATTTATTTACCAGAACTGGAATTTCTTAGTGGAGCGGCGATATTAACGTGGCAACAAAACACTCCAAAAGGACTCCATCGAAACGAAATGAAGACATTTTAGCACTGGGGTCAATATTAAAGCTCATGCATATTTTGAATTTAGAAAAGACGAAGTGTAACATGTACTCTATTCACATTTTTTTTAATCATCTCCAGTTGACCATTTTGCTACAGGCACTTGAGTTCAGAAATTGGGAGTTTCCAGCGATCCTCTTTCTCTTGCAGCACTCTGATTTACATCAGCAGTCCAGCAGTCGTCAGCCTCCCGCTGATTCCCCCGCCCCCTGCTGTGACCACTATCTCTGTATCAGCTGCCTACGCATGCATGCCTGCCTGCATGCACTCCCTCCCTCACCATCCTTCCTCCCTCTGCTCATGATCATTCCTGACACCAAAGGTGGGAGGAGGGGGACATTGCTTTTACCCATCACAACCATTCTAACCATTCTGGGTGCTGCTACCTGTCACGCATCAAGTTTGCAGTTGTGGAAATTGTTTTTTATGTTTCAAAACATGGAATTTAAACTATTTTCTGTTAACAAATAGGATTTATTTATCAAACTTTTTTTTTTACAAGAGGTATAAAGAACAGATTGTTGGCTTGAGAAAAGTGCTTGCTCAATTCACATATCACTTAAGTTCATCTTGACATTTGCTAAAAATAGCATTCAGAAAAATACACACTGTGCGATGCTTTTTGCAAACTCAGAGGTTTGCAAAAACGTGATAGATTCAGGAATATACATCCAACAAAAAGTGAAATTTCACAGAGAAACATTCATAATTCAGGAGGTTGATCCATTATTCTGGTCTGATTCAAAAATTCTTGTCAAACCTTTAGTATGTGCCTTTTTTTTTTCACACTATAATGCTAGAAAGCATGCCTGTCACAGTTTTACCTGTTAACTTTCTTTTTGTATCTTTTGGTAATTCCATTTGATGAAGAGTCTGACTCTTGTTTCCCACGATTTTCTCTTCTCTGGCCTTGCAGTTCTTCATCATTTCTCTTTACACTCCCTCTTGAGCCATTCTGTATTCAAACACACTGCCCCTCTCAGTGAACACCTCATTCAGACGCCTTCGCTTGCGCTGAGGTCCGCCGCTCTTCAGGTCTCCCTCGCTGCCAAACCCCCCTCCTCCAGGGGTGTAAAGGCAGAACATGTCCTGCAGGGGGAGACAAGGAGTGGATGTGTTATTTAATTTAATGTCGAACAAAATTAAGTACACAAAACTGGGTATAATGAATAACTTGCAGTACACCTTGCGATATAGTATAACATTTCTATGTTTGTAGAAGCAAAAGAGCTATAATCTGTCTGGCACAGGACAGATTGTAGCAGGTCATAGATGCTTCATGCCATTTTTGTGGAGTTTCAATGTAAAGATCTTTTCCTCTTTCCCAGCAAACAGCAGGATTTTCCTGCCACATTTGCAGTCCAAAGAGCCATTTCTGCCCTGAGCACAGCGAAACAAAACTGGAAAATCTGTTGTGTGTGTGTGTTTTTTTTAAGAAAAACTATTTTATTCCTATTTTTAGGTTTACAAAATGAGAAAATTGGCCACAAAATCTCTGACTGGTGTGTCTCTCTTCTTACTCCTGGCTCAAGGCTGACACTGGTCTTTGCTCCCAAGTTGAGGATTCGACCGTCAGCTCTGTGCAGCAGGTTGAGCCCTGCGGCTCCATCCTCGCCCCCTAAGCGTCAGAGAGAAACATGACCAAAATGATATTTAGACTATAAGAAAAGGAAGAGGAGGGAATAAATGAACACACAGAGGAGACCTGGAGCAGGTTTCAGTGATTACCTTCAAGGCCGTAGGGGCGGATGGCCCGTCTCTCCGTCAGGACGGACAGGACCACCTTGTTCCTGAACAGAAGTTTGCGGACGACGCCGTCGCCTCCCCGGCACTTCCCCGCGCCTCCTGAGCCGGGTCGCAGAGAGAAATGCTCTAAAATCACTGGATACCTGGACAGCAGACGGATCAACAGCTGCAGCCACAATAGCAGAAGAAAACAAAAACGACAAACTGACACGTCTTCAGCAAACTGTCTCACCTTTTCTCCAAAATCTCTGGATCGGTGATGCGGGTGTTGGTCATGTGAGAGTGGACGCCGCTCCGGCCGTGCCAGCCGGGCCCCGCCCCCGCGCCCCCAGCGACCGTCTCGTAATAGCCGACTCGCTCGCTGCCGAAGGAAATGTTGTTCATGCAGCCCTGATCGGAGGAAGACAGCGCAGCGTTAAGGAAGCGTAAAAATATGCAAACAAAGTCAAAGCTGTAGCAGGGTGTCTGCAGGTCTCACCAACTCACATTTAAGACCTTTATGACTGGAATTTAAGAGCCATATCTCCAAAGAAATGTACAAAAAAAATAAAAAAAAGCTGGCTAATTTATGAGTATTCACTGTCAAGACAAGTATTAGGGTGATGCTATGAAAAAGAAATTACGAGAAAAAATTCATAAAATTACAAAATTTTACAAGAATAAACTCACAGTGTTAAGCGAATAAAGTTGTATAAAAATACAGTCAAAATAATATGAGAATAAAGTTATGGTATTACGAGAATAGTCATAATATTACAACTTTATTCTCGTAATATTATAGCTTTATTTTCATAATATTACAATGTTACCCTTGTATTATTCTGACTGTATTCTCTTAATATTGAAACTTTGTTTGTAATTTTATGACTTCTCATAATTTTATGTCTCTATTTTTTATTAATGTGGCTCTAATTCTCCGTCATAATTAAAAAGTTCTGCCAAGACAAAATTTAAGACCTCTGATTAATGTATTTAAAGTCGACTTACTTTAAACAACAAACAAACAAAAGAACGCAAGATTTTTTTTTTAAGGCCTTAATTTTGGATGCGTGAATTTAAGACCGTTTAAGGATCCGGTGAAAATGAGAATTGACGTTTGTCTCACCTGGGAGGCGGCGCACACCTCAAACGCCTTAAATATGACATCCACCACTCTCTGAGACGTGAGCACGTTTCCTCCGACCACAGCTGCATTCTGGGACGGCTGGAGGATGGAGCCGGGGGGGACGATCACTTTGATCGGCTTCAGGCAACCCTTCGTGAGCGAAAAGAGTAAGCTGTCTTTAAAATCGTCAGTTTAGGATTAGAAAAACTTTCAAGGAGCCCAAAGGTTGGACGTTTCCTACCTGATTGAGAGGGATGTCCTGGCCGACCATGCAGCGCAGGCAGTAGATGAGCGCTGACAGGGTGATGGCCCGCGGAGCGTTGCAGTTCCCCCACACCTCGGTTCCAGTTCCTGTGAAGTCAAACACGGCACTGCCCTGTAACGGAAAAGATTTATTCAATTGGCCGCCGTCTCTTCATGTCTTCAGATTATCCTGACAGAACGCTCAGAGTTCACCTCTTCTTCATTAATCTGAACCCGGAGTCTGATCGGTGTCCCGTCGTCCATAAAATCTTCTGATTCCACATCCAAGGAGCCGCTGGTCTGACGGCGCCGGCGCTGTGCGAACTCTCTGAGCATGTCCCTAACAGCCAGCTCAGCGTTACTCTGGAACACAAACGCCACACGGGATTTCTTCAGGTATTGTCTTATATTTAGCCTCAGATATTTTACCATCAACTCTGCTACAGTCAAGGTAGCAGAGTTTGATAGTACACTGCTACACTGAACATTACTTCAACTTTAGGTCGGGGAGGGCCAACAATTGCTTTTTTGTTCTTGTTTTCTACAAAAGAAATAACAAATGACAGAAAATATTTTCACAAAGTGGCTTTAATTCTAATCGTCTGTTTTGTGAGTTGAATAATGGGCCAGGCTACAAGGATTTTTGTGTATTTTTGCTGGCACTCTTTTTTTGTAATGTTAGCAGTCAGTCAAAATCAAATATGACTAGCTTAGATCAATGTCTATTCATGTGTTGGGCCGGCCCAGTCAAAGTCCACACTTGAATTAAACTGGCAATCTGTTGAACTGAGTTTAGAAGTGACCACTGGACTCAATATAAAGTCCACAAAAGTGCCAAGCTGGTAAAGACATTCGACTTGCGGCTCCCTGTGAAAAGGTTGCTTTACAAGGTGTTGATTTATTGAAGCAGAATCCAGATAAGACAACACAAGAAATGTTTAGTTTTTCTTTTCGCTTCCAAATTAATTTCTGTTTGGCCAGTCAGATTAAATCCTGATCAAATACACTAAAACTTGTGACAAAATGAAAAAAAGGGGAAACCTTTCAGGGAATTCTGAACTAGAACTGAGTGATAAATAATTTTGATCCATTAATCAATTTTCCTGTTTTTGATGATTTAAAAAAAAAAATCCCAATTTTCCCAAAGATTTAACCAGTTTTACAGTTTCTATTTATTTGTTCTTTAAATTCAGGTCAACTCACAGAATGAATGACTGAAATAAAAAACAATTTTTGAAAATATTTTCTATTCTTAGCAATTAAGTAAGTGAGAAATTACGAGAATCGGATTTGGTAAGATAAAATCATGAATTTTATGCTTCAGTGCTATCTACTCTGAACCTTTCTATTGACTTGCAGGAATGTTTACCTGGATGTATCCCATGTAGGCCTGGACCACGTCTAACCCGTAGCAGTCAATCAGCTCCCCCACTAACTGGCTGCCCCTCTGGTTGGCTGCCACCTGAGCCCGCAGGTCTGACAGGTTGTCGTGGAGATTACGAGTCCCAGAGCAGCCGGGGTGCTGAGCCGGAGCCATCAGAGCTTCGGTGACGGCTGGCATGGAGACAAGTGGAAGAGAGAGGGCCGGAGATAAACTCTGCAGGAAAACATCTGTGTTCTAACGGGCTGCGGAAGACGAGTTGGTCTTTTTACCTTCTTCCTGGAAGACTCCCCCATTGACGAGCTTAAATGAAACAAAGACTGCCCCCTCCTGCTGAAGGGAAGTGGAGTGGGGGGGCATAGAGCCCGGAGTGACGCCTCCGATGTCGGCATGATGCCCCCTGCTGGCCACAAAGAACACAGGCCTGTTGACTCCTTTTCGAAACACCTTTGGGTTGAGAGACAGAAGAAAGACAACAGTGAAGACAGGACAGACATGGGGACAGATGAGGACATTAGAGAAGAACCGAAAGCCTGACCGGTGTGATGACGGTCAAGTCCGGGAGGTGGCTGCCGCCGGCGCATGGGTGGTTACTCAGAATCACGTCTCCTTCTCTCAGCTCGTTTCCCAGTGATCTGATCTTCACAAACAGAAGGAAAAAAACTGGACATAAAACACTCAGACTTGGTGTCAGTTTCTGCACTCAGGAGTGGTCTTGCTAATCACCTGGTACTGGACGGTCTCCTGCATGGCCCCCAGGTGGACAGGGATGTGAGGCGCATTCGACACCAGGCCTCCGTCGGGCCCGAACACGGCGCAGGAGAAGTCCAGACGCTCCTTGATGTTCGTGGAGATGGAGGTCCTCTGGAGGACTCTGCCCATCTGCTCTGCAACGGTCCGCAGGACAAACATACTGGTCAGCAGCTTTCCTTCACAATCGCATCTCTAATCCCTCTGAACATTTTTTTGAAAGTGCCGTCCCACCCGCTATGCTCATGAAGCGGTGGGAGAAGATGGAGAGCTGCACGGTGTTGAGCTCAGTGCCGATGGCGCACTGAGAGTCTGAGCCGACAGCCAGGCAGACGTCGCCGTCCTCCGTCAGGCAGGCCTCGCAGGACGGCTCCACCAGGATGGTGCTGACGGGGATGAAAGAAGAGATGGTAAACTTGCAGCAAACTAGCTTAATTATTAATGAATTTAACCCACAAGCGTAAAGATTTTAATGTTCTGAACTCAAGAGCAGAAAAAGAAAAACAGATTTAGGCATGAAGTATTTACGCCATCCTCACAGTAAGAGATTATTCTCACAGCACTTGAAAACTTTTTTCCACATTGTCATAATGGAGATTTTGTGTGTCTTAATTAATACTAATTAAGAAAAAATAGATTTCAACCATTTTTACTTTTGCAAAATTTACCAACTGTAAATTGCTTGTGTCAAAGCAGATAAACAGTATTTCAAAAGAGCTTATGTTTTATAAACAATAATGTTACTTGTTATTAACATTGCTTAACATTTAAAATACGACCCAACCTTTTATTTCAGTTACACAAATCAATTAGGAATAATAAACATTCTAAAATAAATAAAAAAAAAATATTCTCACTATATTTTCTGGCATTTACCAAACAGAAATACATTTGGTAATCCTAATTGACCTAAAACAAAAAAAACATTTAGTCAAATTTAACTTCAGACAGTGAAAACAAATATGACTGTCTTTTTACTAGGTGAATGATATCTGGTTTCAACCGTCTTTATAGCAAAAATGTGCAGTTTGAATATCAAGAAATTTCAAGGACTTTATACAGAAATCAAGAACTTTACAAACTTTGAAAACACCTAATTGACGTTCCTAATTGAAATTCCTAATTGAAGTTCAAGCATTGTCAGGGCTTTCAAGCACCTGAACAAACCCTGGTTTTAGGCTCAAAAACTTCACTTCAACTAACACCTCAGTGAACCTTGATGGAGGGCAACCAGTCCATCTCTAGAGAAAGGCTTGCCTGTTTTTGTCGATGATGATGGCCGGTCCTTGGATGCTTTTGCCACATGGGAGTTCCTCCCACAGAAACACACTGGTGTCCATGTACCCATCTTCAAAGAAACACTTGGTCATCTACAGAGGAAGACAACAGAACACCTTTGGTGTGAGATGCAAGGATGGCTACTATTATGTGTGTGTATGTTCTTGACTACCATGACAGGTTTGGCTTGTTTGTGTCCCTTCTTTGATTTATGCATGGAGTTGATCCCAGATTTTCCACAGCCTCTCACTCTGATGTCGTCCACCATGATGGCTCTGTCTGGGATGGTGAACCCAAACTCCTTCAAATAACTGCAACAAAAACAAAACATGACTTATTCCCATGAAGAAAAGTTAGCTGATTTACACTAAAACAGGCATGAATAAAGGGACTCGGCAGACCGTTTGGCGAAGGCGCTGCCGAAGTCGCCGGCTCGACAGGAGTGGGCGTTTCCGGGGTAACCGTCAGCCGTAACCATGAGGGCGCAGTCGGTGCCTTCGTAACGCAGGTGGAGGAAAACCTCAGTAGATATCTGACCACTGGGGACGACAAGAGAAGTCCCAGAGAGTTGGATCATGTTACTGTCAACAGTCAATGTTAATCAGAGGTAGGTAACATTTAAAAATTAGGATTCAATCATTCACATAGCAAAGAGGTAAAGCAGTGGTTGAAGGTACTTCTACATGAGTTACATTGGTTGTCACAAAATGGTAAAAACAAGAACATATTGTGTCTCTTAAAAACATGCATATTTTTCAAATTGATGCCAATTTTTTTGATTTATTGAGAAAAATATTCTTAGAAAAACCATAGCTGCATTTTGAATCATTAGCTAATGAAGGTTTAGAATAAGGAAAATGAAGTAATAGGCTCTTCCAGTGAACATACCAAAGTACAGCTCACAAACCTTAAAACTGTTTATCGGCTTGAGTCGTAATTAATCATAAATGTGACATTTTGATTCATCTTTAAAATATATTTTACATTTTTACCCTAATTTATAATGAAAGAAAGAAATCATATATTACATTTCTATGCAATAATG
Source organism: Xiphophorus maculatus (assembly GCF_002775205.1). Taxonomy (NCBI): domain Eukaryota; kingdom Metazoa; phylum Chordata; class Actinopteri; order Cyprinodontiformes; family Poeciliidae; genus Xiphophorus; species Xiphophorus maculatus. The sequence continues at coordinate 13,662,491 of NC_036463.1, read as the reverse complement.
CAACCAAATGTGGAAGAGATTCTCAATTTAGTCCTCCACAGTAGCTTTGCTACTAGTGGTTAAAGTTGTGATATCATGAAAATGTTAGAAAAAATAAGTCAAATCTCTATAAACAGGCTCTGATTGCAGGTGTGACAGTAGACTATGATGAAAAGTGATGAACGCTTTAACCTTTGGTGCCTGGAGGGTTAAAGCACTCGTCCAATGGCCAATTAAAGGCGACATCCCTCTTTTTTAGGAAGAAAATCTATCAGTTACTTTCGCTTGCTGAGTTTTGTTGGCTCTGACCTCGAAAAACCGCGCGCGGACAGCGTGTCGCGGCAGCGTCTGCAGAGTTGCTCCATCCTGCGGTCCAGCTCGCTGAAACACCGCTGCTCGTACTTAAGGGAGCACGGCTCCTGCACCTCTTCCACAACGTCTGCCAGGGCAAGGCCGTATGCTGACAGGACGCCGCTGTACCTGAGAGCAGTACACACACTCTAACAAACCAGTTTAAGCAACAAAATATTCTTGTACAGCAACTTAACCCTCCTTTTCCCCTTATCAATCTTACTTATGGATGAAGACGGTCTTCATTCCCAGAGCTCGGGCTATAGAGCAGGCATGCTGGCCTCCTGCACCGCCGAAACACGCCAGCACATGCTGAGACGTGTCATGACCTTTGGCCTGTTAGGTTTTTAGAAGAAGAAAGTTAACACAAAATTGCTTAAAGTCAGTAATCCTAAAATCCCGCAGCGCTGTAATAACATACTTGCGTCAAAGCCCTAATTGGTCGACACATCGCCTCGTTAGCAACACGAATGAATCCCATCGCGACGTCTTCCACGCTCATCGTTGATTGGCTGCCTGCCACCATTTTGTTCTGGGAGTTTGTGGCCCCATTGGCCTTTATTTGAAAACATAAATAATAAGTCTCTTATATCCCTGTTTGCCATTAGCGTTACTAAAATGAAAACCTTTAAGTAGCGGCACCTGGGTTTGACTTGCAGACAGGAAGCTGTTGATCTCCTCAGTGAGATGACGGAAATGCGTCATGGTGTCTTCCAACGACAACGGTTCGTTCTCAGCGGGGCCGAAGATTTTTGGAAAGAAGGGAGGAAGAATGCGACCCAGAGCTAAGTTGGCATCGGTCACAGTCAGAGGGCCACCTGCAAAATACATTTAAAATAAAAAAAACAAAAAGGGAAAAAAAAATCTGACCAGAAAATGGTTACAAAAAGGCATTGTTACAAAAATGTAAGATTTTTGTTTGCGTTATGTTCTCAGCTTCAGCCTTGTTTTTCTCTTTTTACTTTTACTTATTCTGCAATACGAAAGTGGAAATCGGTCGTTGATCATGAATCTATTTGGTTTCTGAAAGACATCCTCTTTATTCCTGCTTTATAGCTTTCGCTTGACACAAGCTTGAGTTATGCAAGCAGAACTTGAGTCCATTTTTTTCCCTTCATGTATATTAAGCGGATTATTAACTCAGAGGAGGCTGGTGGGACGAAACCGAAAACCCCAGCTCTGTTACTGTGGATTATTGCCTAACGTCATGGAGATTAAAAGGGTGAGGTATAAAAGGAAGATTCAATAAAGCCAAAAAATGAAACGCACTCATGTTTATTAACCGAGCGTGGAGGTGAGAGAGCAGTCTGTAATCTCACCTTTCCTGTAACAGGCCGGTCCTGGATGTGCACCTGCAGATTCTGGTCCTACGACAAACATCCCTGATCTGGGGAGAGGGGGCGGAAAAAGCAAAAAAATCATAAACACGCCAGGGAAATGCAAACAAGAATTTGTAAGAGTTCATTTGAAGGAGGAATAAATTCCTCTTTCAAGAGTAAGTTCACCTGAAAAAGAGTCGGGACCCCCCGCCCGCAGCCACGGTGTTGATGTCCAGCTGAGGTGCTTGCAGGGTGACTCCAGCCGTCGTGGCCTCAAACACATGTTCGTACTGGCCAGCATAGCGGCTCACATCGGTGGAGGTTCCTGGCGGGAAACACAAAACATCCATCCATCCATTTTCTAACACCCTTGTCCCTAGTGGGGTCAGGAGGGGTGCTGGTACCCATCTCCAGCTAATGTTCCGAGCGAGAGGCGGGGTACACCCTGGACAGGTCGCCAGTCTGTCGCAGGGAAACATGCAGACAGACAGGACAAACAGCCATGCACACACACACACACACACACACACCTAGGGAGAATTTAGAGAGACCAATTAACCTAACAGTCATGTTTTTGGACTGTGGGAGGAAGCCGGAGAACCCACGCATGCACAGAGAGGACACACAAACTCCGTGCAGAAAGACCCCAGGCTGGCACAAAACATGAAGATTAAAAAAAAAAATAAAAAAATAACGGAATAGAAAGTCTCGAGTGGTATATTTGTACTTCACTAAATTCTTTTGAAGCCTTGAACCTTCTGGGATGTTACTGCATAAACATTCCAGAAGTTTATGCTTCTGGGATGTTTTCTATTTTTTCGCTTAGATGTACTGTGAAAGAAACAAAGTTAACATGTAATTGGAAGGTGGAAGAAAAAGGACATAATCTGACACACTCACCGCCCATATCAAAGCCAATCACGGGCTTCTTCTCCATTTGGCTGTAGGAGGTGACGGCGTATCCCACCACGCCCCCTGCTGGGCCAGAGAGAATGGCTCTTGAGCCGCAGAACTGCTCCATGGGGGTCAGACCTCCATCTGACTGCATGAACAACACATCTACATCCTAAAGAAAAGATTCAATTAGGGAATTCAGGCCTAGGAAGTTTAAATTGAAATACAAAAATAAGTTTTTTGGTGCCCAAAATTAATTAAAAAAAAGTATAATAATAACAATAATAATTAAAAGAAAAACTTACCTTCAGGCCACCTTTGAAGCCGGCAGTGAATCCTTTTAAATACTGATGAATTTTGGGTGTCAGATAGGTGTCTGCGCAGACCGTGTAGCCCCGAGGGACCGCCCGCACCATTGGCATGACCTCGCTGGAGAGAGACACCTGAGTGAAACCCAGGCGACGGGCGAGGGAGCCCACCGCTTTCTCATGATCGGACCAGCTGAAACGAGCAGAAAATAAAACCTGAGTCAAACATCTGGCCCTGCTGTGTTTGTTTGATCACACTTTCAGACATATTTGGGAGAAGAATGAGATAAAAGCAAAGAGTGTCTCACCCATTCTACTCTTTTACGTCAAAAACTTTTAGATAAATCAGACTGTCTCCTCAAGAGCAAAGAGATTTCTAGGAATAATTGGGTGTGACGACTACATGAAGAAGGAGAGGCAGGAGAGCAAAACATGACCTCTCACCCAGAAGGTTGTATAAGCTTTACAGACAATAGACGAGAGCTTACTGGACAGACAGAGCAACTCCCCCACAAAAGACAGAGAGATCCCGGGATCTCAGGGAGTTATATAATCACATATCAGCTGTTAAGAAAATAGCAAGCTAGAAGCAGGGAAAATGTGGTGAGATAGTAAAAAAGAATTTAGTTACAAAAGAACAAGAGCTCAGTCTGAAATCTAAAAGAGGACGATGGCCTTGTTGATGTACTGACGTGTACGAGTGGAGGAGGAGGACGGCGACGCTGGAGATACCGCGGGACAGAACTCCTCTCAGGTCCTTTTCCACTTTTTCCAGATCCAGTTCCTGCCACACCTCCAGAGAATCACCTGTACTGCCTAAAGAGAAAAACAAAACCAAACAGGCTGTTGGCATGTTTCGTGTACCGATCACAGTTTTGTTTGATTTTTAGCTGGGTTTTAGCCTCCAGTGTTATTAGCTAGCAATATTAGCACAAAAAACCTGCAAACATCAGCCTCTGTGTGAGAATGGAAACATTTATATTAACTCCAAGATCTTCAGAAAGATGGCAACATTTACAAATCAAGCGTGTCATCATGACAGAAACGAGATGAAAGCTCAAAACGATGTTCGAGCACCTCTGACGTAATATGTCAAACCTTCCTGTTTATAAATATAAACATAAATATAATTATGATGGTTTTAAATACTACTACAACCATTAGCCACACAACAAAAAAGCAACAACTGTCTCCACATAACGAGATTTTTAAATTCACAACCATTTTCCTTTCCAGAACTTAATAACTCTAACCCCTGATCAGTTTCTGACAGAAAACAATCACTAACATTTTTTTTTTTATAACCTGTTAATATGTAACTTTCATTTGGCCCACAGGAGAACTTGTTAATGTTTGCAAACGTAACATTCAAACTTGATCATTCAGATCAGAAGGCGTAAACTGGTGAAGCAGCTGAGGATAGGAAACAAGTGAAATCAGACCACAAAGGCTTTGGTTTCAGATTGGAACAAAGCACTGGTTCTCAAAACCATGAAAATATAGTTGATGATTCTTCTAATGAGGTTTCAATCTAAAATGTATGGCAACTCATTCAAAATATCTCCCTCCACAATGGCCAACCCACAGGTTTAGGGTGATCTAAAAAGTACCAGCAACATTTTCGGGAGTCGTTTCTTATCCTGATAGATGCAGTAAAAGTATAATTGTTAAAGAAATCGGTTCATTAAATGGAAATGCCTCCTAAATTAAAGCAGAAAGAGTAGTAAACATTGACTTTATGAATGCTTCATCCTTTGCAAAACACTCTCATGTGCAAATATGTCCAACTTTGATGTCATTAAGTTGGACATCAACTTAATGACATCATATTTCATTGTGGATCCAACAATTAGATCCACAGTGAAATATATGAAGTACTGATGAAAAAAGAGGAATATTTGAACTTTGCAAACACCTGTTACAATACGTTTGGGATCTTTCCTGGGCAGCTGGCAGTCGTCTCGACAGAGGACGACTCGCTCATCGACCTCTATGACCTCCTCATAAAGCACATCAGGGACGGCGACCTCCTGCATGTAAAGGTCAAGCAGATGTACTGAAGAGAGGAACCAGACAAGTCCTGCAAAACACTGAGAACACAGGACGGACCATTTCCTGGACAGTATTTAAGATTTTCATACGCAGTTTTGCAACAAGGCTTAGTAGATAAGTCACCCCGACAGTTAATGGTGCAAAGGGTCATGGGGGCAAACTCCAGGGGCTGCCACGGTGCTCTGCAACATAATACCTAAACCTCATGCTGCAGAAACAGAAGTCTAACTTAGTAAAAGAGTTTAAAGAGTGAATATCATACGACAAGAAGACAAACGTTACCAAATCAAAAAGTTTGGGCCTGGCCTGTGTGCCAATGTGCAGCAGGTCCTTAAAGCCTTTTGTGACCAGCAGTGCGGTCCGTTCTCCTTCCCTCTCCAGCAGGGCATTGGTTGCCACGGTAGTCCCCATTCGGATCCAGCCAATCAGGGCGGTGTCAACAGGCTGGTCACGAGGGAAGAGCTGCCCTGATTCCTGCAGTTAAAGCCATGCAAATATATTAATCGCAGTTGCTAAGAATGTTGCTCAGTGCTTTGCAAAATAATAGTATTTCATAAGCAAGCTTACATTTTGGCAGATTAAATCCACATAATTTAATGTTTTGAAAAAATAACCTATTCTGGTCTGATGGAGGCAAAATTAAACGGTTTGCTCTACATCCAAAGCAAAACTTCACCCTCATTGTTCTATGCATACGGTAAAACATGGTGGCTCAACATTATGAGCAGGAACAGGACAGTTTGTACTGAGAAGGTGGATGAAGCTCAACACAAAACAGTTTTGAAAAAAAAAAAAAAACTCCAATTAGTGGAAAAGACTTAACTTGAAACTGGGGTGAAGATTTAACTTCCAGTAGGACAATGACCAAAACAACAGAATGGCTTAGGTCAAAATTTATTCATGTTTGAGAATGGCCCAGTCAAAGTTAGGACCTAAATTTGATTGAGAATTTGTTCACATTCAATCTGGGTGAGCTTTTGCAACGAATAATAAAGCTTAAGTATCAAGATGTGACAAACGATTCCCCCAAAATGAGCTGAAGCTAAGATTACAATGAAAGGTGGTAACAAAATGTGAAAAGGTCCAAGGATTGTAAGCATCTTTGGAAGCCGCTGCATGTTTACGTAAAACTTTCTAAGTCTAGTTCAAAGTTGCAGAATATTTAGAACTTTCACCACAAGACAATTATTGAGGAAATATAATAATAATAATACTAATAATACTAATAACAAAATGCATCGCCTTCATCTTACCTCCTCCAAGACCCGGCGGATGCCCTCGGTAGGAGCGTCTTTGTAGTTCTGTGGGTCTCTGGACAGCAGTTTAAGGACTCTCTCACGGCCATCAGGCAGACGTGCAAACACATCAGTGAAGGTGCCACCTCTGTCTATGGCGAAGTCAAACTTCCCCTTAGTCTCAGCCATAGTGAGGAAAATGAAAAATGCACCTGCTGACCCTTAAGGAGCTGAAAAAGGAAAACAAAATTAGACTTAGACATGTTTCATTCACACGCCCAGGCTTCATCTGTATTTGCACTCAATTACTACTAAGTTTACACAGCAATCATGTTGGTTATCTTGTTTGTTTTTCTTGACACTGTATTTCCTGGTTTTTGACCTCTGACACATAAACATTCCTGCACTTTGCCTGCGTGCGTCTAAACCCAATTCAACACAAAATCCACACACTTTTTTCGCACGCAGGCTCTTCTTTGAAGCGTGAAGAATCGGGTGGCAAGGCTGCTGCTGCTGCTGCCTCTTTAAAAACTGTGTGACTGTGAATTATGCATGCAGTTAACATTCGACAAAAACCAGAAATTCAGCAGATTATGCGTGACGCTTTGTGACGCCACAGCACAGGAAAGCCTGCAAACCACATGCACATTCATGCACAGAGCGCACGAAGAGCTTCTGTCGCGTACTTCCAAAACAACAACCTCTACACTAAATCCTCTGTTTATCTCAGCTGATGTTTTTGCATGCTGCTGCTGCTGCGATCATTTCAGTTCATAGGCGGATTCGGAAACAACAAACCCAAACAGCACCGGGTATTTTTTACTCACCTGTGTCCGTCGGTCGCTGCAGGATCTGCTCCTGTGGTAATCTTCGGTAATCCGGTGACGATCCGATCCGATCCTCCCTGGCCCTCTCTGCGATCGGTTCCAAAAGACACGTTTGAGGGAGTCGGAGCAGTTTCGGAGGTTTAACTCCGCCTCCCTGGGAGAGGAGCTCCAGGATCTGAAACCCGACCTGCTCTAAGAGGGAGCACTGCGATGAGAAATCACTCCTAACAGGATCCTACATTTCAGCTGCTGAAAACAAAAATCCTTTGATGATACATGTGTATCACAGAAAAACAGCACAAACCAAATAGTGGCTGGGAGACCACACCTAAAGAACAATAGAGGAATGCGTCGGTATGTGGCAATAAAAAGATGATGAAAAAATGAGAAACATTTTTGGAACATAACCAGAAATATGCAAATTACCCCAAATTTAATTTCATTTTTGAGTTAGCATGAATGTATAATCCACATATTTAGTTCCAAAATGTTATCTGAAATATGTCGAAGGAAGCACTGTTGTCAATTTATCCAAATTGCCCCAACATAGTATATCGACTTTTAAGATCCCTTAATCGACTTTTTTTTAATCCCCAAAACCCAATAAATCTAGTGATGTCTAGTTCATAAATGAAATTAATTTTGCTTTCGCAATTTGACGCCTTCAAATTAGCCTCTGTCTCTTTAAGAAGCTCCAGGGACTAGCCTTGTTAAATAGGCAGTCCTGAGTTTAGGCGCTCCTGAATGGCTGCTACAGGAGATTGAACAATTTCTCATACATGCATAAAAGAATGAACATTCCTGGTGTGCTTTTGATTAACGCAAAGCTAAAAAAAAAAGTAAATTTTACTATAAAAGGTTGGAACAGGAGTGAAATGATCTCCATTATTGAGATGCTGAAGGAAAATCATTTATGTTAACATTTTCAGCCCCTTATACTCTGATACCCTTAAAATTCAGAGTAATCAACTGCACCAGAAGTCATCTTATGCAAACACTGTTTGTACTGAGGAACTCTGCAAGTGTCAGGAGGCCAAGTAACAGAGTCAGTGTGTTCCAGTATTTTTGGCGCTCAGTACAGGCTACTCTCAGTGCAAGGTCATGTTGAAGCCAGTTTGATAACGCTGGCGGGAGGCGTTAACATCTTTCACACATACACAGAGCCTAGGGGAATCTCTGACACTCTGCCTTTCTCATATGTAGTTAATTATCTTAATAGATAATGTAACTAAAAGAAGTTACCTCATCACATGATCCAGCCGATCGCAATCTTGTTTACACCCCACTGTATAAAATCTGTATAAAATTTGTTAAAGACTTGATGTTTGTTAGAGTCAGAGAAGAACAGATCAAATTTGAATTCTTTATGTTTCACCGAGTTTGGCAGGTTGTAACATGAGAAAACGGAAGAGATGTTTAAGAGTTACAGATGCTTCTGCACGGCAACTTCTAATTTTGCAATAAAGCAGGCATTCTACCAAACCTAAGATCACGCTCTAGAGAGAAATCAAGGTTGCAAAGACAAAAAAAAAAAAAAATCTGGATCATTTTGAGGAGCAGCGTTGCACCTTCTGAAACGTCTGCTGCCACCCAGAGGACGTAACACCATCAAGTGGACCAACACAGTACGCAGACTGAGTTTAATGCATATTTATTCACAATTAAGGCACAAGCATACATCAGAGTGCTGACATGTAACGACAGAGCTTGTCAGTTCCAGACAGTAGTGTAGTAGAGACAATAGGCAGTGCATTCATGCATGAGAATTAGATTTAGAGAATAATGAAAAAAAAATCCAAAAATAAAGCTGTAAAACGAGTATGCACTCTACTACATCTAAGCTGTCCATTGGGAATATTAGCTTATCAATAGAAGGTGTGTAGATTGACTCTCTTATTGAACATAATAAGTTAATAGTAACATATTTTGATCACCGCTTTTTCTCAGGTTTTGTAATAATGCAACAACCAACCAACAAAGATCAGTGTGAAAGGAGGAGGAACTTAAATACAGACAGCCTGAAATCTCTCAGGTGAACCATGAACTACATATAATTCAGCCAGTATTCCACACAGACACGCACAAGCATACTGATGACTGGTTTGTAACACTTCACGCTCTTAATGCAAAAAAAAAAAAAAAAAAAAAATTACACATCCACAACAAAACAACAACAAAAAACCCAGATTCTTTCACATTTTCTGGAAAACCTCAATCAGTGTCAGCCTGCTACGACTTTCGGCGCGGAAGAATAAGGCCACTTCAGTTTAATACGAAGCATCCCAGAGTGTAGCATCCAAAACAAACTCGAGTGCACTTGAGGCCTGTACTATGAAGCAGGATCATCAAACCTAGAGTTTCTTTAAATAAACATGTTAAGTTAACCCCAAATTTTCTGACTCTAGGTGTGAGTGGTTTCATGCAAATCGGGAGTCTGAAATTAATTGACCAATCACAGTAAAGAGGTGAGCTATAGAGATGTTTTTGAATGCTTCCATTAATAGGCTGAACTGATAACATGTCCAGAAATTATTGCCAAAGCATATAAAGGCTCATAAGCTCCAAAAGTTGTCAAGAAAAAAAACCTTGATGAGTGTAAAGCTAGAGAAGCATCAATTTTATTGACCTATAAAATGGAAAAGCTTCCTTAGCAGCAAAACATGGAGAGAAAAAAAACACACTCCTTCACTTTCAAAGCCTCAGTTTTGTTGAATCTGCAGCTGTAAGATCACTTCTGCATTTGTTTCCCGGGAAACAGACCAGGAAAGAAGAGCCATAGCCTTGTAACACAAAAACTCCCAAACTCAGCATGGAGCTACCTTTAAAAAAATTGGCAAGCCTTTTGGGGGCCAGCCCGCATACCCAACACTGAAAAGGCACCATGGGCATTCAAAGCTACAACTCCTTTGTGCTGCACTTAACCTCACTCACCGACTTACTTTCGGGTAAGCCAGGGAATGCTTACTAGTTAGAGATGTGCGGAGAGAGAAGCAAATATGAATTCAGGCGCAACACGGGTTATCTTGTACAGTTTTGGTTTAAGTGTGACTCAGTTGTACGCTTGAACTCTTCCTCCTTGTGTTATGAAACTGGTGTACTTCCAGAAATTTCCAAGAATCCCCATCCTGAGTGTTAGTGACAGTTTTGGCATTTAGGATGACATTTCTGATTGTTGACATTGCAGCGACATCCTCCACTGGTGTCTCCAGGACCCTTTAAGAGTAAAATTGTAAAGTTAAAATGATTGCTATATTGCAAGCAACCACAAAAAAGCAGCGTCATGCAACTTTTAGGACTTTTATCACAGAACAGGGGAAAGTAATAATTTCTTACCTTGGGTCCCCAACGAGGCCCTCTGGTTACCCAGCAGATCTCAGTGTGACAGACAGTGCAGCGCAGCCAATCACATCCATCTCTCTTTTGCACAATGATGCCACACTGAGGACAGTGCATGGCCTCCCCTGACTGCACAAGGGTCTGATTGTGGAGCAGACAACGAGAGCAGAGGAAAACAAAGCCAGAATCAGAAACGAGGATGTGGTTGGTGGAAGCCGATACCAATTACTTTCTTTGTTTACAAAGCCAGTGTTTCATTCTTTAACAGTGACGCTACAAATTGATTACTCTCATGTTAGGCAGTTTGTTGAAAAAAACAAACAAAAAACAACTAAATATGAGAGTGATTTCAAAAGCTTTAAAGTGTTATTTTGCCGCTAACCTTTAGCAGATGTGTCGTTCTTCTGGCAGCAGAGTCGTTTATGGCTCGGGCTGCGAGGTCGTCTTGGTATTGTTTACAATTCATTCCCTCATGGATGGCCTGACGAGGAAAAAAATGTGAGAGTCTAAGTCAAATTATGATTTTTAGAGGCTATAAGAGTAAAGTTTTGTCAAACAAGACAAAGATTGAACTATTTGGCTACAATGGGAAGAAGAATTCATAGGGAATTTGTGTGGACATCTTGACATAATAGTGGTTGTTTGTGTATATCTATATATATTTCAGCCTTTATGTTTAAATTTCACCAAGTATGGACAACCCCCGCCCCCCCCCCCCCACTGCCCCCCACTAATATATAGCCTTATTGCATAATTATTCTTTCTTAATAAGACAAACCCAGTTCAAATTCATTCGTGATTCCCATAAATTGACAATAACATTAGTGCTTGACTGGCATTGTCACTTCTAGTTTGAAGATTTACTACTTGTAAGTGTGACCTGTGTGTTTCTCACCTTGCAAATGAGACAGTTGTGTTTCCGACAGATGGGACAGTGGAAGACATTGACAGTGTCCTCGTACACACACCATCCTGGGCAATCCGGAGTTGCACAGTGATAGCTGCCCTCGCAACGAGACTCTGCTACAGAAAGGCTTCTCTGTAGCCAGCGCTCATATTCCTCTAGAGGCACCAACTAGAAAGACATATAGTGGGAGATCATGAAGGAATATAATTAAAAAAGTGTGCTGTCGAGAATGCTCTGAAGAAGTGCCTTGGTGCAACTCACAGCTCGGATCTCTCGCTCCTGCAGGGCCCAAGGACAGGCGTACGTATCGTCTCTGTATGGACAGGAAACCTCAGGCTCCTCGCACAGCATGATGATGGAGCGCAAGCACTCTCTAAGCACCCGCATACAGAAACAGACAGGGTTCAGTTATACAGAAAAAATACTGGGTAGTGTTACATCCACATCTTCCCACTCCCACATCTCACTTGCAGAAACAGTGGAGACACTCTCTCAGCAGGACACCTTCTCCCGACTGCAGGTCCACGAAGCAGATCTTACAATCCACGGGCTCAGGATTGGGCACCAGGTCCTGACCGTCCATCTTCACCAGCCGGTCAAAGTTCTCTCTTCGCTCCTGCTCTTTTGCCTGAAGGAATTGTAGTTTACATTAGCACTATTTTTAATCACACTACAAAGCAATTTAATAGGCGAATCAAGTCACATGCATCTATCCACCCATCAATCTGGCAAGAACTATTGACCGATCTATTATTAAATATTCATAAGATGAGGAGTTAATTGATTTTTCAGGAAAATTGGAAACATCACCACAAGCTACTGCTATTGCCCCTCAAAGAAGTGTGTAGTTAGTCGAAGATAAGGTCCTTTTGGCTCCAAGTAACCCAAAAATAAGGGTTCAAGTGCGCAGGTCACAAGTGTGCAAACATTGGAGAATTGGAACGGTACAAGTTACATCGACTTGTGCATCTGTGTCGTAACTGTGACATCCAAAATGGTGAGTCTGGTCGCTGTTCAAATTTGTTTTGTTGTGACCTTTTGAATCCAGAGCAAAATTTAATAGCATGCACACATGCATAGTATAGTGAAACAAAAATTATTTAAATCCTTCCCGCCTTATAACTCAAAATGTCACATGAATCGATAAATTGTGGGTAATACACTTCGTTGAAGTCCACTTGGATGTGGGCTTAACTGAAGTGTGGATCACAGGTGCAAAGAGAGCAGTGTGAAAGTCCACTCCGGAAAACTGCTAGGCACTCGAACCGTTTGAGGGACACAAGGGTGGAAGTGAAAGTTTTGGGACAAAACCTAAAGCTCCAACTAACATGGACGTGTCTTTGAACTTGCCAACTGCAAAAAGTCTCTTCTTCTGGAAGTCCATATGACTCCAGCAAGAATGCATTAACTCGTAACTGATAAATACAAGGCATCTGTTTTAAAGGGTTGGAGTACTGCAAGAGACTTTTGTTTTTTAAATCAGGAAAAATATCCTCTAAAGTCCTAATATATAATATTGTGGCATAAAGGATTAATTCTATGCTCCGTAAATTATAAACTTCCAGTTTTCTTGTATAGGGAACTTAATAGACGAATTAAGAACATGTTATTGTTAATCCTCTCATTCACACATCAAGTCCAAACACACTCAAACAATTAAAACCTTTTATTTTCAGATGTATCACAAGATAAATACAACCACAGTGCAAAATCTGGTTAATACATTCAACATTCTGGCAACAACAGGTGCCATGGAGCTCATAAAAATATCACTTGATGTTACTCGTCAGCATCACCGGTCAAGTCCGACTTTAAGGCAGACAAATTGTTTGCACATTTTTTAACACATTTTCATTCTTCATTACATCACCTGCACTACTTTCTAAGAACATTAAAACAAAATAAAGTTTAGATATACTTTTGTTGGTAACAAACTACTTAAAAGTTATTAAACTTCAGCAAAAGCAACAACAACAAAACAGGATTTTTACTCAAGTATGTATTCATATGTACATTAACCAAGTTCGGCGTGATTACTGTTTTGCTGTTAAGTTGCTAGTCTGTTATCTGCAGAGGAGTGTGCATGTGTCAGTATGTTCAGTAGTCCTGGTCCAGGTTAAACAGCAGTGAGTTGTTATGAGGCCCAGCACTCCTCGGCATCTCTCTTCTCCCTTTCTCCTTCAGAAAAACAGAGACAAAAGAGAAGAGAGTCAACCTGAGTGAGTCTGAATGTTTCAGTTCCACTGGCAGCCTTCAATCAATTTCAACTTTTTGCATGTCTTTTGGATTAGTTTGAAAGGTATGTTTGTTTGCTTATATATTAATCAGAAAGGCATCTATCTGCGTAGCCGTTGACAACCACACACAGCCGTTACAACATGTTTCTGCACGCAGACGACTGCAAGAAAACACCACTAGAGCTATTAGTGAATTGTAAGAGGAGTTATATTTAAAGAGTGTAATTGTCCTACCTGCTGATACTGTCTGATTGACTCCTTCTCCTGCAGGATCCTTCTGAGCTCCAGAGGGTCAGGCTGGTGTCCTCCAGGGATAATGTAGTTCTCAGGCCGGTTTGTACTGCAGATCTCGCAGCCCGGCCGCGTTGGCTTGTTGATGTATGTGCAAGATGGACAAGACCAACCCTGAAGCAAAACAATTAAAACTGTATTTTTAAAGCAGAAAACGTATAAAGACACAACTACACTACAATGACAATATTTAAAGCTGAGACGATTCACTTTGGTTTTGAAAAGTCCACTGTGCTAGCTTTTAAATTGCTTTATTTCCCAAACTCTGTCAGCTGCTAATGTTAACATTTAGTCTGAAACAGATTACAGATTCTTTAAAAACAAAAATTTAGGAAACATTGATGTCATTACCTAATATATATATATATATATATATATATATATATATATATATATATATATATATATATATATAAAGAAAGCTTTTTCAATGTTTTTAATTGTATCTGTACCACAACATAACAAGACCACAGTAAAAACCATGAGGACTAATATTCTATACATAATACAGATTCTTTAAAATAATTTAAATAACTAAAATATTCTAAATGTAAAAACAAATATGTGGCTAAATTCTCATCCTCTGATGCCAATACTGTGCCATCTTGAAGATTGTTTTTCAAAATCCATAAGCTGATAAAGTTAATGGGCCCAATAGTATTAAGTCTCTTGGTGTCTTGAGCATTGAAGCCTATGATACTGAACAATATAATTCTCTTAAATGTGTATCGTCTCTTCTATTACTTTTTACTTAATAAGTACAACAAGATTCCTTCACTAATTGTATGCAAGTCACTCAGTCACAATTAATATGTTAAATCATCTGGTCACATGGCCAGATGCAAAATGCTGCAGACTATGACAGGTTTAGATTTTACAGGAACTGGGAATACTTTCGATCAGAAGTGTCCAAGCCTCCTTGTGTCTTACCTGGGAAGAAGGTGTATTGTGATTGAGTCGAGACATTTCGAAAATGATCGGATCTCTAATATTGCCGATGTTCGGTCTCTCCGAGCCACCTGCAGGAGAGAGAGAGAAAAAGATTTAGCAAATTTCAAATTTTTAAATAACCTTAACAATAAAACTTCTCAATTACTGCTCAATTAAGCATGACAAAATAAAATTAGCTCAGATGATTAATACTTTTTGATGGGCAATTTGGTTTACAAAATAGTAAACTAAATTGTAAGTAGTAAAATAGTATTCCGTTTTATTTATGGTTTTGCTTTATTTATGGTGTGTGCTTTTTATTTCTGGTTGTATTTATTTTTCGTGGTTGTTGTGTTTTATTTTAAATACTTAAATTTCCAGCTGCAGTGTTCTTTACAAAATGAAAATTTATTGGTCTTTGGGAGGATGAACTTGACTTATTACGCCATTATTAATACATTACTTGAAAATAGTCTCAAAACAACAATATTAATGTTCATCACAATAATTTCTGGAACATTTTATCATCTAGCAATGCAGTGATTATGAGTCTACTTTAATGGCACATTAAAACTTCTCTGTCCATTATAAAGAAAATATAACATTAACACATATAACTATACTAATTCATAATCTAGTGTAAGTGAAGATTATGTGAAGTGAAGTCCTGACCAAACAAAAAAAGCCCAGGTTTTCACAACAGTCTCTTGTTTTCACCCTTTAAAATAATGCTAAATAATAAATAATGCTGTAAAAGAGAGACCGTATTGGCTGCTGCACGTCCTTGTCTATTTCACAGAGCCTTCTTTCATCTCATATTAGACTGGATCTTAGCTTGCCTAATCATCATGATCAGGCGATCCATATCTAGTGTAGCAGAGACCTGTTCTTACCATTATTGCTGGTCCTGTGGAGTCTTGGAGGTAGAGTGGAAAATGGCCGCCCGTCATGGGAGAGGGGGCCGTTTGTGAAGGCAGCAGGGAGCGAGGGGTTTTGAAAAGACGACGGAGGGCTGAAAAGGAGGGCGCTCTCCTGGTCCTTCTGCAGGACCTGGAGGGTCAGGCGAGAGTGGCGGGCTGACAAGAGGTACAAGAAGGCCGTGTCACCATCCTGACGGACGCCGTACGATGCGAGAGTTCGGAGGTCAGCGCACAAACACTGGCCGATCACCCAACGCTGGACCCGAGGGTGGAAGCCATATTCGAGAAACATCTGGAAAGGAGCCAAAGCCAACAGAAAACTGTTATTATTAACCATTAGATAGAGAGAGACATGGTGTACCAGGGGAATGTGATGAGTATAATACAAACCTGCTGCTTCAACGACGCAGTAGTCATGTGAGGGAAAACTTTCACAGTGATGCAACAAGACGAGGAGGAATCCTCGACAATAACAGCTAAACTGTTTTTGAAACAAAAGACAGATAACTGATTAATAACTGTGGTTTGATATATCAAATTATGATCACAGTCGTCTTACTTTATTTCAGTTTCTTCATAGGTTTTGGTGGAGGGCTGGATCTTCAGGGCTGCCTGTCTGCGGGCGAGAGAGGCGGCGAAGACAGAAGCGCTCTGCATGTCCCCTGCCTCGATGGCTTTTTTCAGCTCTATGCAAGCGTCCTCTAAACATGTAACGCAGACATGCAGAGTGAAATGAATAAAGGAGCAGATGAACAGATATTTACACAAACTGGACACGTTTCACTTTGGCACACCTGTTTGCTGTAAAGCCGAGGTATTCCGGAGATGGAGGCCATCAAAGAGGTGCTGTAGACCGTTTTCCTGAGGTGTGGCTGAAAGCATGGACAATGTGTTGAGGAGACAGTCAGAACAAAGTAAAGACAACTAAAAAGAGGCAACAAATACATGAAAGCACAAAAGTCAAATAATGAACATCTGGTCATCAGATTTTTATCTGTATAAAAATGTTCCAATCCTGTGTCATTTTCCTTCCCTTCTAACTGTGCGCTGGTTTATCACATCAAATTTAGAGATCAGGGGATTTGAACACTTTTAAAAGCCACCATTTAATATTTACTACAACAAATGTAGCATCTAATTTTCTACAAAAAGTTTACATGAAATTAATCAACACATCTGACTTTGATACCAGAGTATTGCTTCCAATTCTAGGTATCCTAAACTTGGGCTGCAACAAACAATCATTTTAGTAATCAATTATTCTATTGATTGCCATTTATCCAAAAAAATTTTTTTTGGCACATTCAGCTGATTTTTCATTTAACCACCTACAAATATATTAAAAGATGCCAACAAATTCAATTAATTTTTCAGATAATAAAATAATTACTTTATTGTCGGAAATGCAATGACATAGTATTCATTCAGTGTTCTCTTTATCATTTGCATCATCTGCAGCTAAAAAGAATACATAAAATTAGATTTTCTTTAGGAAGTGACATTTTTTGAGTCTATACATTGTTAACAACTGACTTTGACAAGAGGAGAAAACACCGAGCCCTTGTCAGTCTGTGATTTTCTCGGAAGCTTGGAGCAACAATTATCCACGGAAGAACAGGCTCTTCAAGATGCTTTCAGCAACACAATGGAAAAATGAGAACATGTGCAAACGATGTAGATGCATTCAAAAAGCAACCTGAAATCAATAAATATATTCATATACACAAAAAAAGGTCATTTGTTACTTAAAGGGCAGATTAGAAACGCTTAGGCGAAAACTACATCCCGTCAATGCAATCCCACTGCAGAGAGGGGAAGTTGAAGTCTTTGTTCTGCTCATTCATTTAGCCTTAACTAAAGCAGGCAGCGTGTGCAGAGACGGGCGACTGACCTCGATGTGCTTCTCTCAGCGAGGACATGACCACGGTGGCCCATCCCTCAGCCTCTTGCTCGCTGCTGAAGTTGAAGCTGATGCGGTCGCACGGAGGCGCCACCGATATCAGCTCGTGGCACTTTGGCGACTTCACTTCATAATTTATGGATCTTAAATCAAACTCATTTATGGTCTGCAAACAAGGTGGAAGAGGAAGAGACGATTAGAGATGAACATGTGCGCACAAAAACAAAAAGGGAAGTCATTTCCCTGCAATTTTCTGATCCAGTACGTAAACTAAACGTCATTAAATGACCACCACTTCTTTTTCCATTAAGCAGGCTGCTAGTAAACACTGCATAGCCTGGACACTTTCTTATTAGCCTGTGACTATTACTCTCTCAGAAGAATTTATAAGTCCATTTACTATGCCTTTTTTTTTTTTTTAGAAAAAGAAACTTTTCCAAACCAACATGTTTATTTTCTTGCAAAAATAAAGGCTATGCACAAGTCTTCAGGCAGCAATAACTCCTGAGCAGAGATTTAATAAATGAACTTCAACATAATTAGAGCATGAAATATGAATACATATGAGTTGTAATGGAAAAAAAACAAAACGAAGACAGTTTTTATTATTTGGTAGGATATTACATTTCAGGTGCCATATATTTGGCCTTTTGGATAGACTTTGCCCTAGTTGCCCAGAGTTGATGTTTATTTTTAGAAGTTGAGATGCTAAAGCTGAGGGAGAGTGGTGGTGGGGACCCTGTGATTGGGGGAAAGAAATAAAAGAGCCAGAAAAATATGCTTTAATTAATACTGTAATATTCAGAGACTGTACCGTAATTACAGGCGGTACTGTAATATACTGTAGATCAAAGCACTATAGAGTGTTAGATTGGCTCAGTCAAAGCACAGACGTAAAGGTGGTATCAGTCTCCGTGGGGAGAAACTGTTCGCAGAATTACTTTTCTAGAAAAAAAAAACAGATATGGTTTTAAAACACGGCAGGAAATAGAATACGGGCGGCTAATAGAGTCAGTTAAACAAATAAATATTTTAAATAAAAGTAAGGATATCAATTTGAACATGTATTAATTTACAATTCTGTTTATGTTTAGTGCATATCTGCGGTCATTATACAGTTTTGGTCTCAAACCGGACAGTTTAACTTCTGCTCCACTATGCAATCGTTTGAGTTTTTGTTTTAGCCTGCAATATGTCATAGTGTTAAGACAAAATATAAAACATTACTTTATTTGTACTTATTTCGTGTGAAAACCTTTCCCAGTCAAAACAAAACCCAAAAGTCCCTCAGCGTCACCGTGAACTCACCACACTCTGGCCCGTCCCGCTGGTGCTCTGTATCGCCAGCCGGAATTCCCCGGATTTCCCCGGGTCCATGCTCAGCTGCAGGCGGAGTGACTCATCACCAGCTCCCGGAAGACACAGCGGACGAACGCCGGAATGGCACACCGAGACCCGAACCGACATGAGGACGGTCTGGCAGCCAGGCTGTGCCTGCGAGGCTTCATAGCTGCTGGTGAGGGCGGTGGACTGGTCCGGCGTGAGGCCGGGGCTGTGAGTCCAGCCGCCTGAACTTAGCGACATCACGCCGACAGACTCATGTAGCAAACACAAAAACACGCAGGAGTCCCGTGGGTGTGTAGCCTCCTGTTCCGCGTAGCGAAGCGCTCCTTTCACATTTCTCAGCGTACCTTTTTTTGCCGAGTATTTAACAGGAAACAAGTGTGTACAGGCACTTCCAAAAAAGTAGAAAAACAAGGTCGACGTTCACTTCTGTGTTCTTCTTCTCTTCCGCCGAAACTCCGTCCAGGCAGATATTGTATCTTTCTATTATTCAACTGGATACTTTCACACTAAACCGTCCTAACAAAGAGTACAGCGATAGTTTGCTACTTCTGAAGCTGTTTTGTTATTGCGTTTGCTTTCTCTTCCACTGCGCATGCTCGACAGGATGTGTGGTTTTTTTTTTCAACACAAGGAGGCAGCAAAACACCCAATTTATAAAACGTTTATGCAAGTAGTATGGAGGTCCAAAAGGGACATATTTAATAAGTCATCGTGTAAATATTTATGAAGATGCTAATTTAAATAAAATTTGAACTAAATATCCCAGATAAATAAACCAATTAATAAATAATTAATTATTATATCAACAATTATACATTTGTGATGATTTACTACTTACATAATTAGATTTATTAAAATTTATATGCAGTTAATGTTAAAACCAAATACAATGGTTTAGCTATTTACCTTTACTGAATTAGTTTATGGCCTTGTGTTTCAGCAAATCATAAATCAATTGTCAGTCATACCCATCAAAGTCACTCAGTAAGGTTAACTCCTGAAAAGGTAATTGGTCTGCAATGACGTGAATAAGTACATAAAGTTTATCTATATCGGATTAAATAAATGATAAAAAGATTTTAGGTTTAGGACCTGAGGGCCCATATTGAATTATGTCCTTATGCCTTTTACTAAGCAAGTTGACCAGTCAAATATGTATTTATTTTATTTCATGAGTAATACCATGATTTGATAATTAACTAAACAATTAAATAATTATCGATAATGTGAACAATAAAGAATGCAAACGTTATCAATGATTTTTTCATTTGAATATTTATATGTAATATAAATACTTTTACGTAAGTACTAGACATAATCTTCATTAAGCTCACATTTCTGCATTAAAATTGTTTTCTACTGGTCAGATGTAATATTCTAATTTTCAATACCCAATTTACATGAGTTGTAAGGAGAAAATCATCAGCCTGTACACCTGTAAAGACTCATCAAACAATGAGTAAACCTAAGGTTTTTCCAAGTAATGCATTGCATGCAACATTCTATTTGCAATGTTTTGTGTTTGTCACTCACTTTCCTACGATTGGATTTAAGAAAGTAAGTGCACCACAAAATGTGGTTAGTGAACATCCCCACCCACACGCTGTGGGAGCCGTGACGTATGAGGCTGTTAACAAAATACACTGTAGTATGAAAGGGGAATGCTTTAACTCATACAGGTTTAAAAAGGTCAAGTTGTTAATCCTCCTGCAGGCATGTTTATTAATCAACATTGTGTTCCTCAAGGCTCTCATGGCCCCTCAATAAGATGCTTAAGTTAGGAAGAAACAAGACAATGTTATAAATTAAGTGCATTTACTCTATGCATTCAAAACATTCCTGAAACAGCCTTCTTTTATCCTGAATCGCTGTTTAAATGTTTTAGCAGTAAGTACGGACCTTATCAGATTTCTGTGCCAGTCTGAAGATGTCACACCTGTTCATGACAATGAACCAATCAGGTATGACCTTTTGTTGTTCCAATAAGCACTGCCAGCCTTAAATCAAATCAGCTTTATTATTCAGAGACGTGTGTATGCTGCACATCCCCAAAGATATGCAATAATATCTTTGGATTATTGCATCTCTGCTTTGCATATGTTTTATTGCAATATGTACATGACAAATATACGTCTGTAAAGGAGACAAAGCACTGCCCTGCAGTGGAGCTGAGATGTAAAAGTTCCTTGAAGCTGGTTTGCCGACATTCTTTAAATGTCTGGAGTACACACCCTACAATATGTGTAATTGTTGTTTTAAGACAACAAATTAAGTCTTCCAAGCTTTTCCATAACCCAGGTGGGACTTGAACCCACAACCGCCAGCTCTGGAGGCTGATGCCTTTTCCAGTAGGCTGCAGCATAATTTTATTCAGGTTCAGGACTGTGTAAAAGTAGATAATAGTTTACAAAGAGACAAAACAACACATCAATATCCAATACAGAAGTAATTTAGCAGAATTATACAGGCAAAAAAAAAAAATCAGTCAATTAGAAATATTTCAACTCAATCTCTGTTTTAAAACAATTCACTCAAGTAAATTTTTTTTACACTTGTTCATGCCTTTGATGATGTATTGTTTTAAACTAAACGTTACAGAACTTAAGATTCCAGTGTGGTTCCATTATACCAAAACTGCTGCTGGTTTTCCTTGTTTTCATCTCCTGACAGATACCTTTCTACAACAAAATTATTTCTCTTCCTTGTATCCTCTCTGGGGTTTTTACTTCACATCAGCACACTGTTCACTCACTCCTTTGCCCCACCAGCACCGATAATAGACTAATACACATAAACCGGAATCAGACAACTTCTTTATGGATTTGCTCCAATTTTGTGTTTCTTAATCCTCTTTATTTGAAAGCAACAAATGACATCTAAGTTTTGTCACAAGTGCTCTTCAGATGTAGTTGTTATGACTTTCAGCACTGTATCTAGCTCTAATGTGATAGATTCTGGTAGTTTGTGATTCTATTTTACCCTCTTTTATGATGCTGATTGATGAAAGACTCCATGAAACCACCCACCACAGCCCTGGGTCACTGCTGTTGGGATGACCCCCATGTTCACTAATTTAACGTTATCCACATGTCATTGACTCCTTGATGGACTGCTCTGCTGCGTGACAGACGTCAGGAGATTTTAGTCAAAGAGACAAGGGGTTTGAGGGAGTGGGAGGAGGAGAACAAGGGGAGGGGTGCTGCTCGCATACCGTGATCTACACTGTGATCACTCAGGGTAACTGACGTTCTTGATTCATCATCCGACGACCTCACGAGCCGCATGGCTATATAAGCTCGGGGACACTGCTGTTCAGAAAACAACCTCAAGAAACTGACCTCAGTTCATCACCAAAGATCTTGGTAAGTGCTTCTTGGTAATGATTTTATGGATTTTATTACCTACTGCCAAACAAATTCATGGACATATACTTTAAGAAGCTCAAAATGGATTTGCTTCTCTATCCATTTGTCACTGAGAGTCTCGAGAGACAAATCCTTTAAAACAAAAATAAAATGAAAGAATAACATTTAAATGTAAAGGAAAAGATATTGTTGATGTTTGACCTAGTTGTAATTTTCAATTTTCTAATTTATTTCTACTTAAGCAAACCTAGAATGATGATAAAATGAATTGCTGTGTATTTCTTTGCATGTCCCTAAGTACAGCCCAGATTAATCAGCAGTGCCCTCAGTGCCTTGACCGACTCCCCCAGCCTCAGCATGCTGCCTGGGAGAGACGCTGCTGTCCGGCAGTGCATCCTGACGAGCCGCTGGCTGCCCACAGCTCTGACGCTGCTCCTGCTGCTGTCCTCCAGCTTCAGCCGCGCTCAGAGCACCACGGTGGAGCACGACTTCCACATCGTTCACAACGTAGACAACAGAAGTAAGTAGAAGTAACTGCTGCCTCCCTATTTAACTGCAGTTGCTATTATTTTATCTGTCACCAAGCAGACGTGGTGGAGCGACCTGGCTTTCGAGATTACTATTTATCATTCTACATATTTCTCTCTCTTTTTTTATTCATCCCGTCAATTGAAATCTTGTATTCTATAGCTTAAGTTTAAAATAAAAAAAATGATATGCCTTGAGTATGTATGAAAACGTTAGATTTGTTTTTATTTAACAAAGAACTACATATGTAAGAAATACATTTTAATAAATGTAAAGTATGAACCCAGCTCAATCTCCTGATCTGAGCTGCTTTACGCAGTAATGAGATGCACAGAGTGGTCGTGTGGAAGTCACCTACTTTTTTAATTTCCTTTGTTTAATAAACAAAAAAACTTGATCTTATAATAATTTCTTTGATAATATTAACAAAACAATGTGTTCTTCAGGTAAGATATTACAAGCTGCATTTTAGAAATGAAATTGAAGACAACATTTTAAATGTTACACAATTACTATATTTGTCATTTTGCCTACTGAATGCAGGAAATCGTATTTCACAGTAAGATAAAGAACAGTGACTAATATTATGAATGACAGCTATCAGCATGCTTCCTCTTAGATATTGTGTTAAAAACTCCTTTACTTTAGGAAAAGTACTTCTGGAAAATTAATTAAAGATAGTGAAAAATTGCAAAAGTTGATACTTTATACTGATGTATCTGAAATGAACAGAAAAATCCACTTTTTTATTGAAACAACTTTGAATGTTCTTGCAGAAAGATTATTGTGCTTTTTTGTTTCTAATGTTTCTCTTTTGCCTACTTTTTTGTTCATATTTTATCTTGCCATTTTTTCTAAATGAGATATTTAGTACTAAATAGAAATTTATTATGCAAGGAAAATACTTTCCATTTAATTTCAATATTTATTTTGTACATATCTAAGTTTAAGGGATGTGTTTAGTTTTCTTTGATTGTAAAACATTTCTGAATCTGGTCAGGAGCCATTTATTTATATGTTGAAACCACAGAATCTATTGATGTGCTTCCTGTTTTTCTTGACCACAGACATGTTTTACTTCCTTCTCCTGCTGATGTTTGTGTCTGAATACACTGTCCAGGTCCAGAGATAGACCCGTTCTGGTACGTGGGCCGTGGAGTGCGACCCATAGGGCGCTTTGGGAAGAGGCACAGCAGCATGGATGCTCTTGGAAACAGTGGGATGCAGCCTGTCCTAAGGACTTTGGAGCTGCTGCTCAACAGCCTCAGAAAAAAGGAAAACCTTGAAAAAGTAATCAGTGGAGAGGAAAATGTTTGGTTACCATGACGCCATGTTCTTGCCTTCTGTCCACAAACCTTTTTTTATTCTCTTAACTGAAGTTGTACATTCATTTCTTTTAATGTAAGCTATGAGGTTAGCCATACGTGCATAATTCATTCATCATAAAGTATTTACACATAAAAGAATACAATGTATATTTATCAATAAATAAGAATGTTGTTAGGATACCAGTTAACGGTGTCGATTTCTTGAGCTTGCAGACGCACAACAAAATGTTTGCTTCAAACTAAACAGGTTTCCTTCAAGTTTGCAAATTTTATTTCATAATACATTTTATTTCTGAATATTGTGGCACATAGAGAATCTGTATTTTTTGCATTTTAATATTTTCCCCAACATGTCATATGGATTGCAACAAACGATTACACATTAAAAAAAGTGAATGGCCCGCCTTTGGAGCTGTGCACAGTGTTGCTCGGACTGGATTTAAACAGGAACAAAAGCAATTTCTGTTTCCATGCCATTCACTTTCATTTTCAAGAATCCCAGTATAAGATGAGATTACTGGCATCTTATAGCTACAATTTTAACTTCCTGTATGAATCCAGCCTCACAAGTTATAGCAATTTTTACAGTCTCTTGCACACAACACCGAAAGAACCGACTGGGCAATAAACATGTGGCACTATATCATATCCATCTCTTTTTAACACATATACATACATTAACAAACATTTTGATGAGATATTATTGTTCTTTACATTAGAAAAATACAGGACACCGATGATTGGACCCTTGCAGATGTGCTTTTCATGAAAAACTTTACACCGATCCCATAAAACCAGAAACATGCTTTTATACTACAACACCTTTTGGAGAACAAGACTGACAAAAGTACAGAATCAGTGTGTGCAAACTGAAAGATGTGAAAGGCTGCGATGAAAAGGTCACTAATAGAAGAGGGAAGAGCATTCATACAGAGCATCATCACATCTTTTATGCAGTCCATCAGGACATCCAACCCTGTTTTTATATTTCGCCAAAGCAAACGAACAACCAAGTGCATGGCTAAATCAGATTCTGATTCATGTAAGTCGTCACCGAGTAAAGAAAAGTTACCCAGAATGAAAGGCAGTCTCCTCAAATCTAGTGTCTAAGGAGTATACAAGTACAGTGTGAACCACACTGGCCACTTTAAACATGCCTTTTGTAGCAACCTGTTTTTGTAACACTCATGTCACCGCTGCTGATAAATGAAGGCTTACACTGAAAGCAGTTTGAATCACCACATGAGTCTGGTAGAACTAATTAGGGGTCCTTAGAGGATAGGATAAAGCCTTTAATTTGTAATAGTCCTTATTTCTGTGATATTGCATAAAAATGTTCTGCAAGTACAAAAATAAACTGTTTGTAACAAAATCATGTTTTCATGACATTTATAATATAGCACATTAGATGTTATTGTGTAAAAATCTCAACAAGATTTTTATGATTAAAACACAAATGTTCAGCTATGACCCGGAAAAGGATACAACAAAAACAAACATTTTATTTGAAAAAGAAAGGCCACAAAGTTGAAAACAAAGAAAGCAAAATAAATTCTACAGAGAACTTTTTTTCTTTTTTTGTCACCAAATGTCAGACCTCAATTTTTCAACTGTCTTGTAAGGGAGACGTTTTGAGCTCAGTGGGACAAACCTCGTTAAACTAAGGTTGTTATTATTATTTCAGTGGTTCCGTGTTCATCTTGGTTTTAAATCATACAGAAAATTATTTTTGGTTTGGGATTCATTGAAAAGGATCAGTGCACCACCTCTAATTTAAGGATTATATTGTAGGCCAGTTGTAAATTGTTGCCATTTTACAAAACAAGAAACCAAAGATTCATATTAGCTTAACATTTCTAAAAGGAGACCCTGATGTCATTCGCAGTTGCTTTTTTTCCAAGCCTAGACACTTTTTCAATTTTTTGGCCACCCAACAAGTACTTAGCTAAAATGTGCCAATTATTTATTAGAAATAAATTTCTTGCT
The DNA here is from genome assembly GCF_002775205.1 of Xiphophorus maculatus. Taxonomy (NCBI): domain Eukaryota; kingdom Metazoa; phylum Chordata; class Actinopteri; order Cyprinodontiformes; family Poeciliidae; genus Xiphophorus; species Xiphophorus maculatus. The sequence continues at coordinate 13,636,451 of NC_036463.1, read as the reverse complement.
TTAGTTGCTGATGTTTTGTCAGCAGATTATCATGCATCATGCATACATTTAGTCTATTTCATCATCAGAGATATCCTTGCTAATTGAACTAGCTACTTCGTCAGTGCTAATGCTTAGCTAAGCCAACAGATGGAGAGTCACTGGCTGTGATACCTACTGACATGATTGTATTTACAACACTTTCTATTTGGATCCAAATTCACCCTGATTAAAGATATACTGGGCTCCAACTATGCTAGAATAAGATCTTTATTTCATTGACATCGTCAAAAGATTTAGGCTAGTTGTTTCCCACTTCCTGTGTGCATAGTTAAGCTGGCTGATGATGATTCATTTCCCTAAGTTGCTGACTGCCCATTTGTTTCATGATAATTAGCATCCACTATATCTAGACTCAAAGTGTCTAGATCTTAAAGTCAGACATACTAGACTTATATTATCTATCTCATTTGCATCATCTATTCAGGTTGGCTCTCCCCCCTTTCCTCATGAATAGCAAAGCTAACTTAGAGGCTCCTTGGGCTTCACCAAGTTTAATATAAACCATGTTTACATATACAATTGATCTTCAAGAAAGACACATTGGAATTGAATTATGGCGGAATAAGTTATTTATTTCACCTTACTTTTACTTTGCTGTATTTAGCACAAGCCATTTTCTTCCATTTACTATAATATTCAACTTAAGCTAGCGGGTCCCTCCTTCCTGTATGCAGTGTTGTACTAAGAAATTGGATTTTTTTTTGAGTTACAATTTAAAAAAAATACAATAAGAACACCCTAAGAAGGAAAAATTTTGTTTTGGAGAATTGAAAATCGCCAAATTGCCCTGAGCTCAATGTCCAATATGGCTGCCATGCATATAAAACACAGTGAAAGAAGATGCTTGGCTATAAACTATTTATGAGCTTTGTGTCAGTTTCTCTCTCATTAAACCAACAACATACTGTAAACTTCAGTTTGGAAACACATTTCTTTAGTGTTTGAATACATAAAATAAAGATTAGTGCAGATAGCCTACAACAATACGACAAATCTCACTGGTCTTCCAATTTGACACATGAAAAAATTCGACCTGGGGTGTGGTATAAACACTAGTTCTGTGTTTATAGAAGGAACGGAGCATGACATAACTGGCTGTTGGCTTAACTGGATTCTGGATATCAATTAGCATACCCCCTAACTAGAACACTGGCATCTAAACTATACTGCAATTATATGAATCTTTTATTCTCATCTGTACGTCAACAGTAGATTGAACAATATCACAAATGTGCTTTGTGTTTGTTTTAGCTCCTGCACATTGCAGTGGTAGGAAAAGTCCTTCCATGTTTTGGCCCAGATACTTTGCATATCTTAAACACTGTTTTCAGATACTGTGAGTGCAATGATCTGATTTTAAATTGTAAAAGTACCAAAGGTTTAAGTGTAACCGACGTCTGATATAAGTGTGTAAAATGAAAAATAAAAAAAATAAAAAAAATCAATGGTAGTTGGAGGGTGGATAAATACCTGTATTCTTTTTTACCAGTTTACTTAGGAACTAAAAACACAAGACAGCATAAAAACTGCCCGGTCTTTCCATGATACTGAATCATAGAGAGTTTCACACAATCTTTCCACAGCTTCATCTTACACTTAGTAACAACACTGCTGCAAACAGATAGAGAACGGCATTGCATTCTTCTTTGTCTGTACAGATGAATATATATATATATATTCTGTGAGTTGTATGTAGCATGAGGATTGTTTTCAGATTTTAAGGCAGATACACCAATGCTAAGTCAGCTTTTACATGTGTGCATTGAGGAAAGAAATACTGAAGGTTAATGGTGAAAAAGAGAAACAACCTTTAATGTTTTCCTGTGAGGTGCAGCTGTTGAGGTTGGCTGAGGGTGGAGAACGCAGGGTGGGTGTCAGCCCCTGCTTGGCCTAGAGCTGGAGGCAGATGCTGGGTCAAGGCACTAGATGTGAAGGGCCCCTGTCCCTGAGGCTCTGTAAAGTGGCCCTGAGGGACTTGTGCTGCTGCTTGTCTCTATGGCCGAAGAGCTTTAACCTGCTGCTCTGACTCCAACTTTTCTGAAATGCCATAAAAACAAACACTCTGTTATCCAGGAAAATTTAAACCTATTTTTTTAGGCCTTTTTTGTACAGTAAATGCACAGGAGAGAGAAGCGGGAGACATGCAGCAAATGGCCGAGAACAGCAGAGCCTGGTACGAGACAGCAGAGCCTGGACAGATCCACTGTTTTGCAGGGTTTTAAATGCCTACTTGCTTAAACACAGGATCAAATTATTGAATTATCTCTTCATATTTTGCAAAGATCTGGTCACAAGACATTCAACTCAGGTGTGTTAAATTAAGGAAAAGAGCTAGATACCAGCCGTATAGATGACTGATCTTGGACATCACTGACCTACAGTGATGGCCAGAGGGAATGAATGAGATCTATTACTCGTTTTTCAAACCGTGCTGATAAAGCTAGTCTGACTCAAAGCTTTTGTAGTGAGAAGAGTGACGACTAAAAAGAATATAAAGAAAGCTCCAATTAGAAAAAAAAAATCCATTTACAAACATGAAAAGGAGACGATGTCTTGTAGCTCAATAAAACAGCCTCATCAACCTGTACTGGGTGTGTGTTTCCATTTGGGAATTTTACGTCTAATGGGGCTTTTCAGTTTCTTAGTCTGTTTTTAGCAAATGTATTAACTTTTGCATCTATTCAGGAGCAGCTTTAGGAGCTGCTCTATTCAAAAAGCTTTTTTTACAGCTTTGGAGGTAAAAAAAAATCCTCTTGTTTCTGTGTGTCTGTTTTAGACTCCCATACACTCACATTATATCTGCAGATAAAGATGTACTATTTACTGCATGCTGAAGTGATTTAGTTACTTCAGCATATGCATATTCACCAGCATATTACTGGTGAATATGCAGAATATCAGCTCATAATATTTTCCTAATAAATATTTCCTAATAAATAATAAACATTTTCCTAAATATATTTGACATTTTCTCAAATATCTCCCCAAAAAATATTCTATCTCTGGCTTTCTCTGTGAGCGTCTAGTTTTCTGCAGACTAAACAGAAACAGCTAGATTAATACCTTTTAATGGAGGTGCTGGGAGTTTCCTTCTCTGATGGCGTGACGAGTCCAGTGTTTCAGGCTGGAATAGACACAGTTATGTAGTTTACAAACTCCAACACAAGCAGACTGGATTTTGATGGAGGTCAGTTTATGGTACGTTACTTTTTATCAGCAAAAATCTTCAGAATATGAAAAAAAACAGATAATCTGAAGGGCAGAGATACCTTGGACTTTGGCTTTATCTTTGAGAAGCGATTGCAGACAGTCACATTTAACCCAGCTGTTTTCAGAGCTGAAATTCTGGCCTCGATATTTGATATCTTCAAAACAAAGACAAGTCATCCACAAGAAGACCTTTTACTTAGTTGTGACTTATGAACAAGCACCCCATATTTTTATTTTCTCCCAAATAAATAATCCTACTAAGTACCTGTAGTTCAGACTGGTGGACCTGAGCTGCTGCAGTGGCTACCTGGTCCTCCAGGAAGGCCAGATCAGTGTCTGTGGTCCCACTGCTAATACTGCGGGCACATTGCTCTAGTTCTCCTAGCGCCCCCTCCAGGCCATAAACAGCTCCCGCAGCCAGGTACACCTGCACAGTCAGGAAGAGCTAAACCGTCAGTGTCCGTCAACAGTCTTTGTTCAGTCTGATATGGTTATGCAGTGCTGCTCCGTAGCCTACATTCTCCTCCATCTTGGTAAGCCTCTGGTCCAGCCTGCGTGTCTCAGAGCTGCTGGATATGGGAGAGGCACTCATGGACTCAGACGGGGTGTAGCTCTCACCACCAGCCTCTCCAATCAGATCCTCTGTGGCATTCAAGACCTTCAGCACTTCTGTGGTGATGCTGCACAGTGAGGCTGCTGAATACTTTTGCTTTGATCGGAAAACAAAGAAGCACATGTGCCTATTTATTAGCACCAGGAATCAGGAAACCCAAAAAAAGTTTTGGGTTTAGAAAAGCCAAAACTTTTCTAGCATCAAAGGAATTTAGTATACGATTGTAAAAGTAGATGTTAAGACACAAGAGTGCATTTTTATTGGGCTCATTGGGTAAAACATTTAAATCCAATTAAGGAGAGAAACATTTTTTCTTTCTTTTTTTTTTTTTTTTTTTAAATCCTAACCTCAGAACTCAGGTTGTACAAAAACACATTGAAGGGACACATCAATCCTGTTAGAGCTTGAAATTGATCACAGAAACAGTAGGAGTGCAAAATAAGGATATGAGATGTGACACAAATTAGGAGAAATATGTCCAAAAGTAGACAGACAAATTCAGAGAGATGGGTGGTGATTTATTCTTTTAGTATGCCTTAAATATCAAAACAACAGCAGAATGAACAGCATGTCTTGATTAACAAACAGATGAATTTGCAGGAATTAGCTAATTTGATCACTAATTTCTCACATTTATTGTGTAGCAAACTGGTCAGCAAGAAAGTTGTGTGTTCAAACCCTGGTCTGTGTGGAGTTTGATCTTCTCTCCAAACATGCATGGGTACTCTGGCTTTCCAAAAACCTAATTGTTTGGTTAAATAATCAGTCTAAATTGCCCAGGTGTGTGTGTGTTTGTACACATGATGGGGTGTTCTCTTCGTCTCTGTTGTCCTGTGATGGACATGTCCAATGACTGCTGGAGACAAGTTACAAACTCCTCCTGTGCCTCTATTCCCTATTGCCTATAAGCTGGTATACACAATTAATGAATGGATGGGTGGACACTCTTTAAGACTATATTTAATATGTGCTTATTTTATATAACAAAACGACAAAAAGCAAAGAAAGCTTTTTTCCAACTTGATGGGAGTCGACGCATTTACTAATATAAGTCCAAGCCCAGTCCCTCTGTCCAAACTCAGATGTATGGAGAGGTGTATGAATATAAATTAAATACATGTATATTTTAATTTCAGTAACGTAATCTCACACCAAAAATCTTTCAGTCCTAGTCCAGCTGTGTTTGCCACAGATTAAAATGTTTTATCCTTTTTTAAAGAGCCACTAGTTACTTTCTGATTTAGATCCACTACACTTGAATGTCATGTTTTCTCATCTTTCTCATTATGAAGAGTAGCTGAGTTAAAGTGTCATGTCAAAGTAATGCCCAGAGGAAACAGGAAGTCCTGGATTATTAATTAAAGGTTCTAAACAAAATGGTTCCAGTTTTGTATATTTTATAGAATTTCTTAAAGATGCCAATAATTGAGCCCCAAATAATTTTGTAAAAATTAGTTATTTTGTTAGATTAATTAAATTATTTTCTTCACATCTTCGTCACGGGTTCCAGTGCATATGAAGGAGTGTGTGTATGACTGAATAGCAAAGATGTAAAGCAAAAACAGCGGCTGATGTATTCCCCTGAAGAGATAAAAACACTGCGGACATAAAGGGAGACGTGTTATGATCAATAATGAATAAATTGTTGGGTGGCACTTTGATCAGTCCCATCTCAGGCTTATTGATCCTATTTTAAGCAAGTGTGACTCTCTGAAAGGTGTTTTGAGGTAATGTTAGAAGAAGCAGGTACATGGATGGGAACAAAACAAAGGAGGTGGCATCTTTTCTTTCATCCCAATTCAGTGATCTTAGCCATGCGGAGCGGCACAGATGGACATTCTGAGATATGTATCGATCTGAGCCGCTCAATAGCCGTGTGAAGACGTCCTCGTCCACTGGAAGGAGTCGGCATCAACCAATCTAACGTACGTGTGGCTGTTTATGTTTGTTCTTTCACTCTGTGCCTTGTTTTCTCGCCGTCTTGTTAAATTTCTAGCAGGAATCGCACGTAGCTTCATCCAATGATCCGCTCCTAATGTCTAAGGAAATTCTGCTTAACTACACGCACACAAGAATTGAAACAAAACACCTGCAGCTATAGCGAGCCATCATCCATTAAATGTGTATAAACCGGCTTTGGGTCTTAATTAACCGTTATTTTACCAAGAAGTCCCTTGAAATACAATCTTTTTTTCAAAGGCAGACCAGGTGAAAAGGCACATTGAGGCTTATGCTACCCTGAAAAACATCTTTATTCATGTTTTCTGAAAAACAAAAGCCAGCTTCTTATTTGTGCATGTACATGCTGACGATGACGCAGATGAGAAATATAGTGGATAATTACATCAGCCGGCAGCTACACAATACGGAAGAGTCACTACTTCGCATTGATTAATTTAATAAAAGCTCAAACTCTATGCTGTCTTTGAAAAGGGCGCATGTTTGATGCAAAAGCTGAAAATGGACAGAAAAGACAAAAAAATAAAAAATAAAAATCAGTGATGGTGATATGTTTTCTCCCCCAATGAATTCCCAAAAGGTGGATAAGAAAACCGACAGAAATAGATGTTATGAATACATTTGCCATTCACCTTGTCGGAAGCAGGCGTGACTCAGAGAAGCATTCATGATGTCCCTAATAACCAACCATAACTCTCACTTTTCAGAGGGGTGTGTGTGTGTGTGTGTGGGGGGGGGGGGGGGGGGGTTTGTACCTGCCTTTGTGCTCATTAGTCTGTGTTGACTGGAATATAACTATTAAGCAGTAAGAACTTCTAATTAAAATAATTTCATAAGCATTTTATTTTACTGTCTTGTGTTTTGATGTGTGATATTTGTTCCCATTTGTACTAATTGAATGTGTGCATATCTGAATTTTTTTTTTCAAAAACATCAGAGATGAGTGCTGTTGTGTTCCTTCCTAAATGGAAAGTCAAACCTACAGAGCCTTAGAAAAGTAACTAACCCCTGACTCTTTTCCGATTTTATCACATTACAGCTGTTAAAATCAGTATTACAATTATTGTTGTTTTATGTGCTACACAAACAAAATGTAATATACAATTAGAAAGTGGAAGGAAAATTTAAAGAGGCCAATTAATGAAACAGTCAATTTTTTTGGGACAGTCAGAGGAACATGCAAACTCCATGCAGAAAGACTCCAGCAGGGATTTGAACCCGCAACCTTCTAGCAGCAATTATACCAGCTGCTCCACTGTGCAGCTCTAACTCACTTTTATTTCTAAAACATGCTGAACACCATTCTACTATACAATTACACATTGCTTTCTGTGGTTCCGTGAGATACAGTCCCAATTAGATAAACTGATGTTTGCGGATGTTTTACAGGTATGAATACTTTTGCAGTGCAGCGTGCGCAGAGGGGAACGGAGGCAGATTTCTTTGGTGTGCGGAAGTGCAGCAGCCGCTTCACAGATGGAAAAATTACCGGACCAATGGCTGTAATTCATTCTGAACTTTGGAGGCTTTCATTATTAAAAATGCTTTCCACAGAGAGAGGTTGCCAACTCATGCGCTATAATAGCTTTACACCATGCTGGATTACGTCGAGAGTGAAGCAGACGTTTGAGTGTTTGAGACGGGAGGACTCGCTTTGCTCTCCGGCCGCACAATGATCTCACCTGCTGCAAGACAGAAGAGAGCAACTGAAGCCTCTGCTGTTGTTCCAAGTCATTCTGTCCCACCTGATACAAAGACACACGCGCACACATAGAAACACACAAGGCAAATAAAACCAGCCAGACTAAACACACCGAAGCAGTGAGCGCCAAGGAGGACAAAAGCAGTGTAAATACAACTTTAAATAATACCATAATGGAAGACAAGCGGACAAAACAGACATACAAGCCAGAGACAGAGAATGACTGAGAATGAATGTGTTTCTAATCTCTCATCTCACCTGGTTGTTTGACAGCCCCCCCTCCTGGGAAGAAGGAGAAACAGCAGGTGAACTTGCACTGGATCCGCTCCTCCTGGCTCCACCTTTTTGCGCCACCTCCTTCTCTCCATCTCTCTTGCGCTGTTTCTTACTTACTCTGTTCACCTCTCCTCTTTTCTGCTCCTTCTCGGCTTCTCTCTCTACAAAACTCTCTGCTCTTTTCTCTAACCTCCTCTCCTGAGCTGTCGTTTCCTCTCGCGCCGAGGAGCTCTTCACTAATCCGGGAGCCCGTTTCATCTGCTGCCCGTTCACCTGTTCCGTCGCTCCGCTTCCTTTCTCCCTCTTGACACTTGCACGATGCCTTTTCCTCTCCGTTTCATTTGGTCTCGATTTCTCGTTCTGTTTCTCACTTTCTTTCTCCATCTGTTCGTCATCCTCGTCGGATGAGACGCCGTCTTTGCTGTTCCCTCGACTGACTAGCCGACTGAGCTTAGATCGTATTTCCACTTCCAGAGAATCTCCAGAGCCAGATCCAGGCCCCGGGCTCCTGGAGACGATCTCTGGCCCCGGGGACACAGAGTCAAGCTGAGCAGAGTTGGGCTGTGGAGAATTTGGAGCCACCGTGTCTGAGGGCTCTGGCTCTCCTGCTGTCATGGCATCTGGTTTGAGGGCATCTTGTCCAGCTGGTGCTGCTAGCGTATTGTCAGGCACCGGCTGCTCCTCACTTAAACCTCTCTTCAGCAGGGCGTTGAGTAGAAAACCACTGTTCTCCTGAAACACACAAATCACAGGGATTAAAATCATCTGGTCCACTAAAGAGAATGCACAGCTGCATTAAAAAAACCACACGTGTTTGGCAGCAGACATGCACAAATCCTTGGTGACACAGCGGAGATGAAGAGATAAAAATAAGCAACAATTAGAAGTGCTACCTGTGCTAAGGGGTAGATGGACTGTGCATGGTTCGGACCTCCAGGTTTGTTCTGGTCCGTTGACGACTCCTTTCTGCTTTTCCTGCGTCTCCGTGATCTTCGGACACACTGCCTGTCGTCCGCCTCGCTGCTGTCTCCCGTCACCTGCTAAACAAACAGCAGTTGTTGGAGGGGGAATGGGGGGGGGGAACACAGCATGTGTTGGTATTTTAGACTTCCTAAAAATTCATATTTACTTTTCAAAATGAAAGTTACAAAATAAGTTTCATTTGTGGGGAAAATGTGGACAGAATTTTCCTCTTAACTCAAACCTGTAACAGGAAATAAAGATGTAATTTTTGTCCAATCCTGTTTTCTTAGATTTTATTTTTAATGACTCTGTTGAATCACAATTTAAAAGAAAGGTCTGATTTTCATTGGTCAGCTTCATGTTATTTCAATGGTTATTGTGGATATTTCACTAATTAAAAGATGGATCCTAACAGTTTTGACAAAGTGTTTATTTCTCAAGTTCACCCAGAGGTTAAATTACCATGGAATGGATCTAGATTGGTTATTTGGATGAATATTAGTATTTTAATAAGCAGAGTAGATGTAAAAAGTGTAACCATCTCTATTAAAATGATTTTTTAAATTATTTGTAAAATGAGACTTTGATTAATGATTTCAATCCTTTTCCCTTGTGTTTATAACTCAGCCAGAAAACTAACTAATCTGTTTTTCAGGGTGTGTAAAATGAACAAAATAGCAACAAACCTGTTGCATGGGAGAGCAAATCTGAAATGAATCATTTGTGTTGGCATAATTCTTCGACTCTTTTATGCTCAACATTGTAATACATTTGATTTCACCTTCTCCGTACAGTAGTTGCATTTTTTCCAACCTTTACTCATTTGCAACCATTTACTGAACAGTTTGCATAGAGGTTACAAGGATCAAAACATCTAGATGGAATAAAGGCACAAATCGGAGGAAGGGAGTGTTGTGACACCGAGATTTTTTTCTTTCTCCAACCTGCCTTTAGTTTTTGCCTCTGAAATGCATGAAGGAAGCATCACCTTGGGGTTAAAGTTCACGTCCAGCGCCTCTGTGTGGGCTGAGTGTTGGGATAAGCTCTGCTGGAGGGGCAGATGGTACAACGGCTGCTGATGAGGGTGCAGCTGAGAGTCCGCCGGTCCCTTCCTCCTCAACAAGTTGTGAGTGGGTTTGCGAGGACATGCAGACAGCACCGACGAGGCCTCGGAGTCCGAGTTGAGGGTCTCCGTGTTGGTGTACAGGCCAGAGGACGGCGAGGTCACACCGGGGGGCTGGGTGTAAGTCCACTCGGGGTCGTGCTGCGAGTCCGTGTAGTAAGTCTCATCGGACAATTTGCGGCGAAACTGTTGGAGCGCCGCGCCCCACCTGCCGTCGTCGTCCTCCTCCTCCTCCTCCGAGTCGGAGCCCATCTCGTCGTACGCAGAGACCACGCTGGACTCCTTCTCCAAGACGCTGAACACCAGGCTCTTCCTCTTGGTGAGCAGGCTGGGCCGGGAGAGCTGCGAACTGTGCAGAGCGATCCAGTTTCCATCCGGGCTCTGCAGGACCGAGGATGCGCCTGGAAGCACAAAGCCATCAGGATGTTTGAGGAAAAAGAAAAACAAGCAAACAAACAAACAAAAAAAAAAAACATACGAGACTTTCAAGCCTTTTTAGAAATACAAAAATCTGGGGCGTGCTGTGGTGGCGCAGGGGGTTAGCACGCCCCACGTTTGGAGGCCTTAGTCCTCGACGCGGATGTCGCGGGTTCGACTCCCAGTCCCGACGACCTTTACCGCATGTCTTCCCCCCTCTCCTCACCCTCCTTCCTGTCTGCCTACTGTAGAAAAAAATACGAGCCACTAGCGCCGCAAAAACTCTTCGGAGAAACAAAAGAAATACAAAAATCTGAAAAATGTGGCTCAGGGATTTAGCCTCCCTGAGCCAACGACATGTAGAACGACATTTTGCTGCAGAGTTATTAAGAGGCTTATTAAGACACCTTGCGAAAAGTTCAAAGAGCCACAGGATTTAGATCCTTGGTGTAAATCATTCTGTGGTAGCATTTGGAGTTGTCACACTAGATTTTATTTTGGGGCATCAGATTAAACGTACAGTTTTCAGAACTTTGTGTGGATCTCTAGAACATACAATCCCCATAAAATACACTGGACACTTTGTGACAAATACCGAAAGAGTTAAAGGGATATAAATGCTTCTCTCAGACTCTGTATCAAGACAAGCGATAAGGTGAACAAGACTGGGGTCTTTACTTGAGTTATCCAAGCGATCCATGCTTTTCCAGCCGGGTAGCAATGCAGCCTTGCCCTCCCTCTTTAGGGAAGCGTACTCCTGCAGAGCGCCTCCACCAGCGGCAGCAGCAGCAGCTTCAGCCTCCTCCTCCTCCTCCTCTGGACCCTTCTCTGGGGAGTCGTCACTGGTGAAGGAGAATGCTGATCGGGACCGCTGCAAGACGATCGAACACTTCTTTAGTTAGTTTTTACCTTATTTTGTCCAGGAAAAAAGAAACAAAAAAAAAACAAACAGACAAAAAAAAAAAAAAAAAACGCTGGCCGTGATTTAATAGTCCCAACAGCAGGTGGAGCTCCAAAACAAGTAAATAAAATATCATGCACTGATTCCCAATAACAAAATCTCCCCCTGGACACAAATTAATTAAAGGGGTTGTTTATTTTCAGAGCACAACTTCTAATTTTACAGGAAATCTTCAAAGCGGGCTCATAATTTTAGAGTTCATTAAGACGTTATTTAAGTAGTTAACAATAGCTTTCTGTGTTTAGCTTCAGGGCAAGCCTAAAAGGATAAACGCTTTTAAGATAAAAGGCATAAAGCCTCATAACAAGTGGGATATGATCTTAATCTGTAGTGTTGCCAAGCAGTGAGGCGGCTCTGAGAGTCCATCCGCTGTGTCTCGGTGAGTGTGTTTGTGAGAAAGCTAATAAACGGGCGGGCTGAGAAGTTTAGGAGGATCCGTGCGTGTTTCACAGGACTTTGATCTTCCCTGAGTGAAACAGCGGGAAACTGAGAGGCCTGGAGGGGGGGCGCAGCTTTGATGCTCCGCTCACACACACGACAATGACAAATCTATGAGTCCCTGCTGGCTGGTAGCAGGATCCGGTGGGAGGCCGATCTGCTGCTGGTTGGTTTTTGCTACAAACTTGTGTATGCAGCGTCTCGTTTCTCTCCAGATTGAAACATTACCTGGGAGGATTGCAAACTACACTGCTCGTTTGGATCGTCTTAGGTCCATTTTTTTTTTCTATTCAGATCAGCCGAAACCGCTTCCGAAATTTGTTCAATTGACATTTAGAGAGGAATTTGTATTCCTTTCTTTAACTTACTGAGGAGGGAATAAAATCTACAGTAGAGAGGAAAACAAGTATTGGCCAGACAACTGTGATATTAGAGGGAATTCTAGGTAAAGCCTCCACAGAGTGCCCAGCATTTCTACTAGATCAATGTTAATTTTAGGGTTCATTTCACCTTTAAAGCAATACTCTGTGTAAATTAATTAATGTATTTTTTTTGTAACATTGGTCATTTAAGTGCAGCAGAATGCAGCTGTCCATTAGAAAACGATTGTGCTGAATGCCCAAAACAAATGATAAATGATCACATGGAGAAAGTTCTGTGTTTTTTTGGTGCTTCATTAATAACAAGCCAAGCGGGCGCGTGCTTGGCAGGTTTACGGTTGTTAAGGTGTGTGGTCTGGATAGCTCTTTGGATTTAATTATAAATCCCATAAAAAAAAAATCACAAAATTAATGACCAAGCACTGAGCTTCAACTTTTAAACCCGAACATTTGATTATTTTCCTACAAAGCACCATGTGCGCACACTTTGTTTTTCCATTTTCCATAAACTAAGAGGGAACGGCAAGCTCACAATAGGACAGGCAGAAAAATAAACCAGGCTATCAAACAAGACTGCAAATATGCAGCTTGTAGATAGGAAAGAAAAAAACAACAACTAACCGTCTCTGCACACAGATACGGTTTACACCCACCAGCCAGACATTTTGGGGCGAAAGGGACTCACCCACAGAGGGTAGGGGTTCTTCAGAGGGTCCTGTGATGAAGTGTGAGGTTGAGAAGGAGATGGCAGCTCACCGGTCTGGACTAGAGATTGAGGTTGTGGCCAGACAAAGTCATACTCTGTCTGCATCTCTGATCGCTTCCTCCTCTGAATGATCTGATGGGGACAAAAGAAAGAAAGAAGAGAGAGATAGAATCCTCCGAAAAATAAACATATTCTAACATACTAATGCAATATGTTCAATAGTCTTTAGCTTCCTTATCAAAGTAGGACACCAGAATAATCTTACAATTAACCTACACCACTTTGACTCAATGTTTCATGCTTGAATATGACATCAACGCAAACTGATTCAAGATGAGTTCATTATTTATTCATTCTCATTTTAATAATAATGTTTTCCATTATTGCTTGCTGATGATGTGGAAAAATAAAAATGTTGTAAAGAGACAAAACAGCCTCTCGCAGCTCACCTTCTGCACAATTGTTGTTGCGAGTTCCTCTATGAGCTCATCTTTGTGGTCCCGCAGATACCGAGCCTCATTCTGCTTCTCCTGCACACACGTTTCATTCAAAGAGGCTCAATTATGTAGAGGTCAGACAGAAAGAAGTAGGACATGGCTGGGAAAGTTGGTCAAGTAAATATTAAAATTAGGAGAAGAACATAAAAAAAGAAAAAAGAAAAGTAAAACAGCATCCTACCAAACTGTCCCGGAACTCCTCCGCCTTAGCGATGGCCTCCTCTATAGCTTCCTCAGCAACACGCAGGGCGACTGTGAGTGTCTCTGCCATACTGTGTCCTGTTACCACAACAACAAACATGGCTCAGATGCTCACATACGTCAGGGTTAAAGCCTCCGAAAGTTATCTAACTTACCATTTGCAGGGCAAAAATACATATTTATCTTCCTACTCAGCTTCAGTTTTTTTGTGTGTGATTTTTTAAAATTTAGGCCCCCTTCAAACAGGAAAAAGTCCGGACAAGAACAGAAAAAAGAAAAAAAAAATCAACAGTGTGGGTTGTTTTTGTCGGGGCTTGAAGACATTGAATCAAGAATTCACAAAGCTCACTATTCAGATTGGGTGTGATGATATTCCCACAAGAAATTTTAAATGATTTTAAATGTATGTTTGGGTGGATTTCTGCTTAAATGTTTGTGTGATCATTTGTTTAGAACAACAATGAAGGGGTCAAACGTTGACGGTGGCGGGTGAATATCAACAAAGACTGCAAAAGATAAAGGCTCTGAAATGGCAAAGATAATTTTGACGGCAATTACTTCCCGTCTGCAGCGCCACAAGTACCGACCGCTCATCAACACATCTCTCACCTTCACTCTGCCTGTAAAAGACGGAGTCGCTGCCGCAGACGCTGCCATCGTTATCGTTGCTTCCGCCGTGAACGCTGCTTTCTGAAACACGGAGGGAAGGGAAACCATGAAAGCGTTTCTCCTCACACCGAAACTAAACTCGAACATCCTGCACAAATTGTGCTGCTTTGAGACGCAGCACAATTTGTGCAGCTGCAGCCACGTGAAAAGCAGGTTACGGCTGGAGCACCATGTCTTGAGACCTTTTGTCAACTGGATTTCCAACCCGGTTCTGTTGTCTACTCGGTTGTGAAGTTCTGTTTCATTGTGATTTTCTCTAAACAAAATCAGAGCTCAAAGAAAAAGACAGCTCATCTCATCGTTTAATTTCCAGCTCAAAGCAATCACACACACATACACGTATGCCAAAATATTCTGAAGCCTTATTTTTTGTTCCAGTCCTGCTATATTTATGTTGCTCAATTCTCAAGGAAAACCTACATTTACTGCAAGACAAATGTCGTATAAAGGTGAATTCAGTCACATTAGATGTTAATTGGTCTAATTTAAAGGACATGAACCACTCTGATAAGGTTATTGGTTAAAAGATTTCCCTTTTTAGAAGCTCACATTCCCTCAGAGGCCCATTAGCTGCAGTATGATAGGCCTCCTGGGGGGCTTCTCATTAAACCAGCAGTAAAAGTGAAGTGGTTGTACTTGGACATGCAGCTTTTAAAGCCTAGAAACTTGCAGAAAAACACATAGCTGCTGATTGCCAAACCACCGTGGCAAAGCAGAGAGAGGTCCATCTCTAAATCCACCTCTGGGTTCATTTTCATTTCTTAACACAAGTTCGATGGAAACTCTTAGAACAGACTGAACGTAAGAGAAAGCTGGATCCATGTTTGTTCACAGACTTATTCCAACATGTCATTATTTTCCTCTGCCTTCCTTAGCCAGATCCCTAGTTTCTGTAGTTAATTCAGTCCCGTTGCTCAGCCTGATGGCCAGGCTGCAGACAGACACAGATGAATGTGGTTCGATGTGAACCTGATGTTAAGCAGCACAGGCCAGGCTCACATATCCCTGCCATAGCTGTCAAACTGCCAAGACAGCAGCACACGAACTCCTCATTCTCACACTCAAAGTTTGACAAGTCCCTTAAGTTTTAAACACGAGCCTTCTCGCGAAGGGCAGAAAAACACTTAATAAAAACCGTTTAGAGAGGAAAACCTGAAATGCATCAGAATGAAGAGAGTAGCATTCCCCCCTCTACTTTTCATTCAGAAGGAGCAGCAGCTCCGTATGCGAGGTACGCTTTATCGTTTCAAGAAGAACTGCTGTTTGTCAAAGTGCTGCGAGGTTTTTCAAAGCGGGAGTGCAAAAACCGGCAATTTCACCTGTCACATCGGCACCCAGCGACACAACAAGAAAACACAATGTTTGTTGTTTCTCTGCACATCTGACTCCCTAGAGGAGATCCCCCCCCCCGACCCCTCCGGCCCTCAACCTGCACACAGCCCAGTGCAGGAAGCCCCAGAGAACATCACCCTCTCCTCTGACCTTTTCCCTGTCAGTCTAATCGTTGAATGAACAGAATTGCACAGCTTCTGCTTGGTTAGAGCTGGATTATGGTTTCTGAAGACGACAACAGATCGGTGGAATTACCTGCAGCAGCGGAGGACGATGTAGACACAAAAGTACTGCTGTCAGAGAAAACGGGGGCACCTCCAAAGATTCACTCGCCGACTGGTAGGCAAACAACAAACGCTGTTTGCACACGCTGAATAAACTTGCCAGTCATACAGAAGAAGCCCGCGGCGTCGTGCTCTTGAATGCAAAGCATGTACTAAACCTTTAGCAAACAGCAGTACTGTATCTATTTCCTTTACAAATATTGTTGTATATCTCCATGCAATCGAAAGACTGGGGAGGTGAGTTGAAATTTTGATTTTATTTCCATCCAAACCCTATAAAAAATTCTCAAACATACACTTGTAAGTTAGTGTTAGTGTGGTATATCCATGATTTTCTTTTGCCCTGGGATATAAATAGAACATGTGATGGGATATATATCAAAGAACGTCATTTCTCCTAGCCATGCTTTGAAATAGGAAATAGAAGAGAGCAAACACTGAACTACGAAGCATGTGTGGGTTTTAAGGGAGGAAATTCGATTCAGCTCAATTTACTACTAAATTAATACTGATCAGCAGCAAAGATCTCTTGTAGTGGTCTGTGTTAAAGCACTTCAGACAAAGCCTCTGACTGAAGATACTGTTGTTGAGAGGATTTTCAGGAATGTGCATTGTGTTTTATGAAATAGGGCAGCTGCGATTTCCTCAGTACCATTGATGACATTGATGGTTTATTGCTGTTTATCATTATTTTTAGCTAAGGCGTGATTTTTATGATTTCAGTTTTAAGAAAGAGATCAGCTGCAGTTATTTGGTGTATCTGTATTTCTAAGTAAGTATGGTGCAAAGAGAGTCTGATTAAAACCAAATAAGATAGCCTATAAAGGTTTTTTTAGTTTTTATTTTTAAAGACCCAAGGGGTCTAAAATATGGGAATACTTCAAGTACCAAACAATGAGTGGAGGTCTGGATGCTTTGTAACTTTGATGAGTCATTAAAAAAACTGCAGTTCGTAGTCAAAAAGGACAGTAAAGCAGATTTTGTTTTTGCTAAGTTTTTGTGTGAATACATTAGTCATCGAATCGTCTGAAAGAATAAAATACGAAAGTTGCATAGACATAGGCTTGATCAAATTAACTCCATGACCACCTCAAGTCCTGGAGACAAATCCTGAAGAGAAGCTGTGTGCTGAGAGAATAAGGGAGGATCCATGACTTTGGTTATCGATTGTTCAAACAGAATTAATCAAAGATCGACATCATTTAAGACTGGAATGTTGTCCTATTGGCAAAAGGAGGATTTAGAAACCTTCAGCAATAGTGGTACACAATAATAATAATAATAAAAAAATTTACCCAAACTACTGTATGTGTTGTTTTAAAATGATTCTGCTGCCTTATTAATAAATAAATGCTTAATTAGGTGCTTTAATAAGACCAAATGGATTAGGTTATTCTGTACATGAATGCTGTTCACCCATAAGTTCTATGAATAATGTAACAACAGCAATGATATAGTACCTGCTGGAATATAAAACAGTATTACATCCGTTGATGCAGAGTGGCAGCGATCCACCATATTACAGAATATATAGCTGGTCTTCTTGAGGACAATTAAAATTTACTGTAAGTCGTTTAGACAAAGATTTCACTAAGTGTTTAAGTGAGACCTTAAGCATTAAAGGAATTATGACAACAAAATGTGCCAATCACAATCTTTCATCTCCAATAATCTTGCCCTCCTTAGATGCTGATTATACTACTTAAGAGATTATTGAGGGTTGATTGATTGAAATAGAGTGTGGGAGGAAACAGGAGAAAACCCACACAGCACGGGCAAGAACAGAGTTCTTCTGCAGAAAATCCTAGAGAGTTGGCTGAGGTAAACCAGAGGCTGCACTTCCTAACCACACAAAAACGCCAGCTCTAAAATCTGCATTCTGAAGTGGCAGAACAACAAAACCGCAAATTTCGGAGGTGAATTCAGTTTTTAATCTTGCAGCCCACTTAGTGGTGACTGTGAAAGAACATTAATTGCAATAATTTCGTTGTTTTTCTCGTTACTTGTCCAAATGCAACAAGATCTGAATGCTTTTTAGGAAGTAAATGCAGTGCCTGGCAAAAAGCGGTTATAGCCCTTATACCTGAACACAGAACAGAGTGTGCAGATCAATGCATATTTACACTAATTCAATCTTGTCATCCTATTTTTGCTAAAACAATACAAATATACATGTTTAGAAAGTCTCTCTCATTCATATGTTTATATACACACATACAAAGCATTATCTTTATTTGGCAAAGTGAAACCAAATTCCTTGTTTCTGAGCACAGACTGGCCAAATAGAGCTGATTTTGGTGTATTTTATTTGCTGGAATGATACAAAAAAAATGCATAATAAGTGCCTTTTATTTTTACAAATAAATATCTGGAAAGTGCTTTGTGTATGTGGTCTTGGCTTGACTTAGTTCAAACTTTTTAGAACCATTTATATGATTACTACAGCAATAAATAAGTTCCTGTTTGTGTCGTTTTGCCCTGGATTTTGAAAACCTCACCTACTTTAGACACAAATGTCAGCTGATATTTACTTTTGCCAATAGATGGCAGTAGTGGTTTCGATGCAATGGTGCTTTGATATAAACAATTTGATGTGTCTCATTAAGATGAATTTCTGTTCCAGTCTCAAGTCTTTCTCCAAAGGCCTTTTATTCAGTATTGCCGTATTTTAGCTCCTTCCATTGTCCCATTTATTCTAAGTAGTTTCCCCGTCACTGCTAACCAAAAGCATCCCCACAGACTGATGCTGCCACCACCATATTTCAGAACGGGAATGGAGCGCTTAAGAATTTCAATCAGTTCGTTAAACTGAATGTCACTCTTTCTTTTTGGGTCTTTATTCCTAGAAATCGCTTTAAAACAACAGGAAGGCTTTCCTTCAACTTCGGCGTTATTACATTTTTCAGTTTGACCTTTCATTGAAAGTCCTAATAAAACACAACAAGACACAGCCGCATAGTTTAAGGGTCTCAAAAACAGACAAAAAAGCAGAGATCCTCTGAACAAAAATGAAGCGAAATGAGGACGTATAAATAAACAAGCCACTAACAAAATTCTTGAAGTGCCAGCAGCAGCAGCAGGAGGAGGAGGACAGACAGTCCAGACGGTTTGCTTTCAATTACAGCGCAGCATCTGGCAGCACACACGAGCCCCGTAAACAAAGTCCTCAGAACAATGGCTGAGCTGACAGGATGACTGTTTATATCATTCAGGCTGGTGGAGGAGAGGAACAAACACACATATGGTCTATTGTCTCTTTAATTTGGGATCAAGTTGGGAGTTTACAGTAATGTGATGGAGCTGACATTTAAATCTGTAATAAACATAAATTATGCCACAAACAGGAGCTCAGTCGCTGTTTCCTGCTGCAGAACATATATAACCAAATATTAATGACTGTCAGGCTGAGCTTTGACTGGTGTCTGTTTTTGGGGGGTATTTGCAGAAATTAACTAGCCATAACAAAAGCTTTAGAGATTGAAATTGCGGAGATGAAACACAAAATGAGGGAGCAACGGGTCCTCTGTAATTAATTTTCACAGTTTTTCCAAAAGCAACCCAAGTAATCTGTCTTTGATTGGACTAATCTTCCTTAATGCAGGAACGCAGAGGAAAACAGAGTAGCAAAAAAATAAATGAAATAAAATAAAAAGACACAGCTTAGAGGGATTGGAAATGTTCAGCCGGTAATAGGAGAAAAACAACAAAACAATCCTGCATAAATCACTTCAAAAATTAGGTCATATATGAATGCATAAACAGAAGAACAAATCTGCATAAAAGCATTTGGATCCAACCCCCGAGCTCAGATGTTTGCCTTTTACCAGCGGTAGCTCTGGGCTCCTGTTTAACATTTGCCCTCCGCTCCTTCCAGCCGGAGCTCCGGGTCTGCGAGCCTTCAGCTCAAACAGCACCAACATGACAAATGACTCCAGCGCGGCCAAAAGCCTGCCAAGTGTCTGAAAGACCACAGCCACAGTTCAGCAGGTTAATTTTCCGAAGTGCACTAAAAAGGCCGATTATAGATCCGCTGAAAGTGAACCTGCCTCTGCGTGTGCTTGCTGTTAAATTCCGCTGCTTCTTTGGCAGAACAACACCGAAACGAAAACCAAGGTCACTCTTTAGAAACACTCTTTAGATTTCCATTATACACAGCTTCTGGAATCACTTAGGCTGCGTTCACACTGTAAGCTGAAGTGACCCAATTCCAATTTTTTTTTACGTAATGCGACCTGTATCTTATCTTTTCATGACAGTCTGAACAGCACAGGTCGGATTCTTTTCGAATGCGACCCAGGCCACTTGCGTATCCGATACGTATCCGATTCAAATGCAACCTAACGTTCAGGTCACATTCATCCGAACTGAACGCCACTGATACTGGACAAATCTCACTATTCTGCGCCCTGATACACACAAGCGGGACGTATAACAACAACCACGACGGACTATAATGAGGATTAAGTTGTTAATATGCTACTTCGGTCGGACAACAACTTCAAATATGTAAGCTGTGCTCCACTGTTAGCCTCCATGTTTACTTCCTCAAACACTGAGCACTTCTTTTTATGGCGGTTGGCAGAACACTGAGGACGCTGACGCTATTGTGCCCTCTACTGCGCATGCGGGACACTTTCAGGTCCTTTAACCTATTCAGACTGCAGAACACATACAAGTCGCATATGTGTGGCAGTGTGAACGGCCCCGGCAAAGAAATCCAATTTGACAAAATATCGGAATTGGGTAATTTCAGTCTGCAGTGTGAACGCAACCTTAATGACACGAGAAGCCCTAGACTATGTGTGAATCTTAATTTCTTTAAGTGTAATTTTCACTTTAGTTCAACCTTACAAAGCCATGTTTTTGTATTAGTTCGACCTAGAAAATTTGGTATCCCCTGAAACTTAAGTGCCAAAACAAAAATGGAGTCATTATGAAGCCGGTTCTGTGGTATTCTCAGAAGGCAGCCTGGCTTAAACCCATAAAAAATGCCCTGAAGATAGTTAGTTTCGTGCAAATGCTAACTTGATATCATTTTCCTTATCATTGCATGCATTAGTCAACAGACTGCACATGAGCATGCAGACACACAAATACATCTCTTTGATTTTTGCAGAGAACATAAGATTGGAGCTGTGAAATACTTGAATGCCTGCGACCGTATCCTGCAGTTTCCTTTCTCTATTTGGTTTTCAGCTAGAGAAAATGACATGTGAGAAGGTGGTACTATGCTTTAGTATTTCTCCATTTATCTTTTCTGGATAGGTGCAAAGCTTCCCACGGATGTTTTGAGGGATGTAACAGCAGACAGAAAAGGCAGGGGAGTTAAACTAGGACATCACTAATCCCCGAACAAGAAATAAACCTGATTTACCCGTCATAAAAATGTTCAAATAGTTTCTTAGAGGAGTGTAAAAATGAGGTGGAAATAAAGAGAGATTTATAAAAACAATGACAAAAAGCTAATGGGTTCCACGATCACTGCAGACTGTGCACTATTTTATCACAATATGCTATTTATGGTAAATATATATTTGTACCAGAGTGAAGGATAATACCACTCACAGAATGACAAGGGAATCTGATTTTTTTTTTCTTTTTACATTATTCACTTAAAAGTAATTTAACTGCTTTAGCTAAGTCCTTAGATTCATTTAGTTTGCAATCTTTAATGTAGGGACTTTCAGTGAAAGCAACCTGTTTTATAAAATGTGCTGCTTTAACCAGCCTAAAATTATATTTCTGTCATGTAAATCTAGCATTGCAGCCACTTTCTGTTCAGGATTGAGTCAGCTTCACTCATCGGTTTTAATTAACAGAGAAATTAGGCCAGGCACCTTTATTTAAAAGCAATAATACTGTAAAGTCATGTGCAAATGTCTTGGAGTCATCAGTCATCCTTCATATTTTGCTTCCAAAGAGCTAGAGTCTTCTGATAAAAAACCCCCCAAAAATTAAATCTGTAGTTCAAAAACTTAAGAGAAAAAAAAATTTAAGGGAAATTTAAAAGATTTTAGTAATGCTGTATTGAAGAATACGCTGCTCATTTGTTAGAATAGATGGGTTAAAGTGCGGACTTACAATCTGTGGCAAAACTTGGCAGATGACGATCACAGATGCTCTCCATCCAGTCTGGATGAACTTCAGATACTTGGCAAATAAGAATGGCCGTGAATGTCTGTCTCTAGATGAGTAAAAGTAGTACAAATATACTTCAAAGTGCTTCCATCTATATTAGCAGCACAAGATTAATTCACTTAAGGGGACTAAATACAAAATCACTGCTGTGCTGCGGAGTGTTGGTCTGTAAAAATCCCCCCAAAATGTAATGATGTTTCTGGTTATAATGTAGCCAGAGATGGAAAACTCAAGGAGCACTGATACTTTTGCAGAGCACTGAAAGTCTGTCCTGCTCAAACACTCAGCGCAACTCTTAAAATGTGTCATTATTCACCGAAAAGGAGGTTTTAGATGGCATCTGACATTAAAAGGAGATAAAAACTGCAGTTTCCTTTCCCAGCTGTACAACACTGACGTCTTTTCTCACTGTAAGGGAAACAGAGGGAAAAAGTAAAAAAATCAAAGACACAAACACCAACACCCAATATAAATCTTATTTCCCAAGCAATCTTTACATATCAGCCTCTCCTATAAGAATCCAAGACGCTCTTATAAGAAGATCCAAATGGCTTACCGGACACTCACATGCAAATATGTCAAAGTCCTACATGCTTAAATCACACAGTGAAACCAAGAGGCAGTAAAGTCCATTTGGCTGGTGTTAGAAATGAAACATGATCTACCAAAGATGATGGAAGAATAGAGAGGAGGGATGAACAAAAGTGGAGAGGTAAACCAAAATGGACAAGGGGAGCTCATTTAGTCCAAGTCTACAGTTTAGCAGAAAAGAGCTTGAAAAGCTTAGACCACCCTACAGTGGAAAAGATCAAAATGAGTTTTACAATAATAAAAATGACAGACGTAGCAACTCACATTGATATTCAACTTCCTAACAGCCAAAGTTGTGACTGATGCATGAAATATTGGTACAAACCCAATAGAATTAAATCATTGAGACAGCTAAATGATTAAAATTTCTGTTTTGCAAATTTCAAAAATGCATCCTTTCATCGGTGCACTTTACGATACCTGGTGATTTACGCTGTATATGTTGTAGATTCAACGGATTCCCAAACATCCCTTCATCTCAAGCTCATGCACTTGCGCCTTATGCCCGACCCAAATCACCCCGTCTGCCCTCTCTTCATCCCCATAATCCCATGAATCAGGATATGAAATAATGCCTCTTTGTCAGGCCCCAGACGCAGGCTGATCGAGATGCAACTGGGTCAGAACACAGTTCAACGTGAGCCGGTTAAAAACAGAAGCCCACTTGGCCGCCCTGAGCAGGATGTCAACTGGTCAAAGCAGATTAACAAGGAGAACAGCTACAAGGAAGAAGCTCATCGACAGTTTTTCACTTTTATCAACTCAAACGCAAATTAATTACAGCAGATATTTTCCAAAAATGGAAGACAAAATGTTTCTCACACCTAAATGTTTTGGATAAAACGACTTTCATGTCCAATAGCGAGCAATAATCCAAACTGCCATTTTTAAAACATTAGCTTTGTGAAGAAAAAAAATGAATAAATTACCAGCTTGTTAAAATATGAACTACCTTTGGTTGAGTTTCACTGGTCACATTCAGGTTTAATACTTCCAAACTTGTAGAGGCAAGAAATCTCTGAAACAGAACCAGGGTGGCAACAGGAGGTAGGCTAAAATATCTCAAAATGCGTCACATCAGATCCCAGTCTCAAAAGTTGAAGAACAAAGTTTTTCCAAGCAGTGTAAAGCTGATGTTAGAGAGCTGAGTCTTTGAGGAAAAACATTACTTCAGCCTGTCAGACAGAAAGAAGCCAATCCTTCAGAGAAAGAGAGGACAAAATGTGTTGATAAAAAAAATGAGTGATCATTTACCAAAGCAGAATAATAAGCCTATCTGTGGATCCAACTAAGACCCGATAACTTTGGCTTGATGAAGTCTGACATGTCTCCGGCCAAACCGGACAGATCCGTTTCATCCGACCATGTCTAATGTGGCAGCAGGCTGGCAACTTGATGTAGTTCACACACACACACACACACACACACACCCACAGAAAGTCAAAGGAAAGACAGACGCTGAAGTTACCTGGGAGATCAGAGAACGTTCCTCTCTCGATGATGTGCTTCCTGTACAGGGTTTTCAGAACCTTGGCACTGCCGAACCTCTTGAAGCGGCTCTTCACGTTGTTGTAATACCATTCAAGGGACTGCGTCCTAAAAACCCTGCAGATGAGAAGAAGGAGACACAGTAATGGGTCAAAAAGAGCTAACTTTATTTTAGCTGCCCAGGCTTAAGCCACAAAACATGACAGATATGCAAGTGGAGTGCTTTGAGAGTAATTATTTAATCCCCTTGAAAAATTAATAAAGTGGTTGTTTGTTCCAAAGTAAGAGGGCTAAATTATGAGGGCGGTTACATATTGGACTAAAAAACCTGGTGGTCTGTTTGTAAAGTAAAAAAAAAGTTTTTTAAAAAGGACTCACTGACATCTTTCTTACAGCCAACAAAGCTTTGAAGGCCATTGTGTCTGACTGTTGGGTGAATGCTTGGGTTTCCAGACTTGACACTGCATCATTTTTTCCAAGTCATTTTCTCCCATTATTAGAAGAAAAAAGCCACTGGGTGCTTCAATGACAGCCAAACAGACCCTGGCACAGAGCGCGTCATTACATAAGAAATAATAGATCCATAACAGAGAGGGTTTAGGAAACAGCTCTGAGAAAGGGCTCTCTTTTTCTCCAGCAGTGCTGTACTGGATTGCATGAATCTCTGCCAACTTTGCGTTTAATCTTGCAGCTCCTTCTGCGCTTGTTTGGCTTTTTCAGACGCTGCCACGCTAATGACGAGCCCAAACCAAAACAGATTTACTACTGAAAGAAATAAAACAAATGTCCATTCTGCTGCTCAGCTTCACAAAAACATGCAAATCGCAGTTTTGTGCACAAGTCCCCAATTAAACCTCATTTATTTCCATCTTATATCCAGTGAGCCAGACTTTCCCATAACTTTTGAAAGTGGATCTTGAGTACTAGTTCTTCTGTCAGTCCAATGCCTGACCATTTGCAGATAACTGTTTTTATTCCCAGTTAAGTAACACTTACCTACAGAGATGATTTGGTTACCCATATGAAGTTACCAAGGTTTTAAAAAGCTAGCTTTACATGAATACAAAATATTTCCCACCAAACTTTTCCCACAGATATTTAAATGAGATTCTAGAGACTAATTACCAGAGTGTTTTCAGATGTTTGAAGCATAGAATAATGAAGCTTGGCCCCTCCCCCACATATTTCTGCAGTGCATACTGCTGGTAGTTTTGTTTGGAAGAAAGGCAAATTTTGCTTTTTGGAACGTTGAGCAACATTTTTGGTAATTAAATGTTTTGTCTATATTACATTTGTCCGATGTAATATTCAAATCTTGATTGTTGTGTTTTAATTAGCTATAGACAGAAAATAATCAAAATTTCCCAAAATAAAGCTTTTAACATAAAATTTTTTAGTCTTTATGTATTTTACTTAGTGAACTAAGTTACTGAAATAAATAAAATTTTCAATAATACTCAAATTTTATGAATTTATTAAAAACCTGGACAGCCATTGTAGACTGTACGTAGCATTGATAACACTGTTATAACTGTAATTACCAATATTTTGTAATATTTTATTGCTTTTCTATTTAGAATGATTATTGCCACGTGTGTGCCTTCTGAAAGGACTGCGGTGGGGCAGGAGGGGGCTGCCACTATTACACCTCTGAGTCACAGAGAAAGCTTGTGACTGCACCGTAAAGGTTGATTTATGAAAGGGTTAGCCAGACTGGCAGCTCGAGGGTGCGATGTAGCGATGGCAGACAGTCTGTGTGACCAGTCGGCTGTGGGATTTCAAGCGAGAACACACTGGGAGTACGATGAATCATTTGATGCCCACCAGTTTTCACAGTTAGCACACACTGGACGAGTCACGCCGAAGACGCAATCAGCTGGCGGACTTCAGCCATGGGTTATCTTCTTCAGGAGCGGTCATACTGGAAATGAATGCAAAACTAAGTGGGCAACTGTGACTCAGTGGTTAGAGTAGCTTGACTTTGCACATACTGGTTGAACGGCTGCCTTCGGGAAAATGCTTCAGATCTATGGAGAATAGAACCATCAGACTGAGAAAGAGTTTTTACCCATTTGCCATGACCAGTCTGATTGATGCAAAGTAATTAAATTGACCTTGTCTATATTTATGTCTGTAATTTAGTCAAGTTTAAAGATTTATGAAGGGATAAATTCAATATTAGTAATTGGTTAAAGTCTATTTTTAAGTGAGACATTGTCTTTGGAGAAATGCACCCAAATTCTGTTGAACAATGTTTCAGATGACAATGAAGATTCTATTCTATTCTATTCTATTCTATTCTATTCTATTCTATTCTATTCTATTCTATTCTATTCTATTCTATTCCAGTTTCCTCCTACCTCCTGGGCAAATAACTTACCTTAGATTGCCTACAGACAAGCATATTGGTGAATTAAAGCACTTTGACTGGACACTATAACTAGAAAAGTACTATATAAATATATTCATTCTGTCTATGATTTGTTTGTATTACCATTATAAATCTAAATTAAAAGTATGCTGTTGCCGACGTGCGCACATCTTCCTCTAGTTGCCTAGTTAAAATGAATAAAACAAAGAAAAATTGTGCCTTACAGCATAAATATACAGCACATCGCTGTCTCGAGATTAAGTGTGCATATTGATGCTTTTGGTCGGTGAGAGAAAGAGGTGTGGAATAAAACAGCCATGCTAATAAAGGCATCCTGAGTGCCCCTGAGGCTGACTGAGCTGCCACGTTCATCCTTTCTCCCTGTACCTTTTCCTCCCCTGGATTTATTATCCGCTGCCTCCATCAGCTGGGCAGCTCAATGGGCCTCAGCTCCTTAATTTCATGCCACGAGCCTGCCTTGTCATTTTAATAGTTGCAGGCAAGCTCTGGTAAAAGAAAAAAAGAAAAAATAAAGCCTGGGTGTTTCTGATCTTTGTCTGGCCCAGAGGAGGAAGGCACAGGCATTGCATGAGGCAGAAATATAAATAGGTTTCACC
Source organism: Xiphophorus maculatus (assembly GCF_002775205.1). Lineage (NCBI taxonomy): Eukaryota > Metazoa > Chordata > Actinopteri > Cyprinodontiformes > Poeciliidae > Xiphophorus > Xiphophorus maculatus. The sequence continues at coordinate 13,609,473 of NC_036463.1, read as the reverse complement.
TCCAATCTGAGATGAGCTGATGCATCATAAGGCACCTTTTGGACTGAGAGGCAGTGATGAAAAGGAGACTCATGCATCACAGTTTAGACATTTTTGCTTGTTTATGTTGCAGACTAAGGATCGGCGATGTCTACAAATTGTTTTGTGAAACTGTGATCTGGAAACTATCAACAGGTTTCCTGTTTCCTGTTGACAGATTAATTAAAAACACAAACATGACAGGAAACAGTCCTTTCATGTTTATATTGCAGAATAATCTAAACCTTTTAGCACCCATGTTGAAGATGTAAAAAAGGGATCAAAATAAATTCATTTTATTGCAGTAGCATAATTGTTCTACACATAAAATCTATTTGATTATGTTCATTCAAGTGGAGGAGGAAGTATTCTCATTTACTTATCCTTCAGTGTGTAGGGACCTTTTGGTTATTAATTCATAATCTTCTGCCTTAATGAACTGCACAATAGCAAAAACAGTAAACTCACTGTTAACTCTTCTAAATAGGAAAGACAAGAGAGACCTTTGAAGTCCTGTCTTCTTGTATTAATGAAAACAGTGCTCTATTTTCAGCTTCGAAACTGAAATTAAGATCCCATTGTGTCTAGTTGGTAGACTGAGGGATGAGGTACTACTATCAACAATACAAGCTAGTAAGAAAGTATTTCTCCTCTGTTTTGTACTTTTATCGATCTGTACGTATGAAAGATTAGAGATGCAAATTTTTAGTAGTGCAATAAAATTGATTTTTTTGTCCTGCTATTACAGTCAAATTTTTTCAAACTCATTATTCCTTCAAGTACGTCGTCCTGGAAATATATAAAACAACAACAACAGCTAAAACACACCGTATGTTGGTGGTATCCGACCCTTGAAAACTTAGCATTTGGGTGGTCCTTGTTACGAGACCGAAAACCCCTGTCAAAGACACAATTGATCAGCTAAAGGAAACCACTGCACGCCCATTCGCTTCCTCCCATGCAGCAACACAAACTTTTTATAGACGTTGCTTGCCCTTCAGAAAAAAAAAAGAAGAAGAAGAAGTGAGGGATTTAGGACAGTTGGAGAAGCATCTCAGTGAATGAAGCTTGACATGGCTCCCCTTGAGTAATCTGATCTAAAAAAGTGATGACGAGAGGAGGAGAGTAGGGAGGATAAGCGGAGGCTTTCAAGCAAGAGCGCTCCTGTTCTCTAAGCTTGTGCAAATATTCGTTTCATAATGAGGCTGGGAGATTCCCTGATGCTCAGCAGCTGCATGAATAAGTAAGAGGGATTCCTGTGGATGGTCCCCTGACACCAGGCTTACTCTTCCTTCATCATTACTGCACTCCGCTCTGTGTGGAGCCACCGCCTCCCTCCTTGCCCTTCCCATCTTATCTAAAACCCTTTTGCCCTCTGTACTTGTGAGAGTCAATTTTCCAATCTAAATTAGGTCTAAATAAAATATATGAAAGTTTATGAAGAGTAGCTGACGTTGGAAGCCCTGTAGCAAAGAAAAATATTAGCATAATCGACTTTCTGAGCCTTCTAATGAATTGGTTCAGCCTCTGCTGAAGTTGCCGTAGAGACAGGGTAGTGAAAAAAAAAAGAAAAGAAAAAGGTGATGAGGGAGGGAGGGTTAACTGAAAAAAGAAATATCACACAAACCAAATTCAGGGCTAAAATTTTCCCTGTGTGACTCACTGGTCATGATAATAGAAAGGAAATAAGAGAAGATTGCTTTCAGCTGCATGTGTAGATCAAAGTGGCTGTTTGGAAGGTTAAAGCTGGAAAGGCGAAATGAATGAAATGTTTGATGGGTTATTACAGCCAGGACATTGTTACTGTCTTAATATTACTAAAGATAAATAGAATAAACTGACAGCAGAAATGAAGGGATGTACGCTTCCTGACTGTGCGATACCTGAGCATGTTTCAAGCAGAGGGACTCACAGCCATTCAAGTGAAAGCCATGACTCGGAGAATTAACAGTTTGGTTTCATGTCTTCACTTTATTTCAATTGACTGATGCAATTTCTAATGCTAAGCTCACAAGACAAGATATTTTATGCCAACTTTTGTCCCGATTTCTCCCTTCTGACAATCTCAAGGTGCCCCAATTATTGGGAAGACACTTGGGATCATTTTTAGAGACATTCCTGCTGTGTGTGGTGGTGTGTATTACTGTAGGCGTGATCTGGTCAGTGTGGAAAGACATACAGATCATTTCAATCTGAAATAGGGATTATTCAACTTGTTGGATTGTATGTAGCCAGTTGAGTTTGACGTTTAGCCAATCAGCCATATTTGTTTACTCTGAACTCACGTTTGGTCTGACGAGATTTTGCGAGATTTCCCTTCTGACATCTGAATTTTGGTGAGTGTAAATCAGTTTGACTGCGGTGTCTTGCTCTTGCCGTGTGGCTCAACACCACACACTGTACGACAAAACGTGCTATACCTTTTGTGTCACCTCTGAGGTTTTGAAAATCTGCTTTAAATCTTGCCACGTGACCTGGGCATTAGAGGAATCAGTTAGTTTACATATAACTGAAGAGCAAACAGCTGATTGCATCACCATGGCATCATCAAAAACACATCAGACACAGCTTGCAACCACCCCTTCATGTTACAGGGTTTCTAAGCAATCTAAAAAGGTATGGAATTGGATTTGATCCCTGCATCCTACTTCCCTTTCATCTTACCTTTATTGTATCCTTCTTTCCTCATATCCTTCCCCCTTCTGTGAGTTCTTCATTCCTTACTCATTATCTCATTCTTTCCTTGTGTTCTTCCATCTTGGTTCAGTGCATGGTTGCTCATTTGTGTCATTCTTTGATTGAGTTGTTCTCCATTCTGTCTTTCTTCTGTCCTTTTCTCATTGTGTCCTTGAATTCCTTCATTGTGTCCTCTGTCCCTTGTGTCCGCTCCTCCTTCCATCTGGCACAATGTGGTTTGCGGAGGTTTAAAGCAGTATGCCTTCAATCTCCCTATTTCTCCCTCTCTTTCTCTCTACAGTCAGAGGAATGAATGACAAAATTTAAACAGCTGGAATTGCAACAAAGACGGATGCAAGAAGCCATGTTTATCTTTCCAACAAAATGAAGAAAATCTCCAAAGCTCGCTGTTAGAGAAGTGCTGCAAGGAGTAGCATCTTGGGCTGATTACCTTCTTTACAATCAGTTGTCAAGAAGTGATGCTGGGAAAAAAGTAATTTCCGTCCACCACAGTGATCAACATTTAACTAAGCCAAAACAACTGTGTATTCTGAGTAGACCTAGACTAAGATTCAGCAGATGAATAATGAAAATTGCACCTAATGCCTCTCATTGATCATGGTTGAGGATCTGTGTTGGTTTTGGGCCGCTTTCTCTCCTAATGGTCCTGGGAACCTTGTTAGAGTGTAAAACAACAAGATCTTGGACATTCAGGGGTCTTGATGTTAATCTGCTGGATTGTACCAAAAGAATAAAACAATGGGATTGAAATCAAGAATTTTAACGGGATAAGGATCCAAGATGCACAACAAAATCAACACAGAAATTCACTAGACACAAAATTAACATTGTTCTAGGGTCACTGCAATATCAAGAGCTGCAGAGAGGAAAGACTACCAAGGACTGCTGATAATCTGGAGAGATAGTCTAAGGAGGAATGGTCTCCGTATGCAAACAGAGATGGGTCCAAACTGTTAACACTTCTTTATTTATCAAGACTTAATCGTTTTGTCAAAGATTGTAGTTAATGGAAATGTTTTGTTTACTCCAAGTAGATCACAAATAGCTAATCCTCTTTGCTATAATGTTGCTTAAATATTATTCTGATTTGTACCCAGGTAATAAACCTAGTATGCGAAAAATTTGTCTCGTGCTTCTACTGTTGCCGCACAGTTCACACAATCTTCTTATCCTATCACCAGCATCACAGCAGACTGAAGGTCAAAGGACAAGGATGTGGGCCAATACCTCTGAGACTCTATGTGAACCTGACCCGCCGCTGAGCGACCTGTCCACATGATTTAAAACTGAATAAGGCAAGAGAACAGCTCTCACACAGCAGAGATCTGAAACATGACTTTTCCACTGAACACATGGATTATTGATGAGCCATCGTTGCCTGTCAGAACATTCGTTCTGGCAATTGTAAGAAAGTAAACAATTAAAACCATTAAAAAGATTTAGAAAGAAAAGCATTAAACTAATTAATCTACCAGAAGGGCTGATAGACATCTCACTGAGTAAAGAAAACGTATCAGAAATTGTGAGTCTTACACTGCTTGTCAATCACAGATAACCAGGTCTTCCATTAGACTTGTGATAAACACCTAAAACACACCAATATTTTCACTTTTTTAGCTGTCTGAAGCTTTTTTTCCCCCCATCATGTTGGACATGCTTCTTCTTATAATGATGGAGATCAGTAACCTGAAACAAAAAGGTTATAGTGCGGTTTCAGCCTCTGACCATATGTGAGGGGTTTCCAGAAAGCACAGAGCATCTGTTCCTGTTTCACTGAATGTTGTTAGCAGACTGTCCTCTGAAGAGCAGCTGGTCACTATAGAGCAACGCTCCATTGCTCCAGACAGCAGAATGTTTTCCAAACAGCTTAAACCTTCACCATACATTGAAGCATTTCCCATGGATTGCACTGAAGATTTACAGAAACCAGTTTTTCTACGTTGTCGTGGCTATCCTCCTAAAAAGTCCAGATTAAGGGACAACACAATCTGCAGGCATCGGCCAAGCCATTTATTCTGCCTCCTCCTCCTATAGCTCTTCCTTTAAAGACCCAAAGCTGTCATCGTTTATTTTCTCTCCCTCTCTTTCCCCCAGTCTGTATTCCGGATGTCTGTCCCATTCTTTATCACCCGGCTCTCTGCAGATCTTCATCGTCCACTGTAGCTCAGATGACTGCCACAGCGCACAAGATTGTAAATGAGTTACACTGGGAGAGTGGTCTCAGACAGAATACCTGAAAGAAGGACAATTGTGAATCTCACTGGAGTGTAAGAAGTGTCTGCTTTAAAATGGCAGTGGTTTTAGCTTTTCGTACCAATATAGTGCAAATATTATTTCTGACTGTAAGAAAACAGATTTGTTTTGTCCATTTCTTCAGGTAGTACAATGCAGATACCAATGTTGAAGAATTTTCATAATCTTTTTAGTTTAGTTGACGTCTTGTAAAAGAAATTTTACGAGGCTGAGTGGTTAATCTGTTATATTATGTAATTTTTACTATCTTACTGTACCACAGAGAGTCCAACTCATACACAGTTCAAGACATCAATACAATGCTCATACATACACACACACGCCCGCACACACCCACACAAATATCACTTTCCCCCCATTACAATTATGATCTACCTTATGGCAGTCTTTCACATAAAATCCATCAAAAATTATAGTCATAATCTGCCAAAATGTAACAAAAAACCCCATAAAAGTTTTACATTACTTTGGAAGGTGTTGTGTTCTGTGAGCTAATTCAAGACATTAATAACAAAGAACTGGACAATTGACAATATCTATAATACGGTGAATAATAGGTTATATTTCCAAATGAATGTGCAAAATTCATTGTGCAAAATGTTCAGAGATAAATATCACTGAGGCAGAATCACAGGTAATATTTCTTAGATTGATTTTTTTTTACCTTGACATTTAAATTACAGTTTATTCTTTGTCTTATAAAACTGACAATTTACTGACATAACAGGACTTTTGAAGTTATTCAATGAACATGCAAAATAAAAGCAATACAGAGGAGTTTTTTTACTGCAAAGCACAGTTGCCAGAGTGAAAGTGATTGTTTAAAGGAAATCTCATATAGACTTTATAGCCAATTCTTGCACTAATCTTCATGAATGTAAACCAGAAAGCACCTTTTGTAAACTATTGACCCCCTCATGTTTCATAATGTCAGCTCCGTCATTAACGAGGTATCAGAGGAGGCAGCAGAGGATGCTGAAAGACTGGGCAAAGGTCATTAACTTGACTCCAACTCCAGACATCGCACGCAGACACTTTTAGAAAAGGACAAACAGGAAATAGCATACTGAATCTGCCAGAGCCCAATGCACCGAGGTGTCAGCCCTAACAGCCTATTAGAGAGCGGAGGGAACCAGAACCAGCCGACCAGAACGCATCACATAGAGACCAAAGAAATGAAAAAGGAGGGCAGCGACACGTGGGGAATGGATATATTGGCAAAAAGCAGGAAGACAAACACAATGAGACTTAAAGGTCATTGGAATGATTATGATCATGGATCCCAGACATTGCGTTTTCATTTAGAAGGTTTTTCAAGGCTCGCCCCTCTACGAAACCAAAGTGATTTAATCTCCAAGAGAAAAAGGCAGTAGAAGAGAAACCGATTTGCCTACAGTTACTCTTATAGGATGTTTATGAGCACATCTGTGGTTCCGCGATAAGCCTGCAAGCTGCAACACAGACTCCTTTAAACAGAAGAGGAGCACGGCATTTCATCAAAGGTCACAAAGCGGCTCCGCATGGGAAGGTTTCGGGTTTGTTGGCAGTCTGTGAAAAGCAACAATCTTTGATGTAAAAGCATGACTTTGTATGGCTGCTGTCCACAACAGGCTCTACACATTCAAAAGCTTCGAGAGTGCACAAACAGCGCAGATCTAGAGAGCTTGTCTAGGCTTTAAAGGACGCAGTGTTTATGTGGGTTTATAACATAAACCACTCGATTACTTTTTGTCAAATGCTAAAAGAGGGTTTAAAACCATGTAATATAGCAGTAAAAATGACATTCACTATGTCTTTTTTGCCTGAGCTGCTGTATGTAGGTGTGTGTCTGACTGTGTCCAATTTACAAATACATTACTTCCTGCTGGACTTATGCCAGCGTGTGAGCGGCCCTGTGGGCAGATTCCTCCGTCTCCTGAGCTTGATTGGTCTCGGAAAAATCGTGGAGAAGAAAATGGCCAGCAAAGAGAGTGCTGAGATCACACTCCGAGCATTTAGAAAACAGAATAATGAACTTCTTCCCACACAGGTCTGTGGCTGGCCTCGTCTGGAAGCAGCAACCCATTAAGTGAAGTTATGCAACAATTACTGCAAGACCAAAGTCAGCACTCAAAGGCCTTGTCTGAGCTTCTTTTCATCTCGCTGTGTGGCTGCTGCTGTTTCGATTGAGCTATTGTTTTAATTTCATTTTTTCCCCCTCTTTTTATGCCTCATAAGTGCATGCATGTGAATAGATTTTGCAAGAGCAGTATTAACATTCAAGCGCCGCGTTTGGCATCCTGCAGGCTTTTCAATAGAATCTACTGAGAAGCGCTTGGAGAGAAATTTGCTTTTAAGGCAACAATGATCCTGAAGACAAGAAAAGCTCTGTGCTGCATGTGGATTTTCAGATTTGACATTGTAAGAAATATGCAGTCAAACAATGAAATGAATGTTCGTGTGCTGTGTTATCACACAACCAGCCTCTAGTTGATGGATGAAATCTCTGTTGTTTTGGTCAAGAATAAGTGGTTAAAAACAGCCAGTCTGGTCTTGTTGAACTGTAAGGTAGGCTTTGAGACAATTGAGGTAGACAATTGACTTAATAAATCACAGTGAGTTATAATTTGGGCTTTAATTAGTGTTGGTCCTTTGCAAAACATGCATTTTAATTGTCCGCATGTCTGAGTGAAACTCTAAAGCATTCATGGTAAGAATGCAGACGAACATCACCCATCCACCCGAGCAGAGGTTGGTTACCATGGAGACTGCACACAGGCTGATGGACAGGCATTAGGGACCAATGATTTAAATTGATTTCTTTGGTAATCAATTTAAATCCTGCTGTTTTGGTCTCCCAACAAATGATAGAGGCTGTTTGATGCACTAGCATCTTAAAATACTATCTTACATTATGTACTATCAAAAAAATTATGGACATTTACAAGTTACTTTTAAGCTAAAGTACTCTTCAATTTGTAGAGAAAATTTGAATTAAGATAAATGGAAATTTTATACCAAATTCATACCTCCATTCAACAAAATTTCTGTTACACACATTTTGTCATCTTGAGTCCAGCAGTAACCAAAAAACATTCCTTCAAAAAGTGCATTAGATTCTCATTCTACTACGACTTGCATGGAATAACTCAGCTCGGTTCTACTGGCTCTTCCAGGGTTGGGATCTTAGTAGCAAGGCAGCCTGAAAAAGTGACACGATGTGATTTGTTTGTGCCGCCAAACACAACTTTTTTGGACCACAGCTTTAAAATTAGGACTGCCATTTTCCTCAATTCTTGGAGTGCGCTCAGTTGTTGCAAGTTTGATTCTTGTCCCCGAGTTGCTCTGATGGTTCATCCAATGACACCAACCACTAGCCAATCAGTTTTTTGATTTTGCATTTTCTCTCAACTTGGCTGGCTTGTAACCCTGCTAGAGTGCATGCTAAAAATGGAGCTCATTTTTGTATTTATTCCGGTTATCTTTCCTTTATGTTGTAAATGTGACCGTACTTTAAGCGTTCATATTTAACACAGACACACCGGTAAAGAGCAAACAGCTCTATGCCTGACTTGGAAACGGGGTGTAGGAGACGGCTGACACTGATGCTCTGATGCTTAGCATGCACATCTCAAACGAAACAAAACAACATGACAGATGCGTGCACACACACACATTGATTATCTTCACGCTCTTACTCATCCATCCTTTTCAATTTACGCAAGATTTTTTTTTCTCACTGCACCATAACTGAGTTTGCTGAGACAGAGACAGATGGGAGGACTGAGGGAGGGATGGCTCACTCAGTAGAGAAGGAATAACCCTCTTTATAGTTGTTATAGTTGCTGATGTTCTTTTCGCATTCCTGTACTTTGAAACAAATGTACAGCATGAGTTAAGTGAAGGGTTAGGACAAGTGATGTGAACTCCACATTATCACAGACTGTAGCATTGATCAAGTTGGAGGAATTTCTTACAAATAAATCTTTAATATATATAATATTTATATAATATAAATATAATATAAATATTATATTATATTCTATATATATATAATATTTTTTTGCTTGCAAGCCTCATATGGAGAGAACCTCCTGATCAAAATGCAAAAGGCCTGAAGGAAAAACCCTCTTGAAGCCAAAAAACCTAGAAGCACTATTCTCTACACCTGTGTGCTTCATGCGAGGGGCATGAGAGGATTGCATTATTCAGTCTGAATTACTCAGTAAGGAACCATCAAAGAGGTGGGGAGTGGAAGAAACCATCTTCTCCCTTTGCCTATAAGTAGCTTTGATTGTTTTCTGTGACCTCTTACTCGATCTTAAGCCAAGGTGACCCTCCTCAGGACTGAGACAGTTTGGCAAGATCATTGTGTGCCTGTGAATATTTGAACATGCACAATGTTAGAATAATGTAGTCACTAGAACCACCTTAGTGCCACATTGTCAAGACTCAATATTTTCTTTAAGATAAACCGTAGAACAGAAATTATAATCCTGTAGCCTACAAGTTTTAAATTACATTTCTTCTCAAGTTTCCCTCTCCGCACAAGCAAAGGGAATATGATACAGAAACCATGTAGAATACATTTGAATCGCTATGTATGGTTAAGTCCTTACTCATTTTGTACGTATTATATAATTGCTCCAACTACAAAAACAAAACTAGCCAGAACAATGAAATTACCCACAGATTCGGCTCAATTAATATTGACGGCTGATGTATCTTTTAGTGAATGGAGACATAAACTGAATAATTAACGCTTGGAATAAAATTCTGGGAAGCTGGTTGGAATCATGAGTGCTGTGAAGTTAAGACGATATTAGGCACTGTGCATCAAACAAAACCACTAAAAGGCAGTGGTCATAGGGAGAACATAAAAACTAATAAACTGCAACTAATTTGTGAACCCAAAGAGAATATTTCACTGCATTCATGCTATTTCAGAACGCTGAGCACACTTTTACAACAGCCTTTTTCACTCCAGCAAAAATATGTTTTTTTTTTTTTTTTTACTCTGATCCCATCAGTCTCTAATAGGGTTTTCCAGATTTAAGATGTAATAGTTCCCACATGCTTTTCTTCCATATCTGCTCCATAAAGGACAGTTTGTGTACATGTCAAAATGTCTACCTAGGAGTTGTCAAGAGATTTTCCACAAAGCGTCATGGGAACAAGAAACAAGGTGAATACCCTCCCTATAATAATCTAGACCCAGAGTGCCCATATCCAGTCCTCGAGATCTAGTATCCTGCAAGTTTTAGAGGCATCTCTACTCCAGCACACCTGAATCAAATGAATGGGTTGATACCAGATCTCTGCAGAGTTGATTAGGGAATTCAGACGTTTGATGTAGCTAAAGGTTGCAGGATGGTAGCTCTAGAGAACTGGACTTGAACTGAATTGACCTAGATGTTTTGCAAAATGTTGATTGTTCCATTTGCATCTATCGTTCCCACGCAAAACTACCAACTTATCCTCTTTTTCTTTCTGTGTTAGAAACAAAAAACAACCAACAAGTGATTCATTTCAATATAAATTGAAATGAATCACTTGTTGGTTGTTGGTCAGAAATTTTCTGAGAAATAAAAGCATGAGTGTATATTTGGTTTGGGCCTCTATCTCTTTCTTTGAATTTCCCCAATGAAGGACTATTAATGACATTTCTATTCTATTTCTAGTCCATTCTTCTGCTTTTCTTGTCCTTGTCTCAAGGTCTGCGCGTCTACAGATCTGCAACACAAGGTAATTGTATTTTTGGCTTTTTTTAAAACTACCTACTTAAAGACAATTAAAAGATTTAGTTTATCTGGATGATGCATTTAGTGTCCTGAGACTGATGGCGCAGTACATCAGCTGTTGACTCAGCTTTAACATCGACAAGAGGGTGGGAGAGATGAGGAGGGCAGAGTCAGAGGGTATCAAGCTCGCTGGAGGAAAAAAGCGCTTGCTGAAACCAATTTTCCCCAAGAACTGCATGTTCTAGAAAGTGTCGAAGTAAACAGAATCTGAGCGTGGAGACTGGAATCCTGCGGCTGTTTGGCGGTGTGAAAAATGATCTGGGCTGAGGAAGAGTGAACAGATACAATCCCTCAGAGAGAAGAGCCAAGACCCAGGAACAAAGAGCGGCAGAGAGAAACAATGAGGAAAAAGGAGGTTGTACAATCATTGTGAATTTATGAATTGACACATCAGAGAGTCACAAAAGAACATACAAACACGGCATGTTAATAAGACTCAAATCAATGATTTAGATTTACAACCAGAGCTAGAAGTGGAATGAAATAATTTGGAAATGCAAGGAAACACGAACACAAAAATGCTTTCCTTTCTTTCTTTTTTTTCTTTTTTAAGAAAATGAGTTTCTTTGTGTCCTATTCTCCTGAGCCAGAAATAGGCATTTTATGCTGCAGTTGCTGCTGTAAGCCTTCTGGGTTTGCCTTCACTATCTTTAGAAATGCAAAGACTAAATTATTGCCCAGTCAAATTGAATGCATGCTGTTTGTGATCTGCAGTTTTCAAATCTTGCCACAGGTTCTCTCATTTGGGTTTAGGTCTGGACTTTGACTCCTTCATTCTAACACAAGTTGTGTGCTGCCTGCATTTATTTTCCATTTTCCTTCTGCTTTAGCCGTGTACTTTGTATTGGTCTATCCCTCTAAGTCCTATTTAATACACTGAAATTTGTGGTTGTGATGTGACAAGTCGCTTGGCAATTGTGTGAGACAATAAGCCGAAATGGGACTCATGGGCTGATCCCCTGCATGCTAAGGCACAGAAAATAATGCACTTCTTAGAGAAATTGCTTGTTTTTAAAGTCAGAAGGCTCTGGATGTTTTATGCCGCATTTATTGAAACTATTTCAGCATATTTTATCATCTGCTGCTTTGGCAGTTCTACTAAAGTACAGAAAAAAGTTAGTTAGAAAGACAATCACAGCTGCCAGTGAGCTCCTTGGTCCAAGCGACTTGGGATTGCTCTGCCAAGTTGACAAAGACAGGCAAAAACATCATCTGTTACTCTACACACCCACAAGTTTCTGCATTCAAACTTCTGCTACCGAGATGTTTCTGCCCCTTCCCTTTTTACCAAAAACAGATCCAGATTTTCTTTTATCTCTCAAGAAATTAAAGCTTTAATCAAAGCTGAGTTAGAGTAAGTAAGTGATGTAGCTGATGTGATCAGACTCAATGAGTTACATGCTAGTGTGGGTAGGAAGAATGTTAATTACGGTGTGTGTGTTATTTTTTTCATGTCTTGTACTGCCACTGTACTGAAAATCCAATTGCCCGACAGGGGTAATAAAGTTTTCCACTACTACGACTAAAACACGGAAAAGGGCGAGAGGTGTGAATGCTTCTGCGAGGAACTGTAACCCACATCATCCCTATGGGAAATCACTCATAGTCTTCGTCTTTACATATTTCAGACGCAACACACTCAGCCTGGATTTCTGCTAAATCCTAATTAAGCCATATTTCTACTCACAAAGCTGCAGAAAATCTGGAACTTTATTCACTTTCGAGCATGGCAAAATTAAAACTCCAGATTCTTGTTTATAAATATATATAGGCAGAGGAAAACTTATTAACTGGGAGAACAGTTTCTTACTCCAGTGGCAAACACTTGATAAATCTTAAAGATTAGAAGAAATAAACCAAAGCTAACAAGAAAAAAAAACAAACAGTTTGATAAACATTGCTTTGGTCCACTTGGACAACGTCTTTATCCATAGAAAACCACAGTCTGATGAAGGTGTCCTGATATGACATGTGTTTATGGCTTCATTGGTTCTCAGACTCTGATGTTGTCATAAAAATAACCACGAGGGCAGACGGGGCCAAGGCAGCACAGACAGGCTTTGCTCTGTTTGTATATCTCTGAGCTCGTGTGAACTCTAGTGCCAAATGCTTTCACAGTGCCACAGATTTTGTACATGTGTGTGTGTGCCCATTTTTTGCTTTGATATCTCCCCCATTGGCAGCCCTGGTATGAGTGGCTGCTTTGATCCAGTTTGAAACAGACAGCATCGCCAGAGTTCCTCAGCTGCTGTTCTGAGCAAACAGGCTGAAAGGCACAGAGACGGAAAGTGAGGCGGTGGGGCGGCAGGATTCCCGTTGTTTTCCGGTGGTGGCACTGCCTCTGGAATACCAGCTGCTTTGGTTTCAGAGGAACAACTGTGTGTGCTGCCTGCAACAAAGGATCCAAAGCAAAGAGCCACTGAAGTCTGTCTGGTTTTTTATTATTTATTATTGTGCTAATTAAGATCTTATTATAGATTTAGGTTCATAAACATAGCAAACACTCTTCCTCTGTATTCCTTTCCGGATCTGGAACAGCATGCGCGGTCTTCTCTAATAAGTAAAAACAAGCACTATAGAAACCAACGAGGTAGAAGAGATCAAAAGGAGCTCCTTCTTAAGGTGGGAAATCAGACACAAACAAGGGGAGCAGAGTGCAGTTAGCTATGCAGCGCAGCACAGTCCACGTCTCATTTTAAGGCGCTGAGAAATGAGAGCGGAGGAGCATTGAGACGGAGGCCTGGAGCGCTGCGAAGCCATTGATATGCAGCGCTCTGCGGAGGAGCGCAGTGCATACACAATATATGAAGTTGGATACTAACATTTACATATTCTGCTAATTGTTATTCATCTAAATTTGCTCCAGAGCACAGAGTCCAGCCAGCTTCATGCATTATGTCTCTCATAATGAATGTGCTTCAAAGGCGACGGGCTAATACCGGAAAACTGTTTGTTAAAAGAAAACAAATGTAACCTGGATGGAGCTCTTTACCTTCTATAATGATGTCATCCACACCTTCGATATTTTTCAGCAGTTTATCTAGACTTTTCAGAAAGTTTGTGCACATTATAGTGATAATTCACCCATAGCTTGAGATTTCAGCCAAAGGTTAAAGTATTTTATAACATTCTTCATAAGGCTCAGTTTTTAACTGTTTGTATTAGTATGCCATGTGTGTTGTGCTTGTGTAAAACACAGAGGGGGCAGATGAAAGCAGTTGAAAATCATTCAATATGGAACAGTTAAGCTTACTTAACATCCTGTGTTATTCTCTAGAGGCTTTAATTGATCCACTTCAATAAAAGATGTCAGCTAGAGTTTGACTTGAGGTGACATGGTCTCTTCACTATTCCTCTGCTAGATAACAAGTTGCACAAGCATAGATAAGTATTCTAATTTATGTGAAGTGTTATTATAATGATTAATTTTGCTTTTCCTGATAGTTGAGGTTGATTACCTCGAACATTTTCTTATATTTAGCTATTTAATTGGCTCAAACTTGGCATTCCATTTATTTATTGTAGGGTAAATGCATGAATTAGAATGTTTTAATTGTTGCTGTTCCATTCGTCTGTCGTGGAGACATGTATTTGCATTCAAGTTCATTTATAGCAGTACATATTTTAATTAAGAAAATTACAAACTTCACAAACTACACATCAACTAAAAAATATGTATTTTAAAGGAAAATATTTATAGTATGCCCTATGACAGACTGGCAACCTGTCCAGGGTGACCCCGCCTCTCGCCCAGAACGTAGGCTTGAGATAGGCACTAGCACCCCTCCAGACTCCACTAGGGACAAGGGCATACAGAAAATGGGTGGATGGATGGATGTTTATAATATGACTTGCCATATTTTATATTCTTGGAGCCACCCTTCTAACTGGACAATCAGGGTGGTAAAGTGTGATATTTCCTTAACTCTTCAGCAGTTTTAGGCTGTTAGTGTATCAGCTTTTTTGCTGAAACATTCTTGGAAGCAGGCTGCTAATCTAGCTACAACCAAAAGGATATCACCGACTGAAACAAACAGTCCACAATGGACACACCAATAACTAAAGTGACATATTCAGAGCCCTTGCAGAGTTCCCTACAGAATGGGCCTCACAGCTGAGGAGAAGCGCCCACACCTCCAAATTGTGCACAAGATGGCTGCTGGGAGATCTAAGGAATTTGTGAGTTTTTCAATTCTAAACTACTTGACACTATATCAAAGAGAAATTCTGCTTTTTAGAAAGAAGAGGGACAAGGGGAAAAAAAGCATAGACAACTTTTAATGCTGCTGATGTGGCCTTACAGAAATCTTTACATCCTAAATAGCTACTATTATTGGTGGAGAAATACTTTAATATTTGGGGAAGAAATTTTATTTCATGCTACAGAGGTGACACTGTGTTATGTAAAATAAATAAATATCTATTACTATCTTCTACAAAAGATTAAAAAACTATACAATTTTAATTTGGACATTGAGTAACTGATAATAAAGCTAAAGCCTATTATTAAAAATTTCTTCTCTTTTGAGAAGCTTTTGCGTGTTTTTAAGGAATATTTTGCACCCTTAGAAAATAACTGAATCAGAATAGTCAAAGTAAAGTAACCTTGGGAATCACACGTCCAAATTGCATTTGAGTGAATCCCTGTACAACAGTAACACAGCTACACAATATTTTCTTTGTAGAAGGATTAAAGCCATGACAACAAGAGGCCATGCTTTACCTGAACTGCATGTTGTTCCAGCAGAACAAATATTACACAGAAAGCAATCTCTAATCTATGTTTTAATCCTCTTTGTGGATATTTCTGGTGATTTATCACATAAAAGAAAGTGGAAGCTTGTCTTCTCTGCAGGCTTGCTCTGACAGATAATGAGCACATTTGCTGATTCCAGCCATAAATTAATGTTTTATTCAGGCTTTGTCATTACTTACTTATTCACTGGCAGCTCCTCCAATGCTCACTGTGTGTTATCTTTGCCTATCCTAATAGGATGGAAGACGTCTCTCTCACACACATATGGCGTTTCATGTGTCCAGCTTTGATGAAGCCTAAAGATTAAACTTTAAAAGCAATGTGTGAACTTGTGACTCGGTGACCTTCATCTGGGAGTCATTTTCACATTAAAATCGTAACTAAAAATGACACAGTGAGAGGCGTGGTGTGTGTTGTTCACACTGATGTGAGATTATGACTTTTTACAGTACACATACATAGATTAGCACAGCAAATTAACAGCACTTAAAATAAAAAAATGCGCCATTCAGGCTTTTACAAACTCTGCTCTGATTTCAGATTTTTTTTCTTACTACTCAAATCTCCTCATTTTGATTCTATATGGTTTATTTTCTGTCTATGAAGTTCAACAGATAACATGAACTAGACAGGGGTGTGTTTTGTGTGTCAATTAACAATTCCTGGAATGAATACTACTACTAAATCTAGTTACTGTTTCAATTGTTTCCCTTAGTCCATGTATTAACATCAAGTAATAAATTATATAACACCACCAGCTGTAGCTTAACAGCAAAATGCTGTTTTTAATGGAAGCAATAAGATCATGTAGATTTTTATAGAAAGTATTTGTGTCTGCAACACAAATACTTGCAAAACACTGCTGCAAGTATTTCTTTTGATAGAAACTTTTTAAGCTACTTTGATGACTTAATTGATCTTGATAACTAGGATCAATTGGAACTGTGATTGTACTGAAATAATTGTCTTTGTAAAGTGCCTTGAGGCGGCATTTGTTGTGATTCAGTGTTTTATGAATAAACTGAAGTCAATTGAAATCTCTTTTTTTTATATGTACAAAAGTTATAATTTAATTTAACATTCAAAACTGACAGACACTGTTTCCTTAAAAGAGGTAGCAGAAAGCAAGGTGTTTGCAAGGCGACTCCTATCTTTGGGCTCATTATATGTTAAAGTTTTCACTGTTTGCTGATGGGTTGACACACTCGAGAAAGTGTGGATGGATTTAATTACTTTCTGATCAGGAGAAAACTGGCAGATTCTCATGAATGGCTTATTGACTGGCACATCACAACTCAGACTTTCAGAAATTAAAATCAATTCCAGAGGTAAACTTAACATCTAATCCTAAATTGAAACACTGGCGTGAGAAGACAACGACTTCATCTAGAGAGCAAAAGGCAAAACACAACAGTCAGGATGTGTGTCCAGTCATCCCTTATGGTCTTTTTGTCTGGAAATATAATTTATTTACATAATTGTCTGTGATTACTTCCTGAATCTTCTAAAAAAATGCCTATTCTACTCCCGATTTACACATTACAGACAGAAATGAGGGCTCAATCAAACTGGGCCATGGTGGCTACAAAGTAGTATTAATGAATGTCTGATAATAATGTCTGCCTGCTGTTTCCAATCCACTCAACCCATTTCAGCAAACAAAAAGAGCTTTGGATTCTTTTCTGACAACTTACTCCATAAACCAATTTCAGAAATCATAAAATTTTCAATCAACTCTGTGCTTCAGGATTGTTGAGGAAGTCCCAAAAGTCACCAGCAAACCTCCAAGCATGTAATGCTCAGCCAGTTTCCAAGACAGAAACTGCTGCACCTACACACACTGCAGCACCGCACAGCAGGAGCACAAGCAGCATCACAGCAGCACCTGTGTTGCCTCCTTCCAGCAGGGCTCCACAGTGAAACCGAAGCGGTGCTCAGATGAGAGGTGTAACTGATTCAGTCGCACCGACCCACAGGCTCACACTCAGAGGAGATCTAGATCTGGATCCCCACAAAGACTATAGGAACTTGGAGCTAAATCTGCCAAATACCAGACTTGTGAAAACACTGAAATGTCACGCATGCTAGAAGGAAGTCTGAGTGTTGCATTTTGTTCACTCGTAGCGTTCCCTGCAGTTTTGATTTTTCACCTGCTACAACAAAAATAAAAGTCATGAGGCACAAATTGGAAATGCACATCGGGGAAAACTGACAAAAACAAGTTATCCTGAGGGGCGACAGACTGAAGGTGGCGAGGGAATGTTTACAAAGCGCATTCTACCTAAATATATTGTTTGTTTTTGCTTTGTTTTGCATTATTAAATAATTTCTAATTAATTAACATTACAATGAGCCCCGCTAGCAAGAGAAAGGGTTGAGTTACTGAAATTTGCATTAATAATACTAATGATGTACAAAAATGGCTCAGTCTGCTTTTGTTGTCTAATTCAACATACTGAGGGATGTGACTGTCTGAAATGAAGGCAGAAAAAACATTCACCAAAAAACAGAGAGAAACAAAGAAGAAAAAATATTTCTTTAAAAAGTCAGGTGAGCAACACAACATAGTTATTATTAAACTTAGTTATTACTAGCAATTATAACACTAAGAAGAGCAGACAGTAGATTAAAAACTGCTTCACTTTTTGTGAGGCTATTTCAGTGCTTTCCTAATGATTTCTTGTGACTTAATATACATTTTGAAAATGAATCTGTCATCTGAAAAACAATACAATAATCCTCGAAACCACAGAGGGTTTTACTAAATTAACTATTAGCGTTTCACAGAAGCTTGAAATTGGTCAAATTAAAAAGAGGAGGTTCATTTTTCAACTTTCAACCAATACCGGTTTCCATGAGAATGGCTAACTTTAGTTATTATAAGAGTTGCCATTGGGAAATGTCTGTCGAATGTATTGTTTTATGAAAACCATTAGGTATTCATCTTCTTTTCTGTGATGGTATAATGATGGCAATTAAGTAATTTCAGGAAAACAAAAACTATTTCTTTGTCTTTTATATCATGGGAAAATTGTGCAGGGTAGATGTTGATGTTTTGTTATTAAAGGCCACCAAGATGATTCCTACATAGGAGCCAGAATTTCTGGCTCTGCTCCTGACGTTGCCTCACTCAGTGGATGAAATCGATGTGTGCACCTGGTGAGATTCTCCATGTGCACATCGGCTGTCGCTCCCGGCTGTGTATCCAGTGCAACTAACAGCCAGGAGTTATGGGTGACTGGTGGCCCCCATGTCAGCTGGGTTGAACATGACACATGACCGTGAAGGGAGGAATGAAGTGGAGGAGGGAGAGGAGGAGGAAGGTGATTAGTGGCTCTCCTTCCTGTGCCTTGAGCTGGCCAAGATGAAGGCTTTGCATTTCGGTACAGCTGCTCTTTTCGATATGAAGAAAAGCTTCCGGCAAGTACTCTGTGGGGTTCAGACACTAATTTATGTCAGCTTTTTTGATTTTGACTGGGAAAGTTTTTTGCTGTTGTTGCACGCAACTGTGAATGCGCACACCTACAGTACGTGCTTCAACATAATACTTCAAATGAAATGGACGAAATAATCAATTCTCCAGCGTGGCTTACAGCTTGATTTGCTTTCTTATTGTTAGAAAATAAAGGCAGACACAACAGCAAGCCACACATCCCATTGTCGCCACCGCCGCTAAAATGACAAAAGCGCAGAACAGACAAGCTGTTAGACACATGCTGGCTGAGACGTGTGGATGTCTTATTAAAATCCGGAGCTCTGTACATATATTTCATCTGGAGGCTGGCGCTGCAGGGCTCAGCCTCAGGTGTCAGAGACCAGTCTTGTTCACCCACACTGATAAAAATACATCTGCACGGAGGACAGAAAATGATCACACTGTGACTTGCTTCTTCTGCACGCTCGAGGTTCTCCACTGACAGAAGCGAGACAGCTGATTGCACATACAGTGATCGTGTCTTCAGAAGCATGCTGCCATTTTTGAATATAGATTCGTTTCATTTAAGGTTTCAGTGTTTTAGCCCGGCAAGGCTAAGACAGACAAAACAGATCTCCTAAATTTGGAATCTAAAAAGCATAATGAACAATATTTCCTGTTAATTAGCAAAAAAAGATATTGTGAAAAAAAAACCCAATAATATATGCAACACAGGCAGGTCATTAAACACAAAGCAACAGGAGGGAATTTTCTTGAAAACAGATATCAATTACTGTGAGTCGTACTGAAAACTAATATTCTACTTAACAGAAATGAGGTCTTAATGGATAGCTCAGTGCAATTATCTTAACTTTTTACTGCTTGCAATCTCAGGAATGTCTGAAGCACCAACAAAGAACCTTTAATCACTGTAGCTATAAGTCATCAATTATTAATTAAAGCAATATCCCCAGCAACACCAATATTGAAAATTATCAAACAACTCATTAGTCAACTGCCTGTTTAAATGATCGCCACAACGCAGAAAAAAACGATACAGTAAACTGGCTTTAGAAGCAGAGTGCATGCAAACTGGAATAAAAGTGCTATTCCCTTATTTTGTATTACTTTCTCATTTATAACATGTTGCATGTTAGCTTGTCTAAAAAGCTGTTCAGGTTTATCCAAATGCATAGCAATGCAGCAAATTTAGTAAAATATTAATTTTGTCAATTGTACATATCAATAATGATGACAGCCATGCCTCATCTGAGTGGTACGGCATGGATCTGTGCAGTTCAGTACATTATTTTTTTCAAATACAACATTATTTTTGGTCATTTGGGGTTTACTGCTGAGTGAGAGTCCAACTGGTAAAATAACATACCAAACTACTCCGACCAGTGCCTCACCGCTCAGTGGAAATAAGGCATTAGTGTGTGTAAACATAGATGAAGAGTGTTAAATTTAAAGTGTGTGACTGCATTAGAAAGAATGTTCAATGCTATATATAGTTTGTGAAATAATAATGACAAAAATAAGTCAAATTTCCCTGGTATGCAAGCCATTTAAATAAATAAGTAAGACTTCTGGGGAATTTCTTCAGCTCTGTTTCAATCCTCATGCGTGCCGATGATACAAAGTGTTTACTCTGTGTGGACGTGCTGATGGAGCCGCTTTTGCTTTCTTTTCCATGAAACTCATTCTGCAATCCAATAATTCCACTTAAAGTTCATAGTGAGTACAGATTTATTACTATCCCCTGACGTGGACCGGTCTGTGTTGTGATCTTCCAGTTAGTCGTGAGTCATAGTGAGCATGTGTAGATTAGAGAACGCAAAAAAAAAAAAAGAACGTTCAGAAAGAGGCTATTTAGTAATATTACATTTGGCTCACTTCTAATTTCTGTGTAAAACTCACCACACTACAGATTATTTTAAAAATACCCAAATAATCTGTGGCAGCAGCCAACCTTGTATCTGTATGAACCATAAAACGCATCTCAGTTTAGATCAAGTTTTGTTCCTTAGCATTTTGTTAAGTGATTCTGTGAATCAAAAGAAGGTTAAAGCCTAAATCTCAAGTAGTGGAATCTATTTGAACTGTTCAACAATGACTGAACGTCACACGCACACGGACTTTGCATCGGCAGTTTATGAGATCGCATCATGTTAAGTAACTACTTGGCAACAACAACTACTGACCAGATTTGAGAGTGCACCCTCAGCTGGTGTCTTAAAACCTCTGGCCAATCAGCAGCTTGGCATTGTGAAGCAGGCTGGCCTGTTGCAATGGTGCAAATTTCATGTGGAATCTGTGTCTCTCTGTGTTTTCAGAACAATAATGTAAAATACAACGGACTGTATATAATGTTATTGTTCCTGTTATTCTGCATAAAGTTAACTTTTCTTCCTCTAGTGGCAAAAATAACATACATTTTAATATGAGATTGGCGATTGTGTACGTATGTCGTGTACACATGCTGATTCGTAAGCCCCTCTGTTTTTGCATGTGCTTGTGTAGATGTGTGGCATGCCGTTGGCCTCCGGCAGACGCCCTAATCTCCTCACAGTCATGCTTTAGGAAAAGATTATGAAAATGGTACGAGCAGTTTGTCACTTTAGTTTATTGCTACTTCTGTGCACACAAACACATGCATGCTGTTTATAGACGGGTGGGTACACTGTTCTATAGCCTGAGGACTCTATAAAGCTGTGAGCAGTCCATTTCTGCAGATTAAGCACAGAGGGTTGCTCTAGCTTGAATGCAAATGTGGACACAGTGCAGGTAAAGGAAGTACGCAAAGAGGAATTAACTCATTAAATAAAGCAAACTTTAACAAAAAAAAAAGAGAAGTAAGTCCTTGCTGATATCATTTTTACTCCTGGATAATTGGAATCGGTCATTTCCTCCTTTGCCACTTCTTTTTTTATCCTCTTTCCCTCCCTCTCGCTTCTTCCTTTGACCTTCCTTTTACATTTTCTTTCCTTTTCCCTTTAGGATTTTGCTCACTGTGTTGGGTGAGGAGTCAAGATAAGAAAAGAAAACAGCTCTTCACTTCTAGCTAGAAATGTTTTGACTCCTATGATTAAGCCAGAGAAGAGCGGGTCTTGTGTGTTTGTGTGGACCAAGGCTTCAGGATGCCATTAATCCAAGCAAACTCCAGACTCCTTCTGGTTCTGGAGGGAAATCTCTGTCTAGTGCATGCCTGTGTGCGGCTTTTCAGACACCATCTGCGTCATCGCCGAGCCGTCCCCGGTTTCAATCTTGTTATAATCAAAACATCAAAAAGAATCAATGATGGGTTCCTCTCATAATGTAATTGTTTAGCACTTGATTGATGCACATTGCAGATAATTTCTCTGCTCACAGGCATGTGTGCATCCATCCACGTGCAGGTGGGTGACTGTAGCTTCTGAGCGAGTCAATGTGTGCCATGATTACAAATCTGCTTTTCCCTCGACGGTTCGCAGTGGCGAGCAGCACGGCCGTGCCTCTGCGAGCACTGAAGGACAGCCGGTGCAGGCGAGTGACACCATTTGGCAAGTTATGAATTTTCACATTAAAATTCCAGAGAAAGGCCCGAAAAGATTCCAAACAAGCCAAAAGAAAAAAAATTAAATACAGAGGAGCTCGCGTCCGCATTGTGATTTTTTGAAGTAATTCAGATAAGCCTCGCATTTACTGTAGATATGTTCCTCTCGACATCAACCCACGAACGCAAATTACTTTTTCAATATTGCATTTTCAGCATGATGACTGCGCTCGTTCTCGCTGTAGAGCAGCTACAGTCTATTTAGCATCGGATCGATGGCTTTACTTTGCAATCATTGACTCGAACGCTAACAAACCATAATTTCCAAAAATCCTTTCTAGAGCTCGTTTAGCCTCGATCGACCTACAAATCGCTGTCCCGAAATGACGAGCCTCCAGTCAGAGAGGCCGATTCAGGCTAAAATCAGACGTAAGCCGGTATAATGGACATATAAAAAGAGCCGTGTTTTAATGTGGACAGCAATGTTGTGACACAGGGCCCATCTGCGTCTACGTCCGAACCTATAATGAGAAGATTGCAAAACCCCAAGGCAGAAAGAGAGAAAGAGAGAGCGAGGGTGAAGATGATCAATGCGAAGCCTTGCCACCTTTTTTTTTTTGACAAGATTCCTTTACTTTTCTTTCCTCCCTGGCTTTTGACTTCCTTTTCCCTCCCATGTGTCATATAGCAAAACCAAGGGCAGCTGTTCTAACTCATCACGCTGAGCAGCAGAAATCAATGAAAACCTGAAAGAGATGGAGGACTGAGGGGAGACAGTGAGGCTAAACATTTCATAACTGTGTCGACGCTGTCGTCCCCCAAACCTCAGGCTGCACTGGCATTCACATATCATTGGGAATATCAAAATGCTTTAGATTTCACTCTAAGCATCACTGCAAACTGAGACAATGAGTTTTGTGGATCTGAGACAAAGGAAACTGGTGAAGTCAAATTCCAACTATAATACAAATCTCTTCTAATCCAACTCTCCAATGCATTTTTTTTTTTTTTTAACAAATCAACCAAAAACAAGTGGGCAGCATTCGTTCCTGTACAGACACAGAAAGTTTAATATTCATCCATTGTTGAGTTGGAGCACCAGAACGACTCCCAAGGCTTTTGGATGGTCATGCATGAACAAACAGAATAAACAGATACATACACACACACACACACACACCCACACAGCTCTTTTGAATAAACAACCAGCAGCAGCACATTTCCCTGTCTGTTTTGCTTCTCTGATTGTTTTCCTAGAATTTGTTTGCGCCCCTCTCTCTGGAAAACCTCGATTTTCAAAGATCTTCAACAGAAAGTCGATTTGACGACTGCCAGAAGAAATAAAGCCAAAGAAAATAATTAAATTTTCAATAAATCAATGAAGTTATGTCAAAAGAGATAATACAAAAGAACAACAGAAGATGACATTTAGCTTTGGAGCTGTTAAATTTCATTTAACCCCTCTCCGCCTTTCATCCTTAGGTTTTCTGACAATTCTAGTCCCTTTCCGTTTTGATGACCCTCAACAACCTTGCTTTCTTTTGACCTTTGCATCACAAGGAATATTAAAATGTGAGCTAGATGTCACTTTTTGAAAACAATGAAGTAAACAAAAACCTAAAGACATTGTAAAACCTTAAAAGACTCGTTTACACCAGCCCGCCTTTTCCGCTCATTCACTCACTTTTCCTCTCACATCTGTGTGTCTTTCAGCCTTCTTCCCATCTTAATCAAAACCAACCTTAATAATTCCAGTTTATCTTCCCACTAACAATTTTCCTCCGGCGTCCTCTGGTTGGAACGTCCCAGCTTCCCTCCTATGTGCTATCGCACTTCATTCCTCCAGTCACCGCTGCGTGCGTGTGCGTGTGTGTGAGCAAACACTAACCTGCCCTTTTGGCACGCCGAGCAAAGCCAGGCTCGGTCCCTCTTGCTGTAGGTGCAGCAGGTCTTGCACACGTTGTACTGGCAATCCAGGCACTGGCGCTTGGGGTTGAACAGGAAGGTGAAGGGCACGCAGCAGCGGATGCAGCAGTGCTCGTTGAAACGATGCTGCTTGGAGAGGATGGAGCATCTGCTGCCTTCCTCCGTGAGCTCCTGCTTCATCTCACTGGAGAGAAAGAGAGAGAGAGCGAGAGAGAGAGAAAAAAGGCAGGGAGGGGAGAGAAAGTGAGAGGCTGGTGAGCGTCTGGTTGAGCGGCAGGGAGCGAAAGCGGCACAGTAAGTAGGCAACAAAGAATAATTAGAAAAGCTGCAGCGGATTAAAAATTCAAAGGGGTGCAGGGCATTAAAACAAAGCAGAAGAGAGCAGAATGGGTCATTTCCATCCACTCCTGACTGCGTGCCCGTCTCTCTGTCCCTTACACCGATTCAGTGGAATTAACATGATGGCTGACATTTCAGTTTGGAAAAGACCTGACATGCCTTGCTTTTCCTGCATCAGTCTAAATTACAGCTGAAGAGGGCATGCCACACACATCTGCCTCCTCCAAGACTTTTTGTTATCCATTAATTAAGACACTGTGAAAGTGAACTGGCATAAATAGCAACCTAGTTTGGGAGATAACGCCTAAAGCTAGGACAAAATAAAAAAAATAAAAAATCCCTGCCGGGGAGCCATTCAGGCACAAGCTCAAACAATTAAAGTTTGAAAGAGAAAAAAAAGAGTTGAAGTACCAGTATTAGGAAGCCCTTAGGAAATAAATTAGACTCCTGAAATGCAAGATTTCAGAATGAGAATCCTTCCCTACTATAATAAAGGGATGTAGAAGCCTGAGCTGCAGGCTGTCGCATCAACACTGGAAGACTAAATTCCTCTAAGAAATCAGAGGGAGTTTCAGTTTTACCATAGATATGAAAAAGTTTGATATGTTGTCTGTTTCAAATGTTGATAGGCATTGGTGCATTTCTGTTTCAACAACTCTACAGTTGTAATAATAATTTGCTGCATGGAGTTTGCATGTTCTCTCTGTGCATGCATGGGTTCTCTCCGGGTACTCCGGCTTCCTCCTGAAAGTCAAAACATGACTGCTAGGTTAATTGGTCTCTCCAAGTTATCCTTACGTGTGTGTGTGTGTGTGTGTAGGTGTGTGTGGGGGTGTGTGTGTGTGTGTGTGCGCGCGTGGGCAACATAGAGTCCTATCTGTCTTTGTGTTGCCCTGCGACGGACGGGCAACCTGTCGAGTGTGTGCCCCACCTCTCGTCTACTTATTGCTGGAAACGGATGTATATGGATATGGATGTATCAATATGTCCAGTTTAGAAGATGAAACAAGACAAGATTCTTAGGAACACAAAGAGTCCCAATGACAAACTTCTCATAGACCATCTGTATTTAATTAATCTGTAGTGTAAAACAACATTAGAGATTCAGTGTTTGGCGTTTTTATGCTTGTCTTAATCTGAAGTGGTTCTCTTGACAAGTGCAAAGAAGATTTAATAGATAATAAAATGGGTGTACAACATTTGTTCAGTGTAAATTTTATTTTTTTTTTCCAGGTCTGATCAATCATAGTAATTTAGATTTTTAGCTAAAGATGATTAGATGCAATCAAAACTCGCGAAAGAGCAAGAAAGGCCCCTTCAGTTCAGCTCTGCCAGGAAGCCGATGGCGACTTGATTGTCAAAAGTTCAAGATTACTGAGCTTAATTTAAGTTATATATTTATGTAACAGAATTCCCAGAATGATACCCACACACAACAAAATGTTTGAAAAACAGACATAGATGAATATTCAAACAGAACTAAAAAACAAAACACCAAGTTAACTGAGCTAAAAATCAAAACAATGCTAAGCGCTAAGGAAGTACGTGAAATCAATTAATAAGAACTACAAAGCTTCTCCGAAAGAGGTTACAAACAAAGTTCAATAGATCGACTGACTTTAAAGAAAGTCTTAGCCAGTGAATTAAAAAAATAACCCTAAATCTTCAATAGCAAGAATTATTTGCATTATTTAACTTTTTATTTAAAAAATACATGTGTGTGGATATGATGGCATCCTTTCTGCATGCAAACTTGGAGCATTAGCTTAGAGAAAAGGAAAACAACAGCCTGAAAATATAAGCTGTGAACCAAAGTTTTAACTAGCAGGGCTGCTCTGTAAATCCTCAACTGCTAATATAAATTATCCACAGCCTTAGTGTAGAAATTCTGCTGACTGTGCATTAGAAGCAGTAGCCTCTCCCCTCCCCCCAAAAAAGAGATGTTTTGCTTTAATACTATAAAATCAGTCGTCATTGGCCCAAACAGCAGTGGTGTGAATTGTTCCTGAAAGCGTTCCCAGAGAGGAGGTGGGTGTAACACATTTACCCACACTGTCAGCCACCAGCTATCGTCAGGCTGCGAATGGAGGCAAGGCAAAGATGTTGCTGCTGATAAGGTGTAAAAGAGGAGTTCTGCTCAAATGGCCAGCAAGTAAATAATTTAAGATGCTCCACTGCAGGACGTGCACGGCCAAAGCGCATCCTTCAGGACTTTTGGTGATCCTACACACATGGACACGCTCATTCAGAATACAGAGCGTGAATTTGGAAAGATGGGAAGAAACGTACAATGAGGACAATGCTGCTGAGAAATGATTGCCACAGAGAAAAGATGTGTCCTACTACTGCCGCTGAAAATTAAATGTGTAGCAAGACAGTGTGCTGAATGCAGCATATTGCAAATTTCCTGCGTGTAATGTGTTCCCATTGGGGGTATTTCAATCTCCTTGCAACCCCAAGTCATCAGCGCTGCTTCTCAAGCACACTCTTCGCTGCTCCGCTTATTGCTTTTCATATGCATCATTACACGGCACATATTAACAAGATGAACAAACCAATTCATAAAGGGTGTCATGAGAAAAGGGTCGTATGCGAGCATGCTACATCGGTGCAGACATCACTACTAAAGGCCATTTTCTATTCTAAAGGCCATAAATGTACTTTTTTATTTTTATTTCCAAGCATCCTAGTGTGGTTTAGACAAGATCCAATATTTCTGTACCAAAAAAAAAAAAAAACTAACAAAAAAAAACCGTACAGAGTGTACTCATATCTCAATAAACTGGAGAAAGCAGTTGTCTGGAAATCATTTTGTTAGGTCCTAATAAGGATCAGGAACTGCATTGCCTTTCAGTGTCCCTTAAATGAGTTTAATCAGCAGTGCAGTTACTGTAGATGACGGTTATGTCTCTCTGGCTGTTTAATTACATCATCTAGCAAATGCACACATAAAACCAAAGGCGAAAAGGGTTTTGTAATGCTTGGGATAACTGTGCATTAACATAAAGCTCAAAACATTGCTCTTCCCAGCAATTGCACTGTTGACAGAAACACTTGGGCCATCCAGATGCCAGCAGCCACTTAATTCCAACAAGGTATAGTATTCATTTACCCTTGAACTTGCTCACATTTTGTCACATTATCCACCTGTGTGTGATTTTGGCTCAGTAAATCCAGCTGTTCTCTGAAGGTGTCGGAGGTTTCTTGGAGAAAATTCGAGAACAAACACAATACTAAAAACTCGAAAACATGACAGGAATAAACCTATTTAGAAGTTTTCAACAGAATTTGATTATGACATCTTATTTACTGCTGTTCCATTCATCGCCAACCCAAAAACGGAAAGAATATGTCGCAACTCCAAACTCGTGACAAAGGAAGTGGGCTGCTCGCCCTAAACAGAGAGGTCAGTGAAGGAGAGCATCGTCCAGAGACGCGGTCGAAAAGGCCGTGGTAGCTCTGGAGGAGCTTCATTTCAGCCGTCGTGAGTGGCAAAAAAAAATTTCAGCCTCTTTCATCACCTATTTCGTCATCTTTCATTATGTTGAAGTCTGCCAGATGTTTGGGGAGTTTTCCTGAAAGCTACGGCCGTATGTCACATCCAGTCACAATTTTCCCATGACATTTAAAATGCTAATATTTGAAATTAACAACTTGTTTTTTAATGTCGACAAGATTAACGGCGGCAGCTTGTGACAAATTGGTGAGGGAAACATCTCAGAGGGCACCGAAAGTTTAAAGTTTCCAAACTTTCAAATGAAAAATAAAAGTATTGATTATGCTGATGAGTCACTGCGCGGTAAAAGGTGACGTTGCTGTGAGTTTAGCAGTGAACACAAACTGAATACCGATCCCTTACATTGTGGCTTTAGGAGTCCATGTAAATTTAATGATATGCAAAGTATTTCTGGTCGCCTGTCACTCCCGATGAGAAAAGCTTTTGCTTAAGATCTATGAACTCTTTCCTTCGTCATCCATCCCTTCATCATCTTTCATTCAGATCTTCAGTATTTTTTCCCCCACCCACCTTTTCTCCTCCCTTGTGTTTACTGGTATCTGTTACTACAGTTACTTTACTCCTGTTGCTCCTTTGCCTCTCTGTTCATCTTCCTCTCCCTGACAGATATGCAGACTTAGATATGCAGAGTTGATTTATATCACAACTGGACTTGTAATCTAAATGATGGTGTTTTTCAGCCTTCAATAAATTCAGGTTTTCTACATTATGTCTTCACTCTTAACAGCTGCTGTCTTACTCAGGACTACAGTTACGGATCACAAAGTGGATGCCTAAATGACTAACATCACATTAAGCCTTACTTTAAGACTAAGGGTTAGTCACTTCTGATTAAAAACAGGAAATATAATACAAGTGCACAAATGTCAGATTTTATTTTAGGTGTCTCCTGTTTTTTTGGGGTAACAAGGTTATTAATCAACCAATAAACAGCCTGCATTATTCTGCCTAGTCTAAATTTTTTGTCTCCTGTTCTTTTTTTTGGTTTTTGAAGCTCATCTTGCAACCTGGCAATGATTTAGCAGCACAAAATTCTAATTCTTGTATTATTTTACATTGACTTAAAGACAGGCTATCATGTATTTTCCAGGCATGTAGAGTCATTTTATTGCACAATCAATTAACTATGTTATTTTCAGTTGTTATAAAATTACTGTATAATTCAAACAAAATTTAAAGTCAATTTGACCCCTGGAAATTTGGCCTCTGTCTCTTTAAGAAGCTCCTGCTCTTTCCGAAACTCCACCTTCAGCACATCATCAGAGCCATGCTTCTCGTTATGCCGTTTCTCATTACATCGTTTTTACGAGTGTTGGACTGAGAAGTAGTTTGTTTGATGAGCTCAGCAGACTCACAGTTCCACCCATTGTGTGCTATTTGCTGCTGAAACTAGTCTGAAGGAGTTGAGTTGGAAAGGCGCAGTCTTATTTTTTGACGTATCAGTCTACATTTAAAACATTCTACCATAGTGAGGATCTTAATTTATTTTTGTGTAAACTACCACCTTTCTTGGAACTTTGCAGATTCAGTTATGTCATTGCTACTTGCTGAATGGAGCATTCAATTTTAAGACATTTATCTGGAAAAACAAATCCAGATTAATGCTAAAACACTTTGAAAAAACGTTTGTTCAAATAAAACTTTAATTACGGAGATTTTATTAGTAAATGCCTTGAAACAGTATTGAGCTTCAAAGCATGAGCACATGTTTCATAAGCTCGTACTCCATGGAGCCGAGCTCTACAACTTTTTTTTAGTCTACAGATGAATACTAGAGTTATATTAAAAAAAGAGGATCTACATGAGGAAAACTGTTGGTGAAAAAAAGGAAAACAATGATAGCTTCAACATTTTACCTTACTTTTAGTGTTGCTGAAGACAGCACTGTGGCAAGAACGGATATCTTTAAGCTGCCCACTACAAGCCCATAAAACCGCCATCGACTGCTGGCAAGTTCACCAGTAAGTGATGCAGCTCTGGTCAGTGGGATGTTACAATGCATTTTGCTGATTTAGGTGCAGTATTGAGTTTAGGTGTGTATATGTTTATTTATTTATTGATCTGTTCATCTTCAAGTGTACACTATCTGAATGGACCTGGTGACTGAGAATTGACCGCAGGCTTGCCAGGTGCTTAATTTGCTATTAATTGGAAACGTGCAATTGTGAGTGTGTAATAGCGCATGAGTTTCTATTTGGGACAAAAAAAAAGAAGTAAAAAAGAAAGAAGAAATCAACTCTTCTTAGTGTGTGCTTTCGTGCTTAGGTGAAGTAGCTCATAAATCGACACTGTCTAATGTCTCAGTACTAGGAAAAAACACAAGAAGGAACATTGTAATGTCAATATAAGCGATTCTGGCTACAGTTATCAAAGCAATTTGATCTGAACTAACTGGAGCCAAACAGAGTATGATCAGAGCCTTTCTAAGGATAAACACAGTCAAATAGAAAGAATCTCTTGCTCAGTAAATCCTTGGAGTTCTGACAGTGACGGTCTACTTTATATGGTTTTAAATATCAACATATACATATGTGTGTGGTCGAATATATATTATCCACATATTTACTTCATGCTGTCTTGATTTTGTGTGTTTTCAGGCTTATAATCACTCAGAGTGATAGCTGTTTCATTTCAGTTTTTGTTTGTTTGGCAGCAAGGTGGGAACGTTGGCAAAAGAAAACAGCAACAAAAAAGATACATATTCCGTTATTTCTGCAATCAATAATCTGTTTCTGCTGAATGCAAAAAAAAAACAAAAAAACTTTTGGCTAAAGACAACAATTAGATTTTGAGGTAGGATTATACTGTTCATCCAAAAAAAAAAAAAAAACTTTAATAGTGTCTTAAAACCTTGTGGAGCAATGCTGGACGGCTCCAAACTTTCTTGTTACTTCTTAAAGATGTTTTACTTTAAAGATGCTCGTACTCCAGGGAGCCAAACAAAATATTCAAAATTTTGTTTGAATATTTTGTCTACAGTTGCGGTTAGGGGAAAAAACATACAAGCACTGTTGTGCTATGTTGCTATGCTACGCTGTAGAATGCTGCAGGACAAATAAAATTAATATAATGCTACGTTCCATTGTCCTGTTCCATGCTACCTATATATAACTTTAAAGAATATGATATTCTGTTCTACTAAACTGGACTATTTGTTTTATTTTAATACTGATTAGTGCATTAATAATAAAATACATTATAAGCCATTATATTATTCCCTCTGGTTGCCAATGTTCCTTCATTAGATCGTTGACTTATTCAGTCAGAGAGCTGCCATTTAATTTGCCCAGTCACACCTGTCAAGCTTGCTCGTGTTTTTATATTTTCCCCAGTTTTAATATGTCAACTTTGAGTTATATATTCCACCTACAAACAGGTGCTGTGTTGAGGAGATAATCTGAGTTGTTCAACTGTCCATTGACATAATATTCAATGTGATTGGTTTATTTCCCATCGCATTTTATCCTTGCAAATTAATGCAATTTTTCCAGGACAATCGTTTCTGAAAATAGAGCTCTGCTGCTTTTCAACACGGAAAGAAATATATCTAAATTATGCAGCTTGCGCTAACAATCCTGTTCATCTCTCTATAGCAACCTTGGTGAGGTTCATTTGTCTGCTGCATGAATAAAGAAAGCCCACATAGAGCTAACCTTCTTTTCCTCCCTGCTGGATCCGCCTCCCTCTTGTCTGCTCTGTGTAATGAATGAAATGCAGACGTGTGATTTTTTTCCCTCCTTCTTTGAGACCACCCGTGTGTCATCATCTAAACCTCTTCAAAGAAGCTCAAGGTGACCACAGCAGGAAATAAAGGGAGCTCTGGGTGTTCCTCTAGCTTAAATGCTGTCTCACTTTCTCACTTAAAATGAACTGAGACGGTTCGGAAGGCCGCAAACCCACAATTATGCACTGCTGCCAAATTCTACCATTACTGCAGGTGCATAAATCCAGAAACCCTTGATTCTAAATGTCAGAACAGGAGCAGTGCTCTTTCTGAGTGAGTCAGCCTACTGCTAATACTGATACCATTATGTGAATGTATTCCTTCGTCTCTGCTTTCCATGTTTGGGATCCCAAACATCTGTGGGCTCATACAGAATAACACGTGTCGGGGTGCCCTGCAGCTCAGAGATACGAGTCATGAATAGACCGCTTCTGAAAACGTGGCTCGGCTTTTTATACACGTCAGTTCGTTTCTCCATTGTGCCAGATTCTCACAGTCTCTCTGAGCATTAAGACCTGCCTTATTTCTTCACATACATCACTTTAGCCCTGAAGAGCCACAAAAGACATTTGAAAACAAGATAAAATGAAGGATGATTATTATTATCCCACGAATGCACGTCACCAAAATCTGCATAAAGACGCTTAATGTTCTGAAGATGGTTTGCAGAAGGTTCAAGTCCAGACTCAAAATCATCGCAATGCACCTGATCTGAGAACAGTATAGGGGCACAAATCTATACTTTCTAGTATTTTTGATTCAACTCCAATTTTTAGGGACACAAATTCAATTCAGAAACGATTTTGATTCAGAAACTATTCCTAATCCAGAAACCAATTTTTGTATTCAAATGGTCTGACGAGAAAAATACAGCGTAAACAAATTCATTTAAAACAATGGTGCAATGTTCCACATTTCATCAAATTCCATCAACTTATATTTAAAAAAAATAGGGTTAGTGCACAATATTCTGTAACTTAAATAGTCTCTTTATTTAAGAGCCTATTAAACTAACTAAACTTAGTTTAGTTTAGCTGAATGGTATTTTCTTGAGTAAAAAAATACCAAAGAATCAAAAATATAATTTAACACAAATTAAGCAGATAAGACATAAAGTGTACTTGCAAGTAGGATTGGCAAAAAAAATAATAATAATTTTGAGCATCTTGAATTGATTCAAATTCCCAACACTGGGAATTGAGGTTCCTTATAGATTTTTTTCTTTTTCTGCACATTTAGTTCTGTCAGCTAATAACAGTATTATTATATACTCAGTTGATCAGAATTGGCTGCTATCCTCAGTTTAAGTGAATGCTTGTACTAAGAGAGCTAATATTGACATGGCTAAATCTTTTTTTAATGTTGACTTTATCTGTAGCTTAGCAGCAAAGTCAGAGCAATTACTGAAGACTGCGTACAGAGGAATCAATTATACATGGCTTCTTGGCAGATTATCAATCTACCAGTGGTTTTTATAAAAATAATGCTGGATTTAAATCATCTTCTTTGAATTATGGACTCCTCTTTCTTACTCCCATATATGATTTTCTTCAGCTAGAGTTCTGTGCCGGATCTGTCTTCATGGTAACTTCATAAATTTTACATTTTAACACTCCTGGTGGAAGGCTATAGAAGAATCTACCTTCATACTTCAACTATGGCCTACTTCCTGCAGAGTTCCATACATCAGAGCTGCCCTGGGCTCTTTATCGCTCCTTTTCCCTTCCTCTCTTATTTTGGCCCTCCTGCTGAAACCAGTGGCTGCGGGGACGAGACTCTCCTTCTTATCCAACAGGGCGGTAATGAGCCCTCGGTTTAAGAAACAATTCAAGTCAAATGTGCGCTCTGCTGATAACGTATCCAGTCAGAGTGCACTGGCTGTTCGCTAACTGGTGTATGTGAGAAAATGAGAAAGATAAACAGTGAGAGACTGCACTTTATTTTTCCTCCACTTGAGACAGAAAAAGAGACTCAGCGTGCGGCAGAAATAAATTGGGAGGAAGACGGGTTTCAAATTTTTGCCCTTATTATAATTTCGCACTGCAGTTATTTATTACTGAAGTTCAAATGGAACGAAAGCAAAGGCAGATTGACTGACAACAGACAGAAGAGTGAAACTGAAACCCCTAAAGGTTTTCTTTTAGATACAGTCTCAATGAATAAATGGTAGAGTTTAATTTTCAGTCATCCACCACACTGATTCATACAAAACCTCTAACTATGGCTCTAATTCTACATTTGGATGCATTCATAATATGAACGATGTCACATGCCACATTCAGTCACTACTGTCATCCAGAAGAGGATGTCAAACTGGAATATTGTTGATATTTGTTAAGTGACAGAACTGAAAATTAGTAGGTTAAGCAACAATCCCAAAAGGAAATCTTGCAACCTTAAGAACACCCCTGTATTACTAAACCCTTACAAACCATAGAGGAAAGTACAGACTCTTTTTTTTTCAATCTTATTTTCAGAAAGGAATCAAACCGTGAATGTTAAGAAAATTACGGCGCCTCAGGTAACAAAGGCATCTAAAATCTGTACCTAAATGTAGGCTGACTGATCTGGTTACAGCACATATGTAAACAGATTTGCTGTTAGGCAGCCAGAAGAATGATGAAAATAGTGTTGTTAGTGGATCAACAATGCATGTTGCCTCATCTGCAAAATACAGATTCAGAAAAAAAAAAAAAAAAAAAAATATATATATATATATATATATATATATATATATATATATATATATATATATATATATATATATATATATATATATAAATTCTTTTTTAAAGAATCCTCTAATGTTAGCATACTTCCAGCTTCCATCTGCCACACAGAGCACAGTTTGATGATGGCCTGGTCCTTAGCTTTGCTGGCGAGATTCCAGGTGTGAGAGGATGTCACAGCTGCATGCGAAGACGAAGTCTCAGACAGCGGCCAGGGGACCCCGTGGCTATTTAGGTTGCAGCGGAAGACCCAGAGCTGGAGATAAGCATCGCTCACTGAATTCCCGTTTAATGGGAGGAGAACAAGGTGAGGGGCGGAAATGAGGAGTAAAAAATGGAAGAAGACAAATGGAGGGAAACTTTGGGGTTGAATTGAGAGAAGAGACACACCTTATTTATAGGATGTGACGGCTCTATTACAGGCGATGCAACTCTGGCATTATGACCAACAATACGGCACCAAGGCTCAGAATCCCTCTTCAATTTAGAGGCAGCCTGACCGGCAGCTATGACCAGCTGTGCCTTAGAGACTCTGGGCTGTTGATTTTCTCATGCTGTGAGGACATAAACCCATTCACACAATTCATTTTCGAGAAATAGTTTGGAGGAAGAAATAAAAAAATGAGAGTGCGCATGAAGCTAAAGTTGAAACAGCCAACAATTTTGACTCTTCTCATAGTGATGCTCACATTAAATGAAAGTATTACGTTTGAACCCCAGGAGTGGTGAGCTCAGGAGAAGGACCCATATTGACTCAAACAGGTACAAAGCTGCATGACTGATGGGTTTGAGACACCCACAGACATGCCTCACTCCAGGTCCAGGGAGAGCAGCCTTTTGTGAGAGGTAATTTGAGGAAAGAGAAGGAAGAATGCAGTATTGATCGAAGAGGAAGAAGCTATCGATAGTAGCCTCAGAAAAAAAACAAGGGTATTTGCAACTGCACAGAGCTTTTGGTTGGAGCGTCACAGCAGCCTCTAATGACTAAGTGTGAGGAGGCAGCAGCACATGCATCTTACAGGAGCGCTAAAGTTCCTCAGTAAATCTGGTGGTTACATAATGTCAAATGAGTGATTTATAAAGGACACGAAAAAATGACTGCATTGCTTATGCAGCAAAGAAATAAAAACAGAATGTTACCAACTGAGTGTGATGCCTGAATGCCTTCAGTTTAAGTAAAGACACCCAACAAGTTTTATGCAAAACTGACTGTAGTCTGTCAGACATGCATATTGCCTTTGTGATAAAACAGAGTAGACGGCAAATCAATACAGTCAGTGTAAACGTGGAAAAAGCTGGATAAAAAGAGCAATCTGAAAACGGCACTGATGCATTTTTTTATTTGATCTTCTAAGGCAAGAATAATTAAAATCAATACCTGGATATTTCTGAGTCAAATTTCTACCAAGAACTGCAACACAAAGACACAGAGCCTCCATAATGCGTAAAAGATCCACTTTACAGTGTTAAAATGCATTACCAAATAAAATAAACACAATGAAAGTGTGTACTGACAAAAATGGGAGGAAAAGCAAAAAAATCTGTTGCTGTTATCATAAAAAATGATAAGCCTAATTAAAAGTGCCACACTATTTTGATTCTGCAGCATTAAAATTGCATTTCAATAACTGCAATTTCTCGACAGTTGGTCTGATTTCTAATTACAAGGCCTTAGCAATTTTCGTATAATAGCTGCTGTGAAAATGATCTTTTTTTTCAGGGCTTAGATGTGTTTGTTTGATAACTTCAAATAGAAGATAAGTCTGTTCCTAAACAACCACCGTTCCAGCTTAACTGTAACGGTTCTGTTATTACCACGCAAGATTAAAGTGCTAATTCGCACGCAAGTACCTTAAGACGTTCACGTTTCCTTTAAGCTCTATAATATTAACTCAGTTATACATCTGCACAACTGGAGAAACCCAAAGCCCAGGCAGTGAATCAAGCTAATACCTGCATCCCAATGCTCAGATGTCAAGAACTCAGTGGTTACCAGAAGAAACAATGCAACCCATTTCCAGACTTTGCCAGATTAGTCAGAAAAGAGGAAGAAATAACCTTAAAGGTATTTGTATTCAATCCCCTTTTACTCAAACACCCCTAGATAAAATTCTGTGTAACCAATTGCCGTCAGAAGTCTCGTTGGGGTCTGCCATAGCAATATATTATTCTTCACCTCAAAATAACTGCAGCTTCCTTCCAAGGGTAATGCGGCTCGTACCGCTGCGTGCCCCCTCACAATTTATATCAAAACATGCGGCTCGATCCTGTGAGGGGTGCTATTACTTTTGTCGGCATTTCGAGTAATTAGCGAAAAATGAGCCAAATTCAAATCAAAACAAATTCTAAATGACACTGTTTTCATTTAGACTAAACAGAGATAGACTTTTGTCTGCCCCTCTGCGTCTCACTCACCCATGACAGTTTCCAGAGTGTAAATAACCCTTGAGCATGCATTAAATATATTTTTCAGTAAGCTCACATTTCTGTATTAAAGGTTTTTTTAAAAATTGGTCTGACAAAATTCTGTTCTTAACTGTCTTGTTTTTATTAGCTGTAAGATGATCTTACATGTTAGCTAAGCTTAGCATTGATGCTAATTTTTAGCATCAGACCGCTGGGTTCCAACCAACGGGCACACTTTGGCAGGCCCAGTTCAAATTTCTTCAGAAATTTTCCAGTTCATTGTTTAACTTACTCAGCAGGTTGTTGCTAGGTAACCAAAGAGTGAGTGAGCAAGTTGATGCCACCAACTGTGATTGAGAGATTGAGAAGATAGAGCCGTTCTTCATCCCCCAGAATGCAGCGCAATTCTAGATTGGAGTTCAGTGAAATTATTTAATAATCTATTGGACGTATTTTCTATTGATATTGATCAATAGAAAATATTGATCAAAACTGCAACATATATTGTTTTAGATTTATTTCCCTGTACTAGTTTCAATCAAATGTTATTCATGTGTTATAATAGCCCAGTCAAAGTCCAGGCTATAACACCAGGCCATGACACATGATAAAATGTGGAAAGACATGAAGAAGTATGAATACTTTACAAGCCACCGCAGTTAGGATCAAGAAGCCTCGACACCAAACACACCCCACACCTGTATGCCATTTGTAAAGAAAAAAAAAATTCTTAAATGTGTGTTGTTTCTCTGGCTATAAAGCAATAAAATACACACTCTGTTTTAATTTTTTGTGCGTGTGTTTGTTTAACGACAGCGGTTTTCAGGGAGCCTGTGCTAATTGGAAGCCTCATCAATGGAGACCTCTCGAGTAATCAGACTCAAGACAAAATGTAAATATTGTGATTCGTTCTTCATGTGGAGCCAAATGCAAAACGATTTCAATTCAGGCTGCAGGGATTTAGATACAGAAGAGGTGTGAGAAAAGAAAAAGCTTGTGAAAGGTAAAAACTTTATGAAAAAGTAAATCCCCTTTATCCTCGCTTTCAGCTCCTTTCGGGTTTATTGAAGTCGCCGAGTTAGGGGTAAGGAGAGGACAGGGACAGAATGAGAGAAAAAGGATTTATCACAGCTGGCCAGATGTAGCTCAGGTTGAATGACAGGGACTATACAGGAAAATCCTTCAGAAACTTCAGCAAAGAACGCCAGAAGGTCAGCCAACAAAAACTTTACATCCTCACACAGAAATACGGGCATTCTTTCATCTTGGCACACAAATCCCACTGATAACCAATTTCTGCTGTTAAATTGTGATAGAAGCAGTAATCGTATCCATCCGTTGCATGTTTTTGAAAACAGCAAAAGCTTTTAACTGGACATGTACAGTCTG
This sequence comes from Xiphophorus maculatus, assembly GCF_002775205.1. Lineage (NCBI taxonomy): Eukaryota > Metazoa > Chordata > Actinopteri > Cyprinodontiformes > Poeciliidae > Xiphophorus > Xiphophorus maculatus. The sequence continues at coordinate 13,570,989 of NC_036463.1, read as the reverse complement.
AATAAATACCACCACAAATGAAACAAAACTAGATCAATCTGTGCAGCAAAAGATTATACAATGCAATTATACTAATTTGCATTGCTCTCCCCCTCATTATAAAAGCTAGCAGCTCTCATGCGTCTCGGTCCAGAAGAATCCCTCTGCTCTTGCATAATGTTCCATATGTTTGAGCTTGAACTTGCCTGAAGCCCTGGGGATGTTCTGTCCTTGGGTCGTGTCATCTCTTCAATAACTCAACTTAATGAAGTAACAAACACGGTGACAGCGATGACAAGGCCTGACATCGACCTGAAGCTCCATCCCGTCTGCCTTGTTGGTACCCTGACTTTGGCACAAAGGTCAAAGTCAGGGTACCTTATTATGGAGCAGAGAGACAGCTCTGTGACAAAAGCCCTGTATGAACCTTATGTCATTTTATTGTGACATATAAGTTGCCACATGCTGTGCCTTACAAAGCTTTCATATCTCTTCTACTATTTTTTACACTTTTTTTGTTACAACAATAAATATGACTGTGGTTAATCTAGTTGAGGTAGAACGACTATAATACATAACATGTTTTCTGTATACATTTTATGGAGAAAAGAGTGCATATTTTTTGCACATATCAAAATCAGAAAAGTGTGCAACTTATTTAACTCCAGTTGAATTCATCATCTAAGAAAGAGTATAATCCAGCTGCAAACCTCCCGAAGCTAAACTGACAGGCTGAGCAAGAAGAGCATTTACAGAAAACAGTCAATGATGCTGTGGTAACTCTGGAGGAGCTGCAGAGATCGGTAGCTCTGATGTAATAATGTCCTGACATGACTCCCTGAATGTGGCATTTATGGAATGATAGGCATGAACTCTGTTGCTGAAAGAAAGTTATAAGAAGTCTGGTTTGCAGCTTGCCTCAAGCCATGATGGGGACACAGAAAACTTGTGGAAGAAGAGACTGATAATGGCCTAAAGTGATAAACTCTAGTGGTGGCAGCCTCATGCTGTGGGAATGCTTGTCTTCATCTGGTTAGAGTTGAAGGTGGACAGAGTTTAAAATCAGAAATCCTCTGAGAGGCTACAAACGTATAGAGGCTGGATCAGAGGTTCATCTTCCAGCAAAACAAGGACCATAAAAGAGTCAGAGAAGCTGAAATGCATGGAACACTCCCAATTATTTTCTCCATTAAATAAAAAAAATTCCCTTGCACTTCACATTACACTCTGTTTTGTGTTAGTCTGTCACTAAAATGCACTGAAAGTTGTGGTTTTAATACAAAACAATTAGACAGCTTCGAGGTTTACGTCTTCTTTTTCAAAACATTGTAATGAAGGATCGCCATTTCCCTCACTGAAGTTTGTTTAGCAATCATTATTTCTCCAGAAGTACTCCTCTCGATGGCACTATAGTTCCTTCTTAAACACTACTAAAATCCCACCATAATCCCTTTCTCTCCACTCCCACTCGTTCAGTGAAGATACGACATTGGCAGATCAGAGACTTGGCAGACACCCTGCATGCAAGGGCATGCTGTGTGTTTACTCCACCATGAGCAAGTGTCAACCTTGCAACCCCAACTTTCAGCTGAACAGACAGCCTTGATGGCAGCCATTTATCTCCCCAACTGATCACGGTCGGCTGTCTATGACTGCCAAAGAATCCCAGTGCCTCCAAAAAAGGAAGGAAAAAAGAAAAAGAAAACTGGCGGCCGATGACAAACCGTAACCAGCATGTTTTAGAAAGCCATCATATTTAAAAAAGAATGTAGCACAGGGTGTGTGAGAGCTCTAAAAGGCTAAATGTGGTATTACTTTGGTGAAAATTAAAAGCTGTATTTTAAAATCATCGCAGTGATCTGCAGTCTCTCACTGTTCCTCTATATCACAAACCTTATTTTTAAGATAGGCACTTTATTAAGAAAAACTTATATGTAGCATTAACAATTAATGGCACAACATCCAAAGACAAATAAAGTAGTATTCTCATATATTATGTACATGTGGAACAAACACACACCAACATTAATATAGAGACACGTAATTTCTTAATGATCAACTGTAAAATGACACAACACATAAAACAGGAACATTTGTAAACTGTAAAAAAAAAAATGCAGATTAATTTATGTGGCTGAATGAAAGAAAAAAACTGTTCAAGAGGTTCCTGCATCACTGTGGTCCAGAAATAAACCAAACATGTAGCTATTTTATACATCAGCAGATTGTCAGACAGATGGGTCATAATAAGCCTAAGTGTCTGGATAGAATCCAATTGGACTTCTGTTCCACTTTCTTCCTGTTGAGCCTGTATAGTAAGAGCATTGGTTTTTGATTGAGTGCAGAGTGAGGCGTAACGTCACTGGGGTTAAATCATCGCTGACAATCAGCCTGTGCCTGGTTAGGCAAGCTTCACACAATAAATCTCCACGGCGGTGTTCTTCACTTTGCTTTAATAGACCCAAGCCAAGGTTTCAACCACACTGACCTTATATTTACACATTAATAACCTTTCTGTGTAATATGTAAGACGCAAAAGTTATGCTAACAATTTCAATACAACTTCATTGATATGAATTACACCACAAGGGCATTCTATTGCTCACCTGTTTCTGGAAAAAAACTACAATAAAGTATCACTTTTAGTGAGAAATAATCTGAGCTGCTTTACATGCAATTGTAAATGAAAAATCAGAAAACATGTAAAGTAACAACAGACAAAAACACACAAATAGAAAAATGACGGTACAAACGCTTTGGCTGTGATTAAAGAAGACTAAGGAAACTTGATAATATTGCTTCGGGTTTGTTTGACCTATATTCTGAAAAAAATTTCAAAAGATTTTTGTCCAAAAAGTATCACGAATCTTCAATGGATAAACAAATAAATTTCACATTAAGATGAATTTAAAAGGATTCATATTACACTTGATTGCCTTTTATTGTGTCATGCATACAGCTTGATGCTGACACCGTATTGCGTGAGGATGATGTTAAATGTTTCTGCCACACACCACTTTGCATGTAGGCCAAACATTTTGATTTTTATCTGACCAGAACACATTCTTCCTTCTGTCTGGCTTATTCATACATGGCAAATTGAACAATAAAGAGGGGATTTCTGGAATGCATAATGGTTGTGGCATCACCTCAGCTGTATATCTATGCAGCTCCTCCAGAGTTAAATCATTTTTTGAAAGTAGGTCTGATTGTTTTTACTGTTTTCCTCCCAGGGCTCTAAAATATACACACTCACTGACACTGAACCCCCCACCCCCTCACCCCTACAAACACACACACACACACACACACACACGCAAGCAAACACACTAAACAGACCACACACCTACATGACAAATTGTTCCCTGGACTGTCATGTAGAGGTTAATGAGGATCAACCTGTCTTGGTTCAAACAGAACCGAGTGAAAGTGAATTATGAACCCTCAGAGAAGAAAAAGTTCAAAATTAATACAGATTATGTTTATAGATCCGGCCCTGATTTATCTAAACAGTAATCACTTTGAAAATGGAGGTTCACAGAAGCACGTCAACAGATTACTCAAGCTCTTAACAGGTAAATCAATAAGGCCATCAAATATGTTTATAATTTGATCTCTTACTAAATTTTCATGGCTTACATGTATTTGATGTGTACGGCTAATCTAGTTTTATTGATTTATTTACTGACAGGGAATGATGTCACACTCAGGTTTACAATTTTTCTTACATGTATGAGAAAAACTTTTAACTTTCAAATGTATTTTTGGTGCTGAAAGAAACAGCTTCCTGTTGCATGTAGTGTGCAACAGCAACCACTACCACTGCAATACAGATCATGAAGTATACTTTATCCAAAAGCACTGAGTCGTCGCTTTTACATTTTGACTTTGAGGTAAGTTCCTTTGAAGTCTCACTTTGAACTTTGACTGCTTTTGTCCTCATTGATTCAGAACCTAAAGTGATGAACACAACTCTGACCTGGGGGATATTTAGACAGAAAAAGGCTCCTAACCCAAAGGATGAAGCAGGGCTGTGCCTAACTGAGGAGATAATATGAAAATGAGCATGTTACATTCAAAACCCCATATCTAAGTTTGAGACTCTTACAGACTGTTGGGATGGCCAAAATATTAGGTCACGCAAATATCGACGGAGCATCTGTCATTTTTAAATCATTTGGAATGCAGCATTTTATGCACTGGGAATGAAAACTAAATTGGCACAGAGCGGCAAACAAGATGTGAACAGATTGTAGGAACTATAAAAATACTGTGACTGACTAACAGCCACTAAAGACAAGTTCTGCTTCATATCTGTCCTCAAATAAATGACAACTTTACAGATTTTAACAAAATATATTAGTTTATGTTGGATTTAATATTTGAATTACTTTGGTTTAGCTTTTTTCTAATTGTGAAAAAACAAAAATAAGCATTTTAAGTGTGTTTTGTTTAGGCATTTGTTTCACCTTAGAAGGAGGCAACCATAAAAATTGTGATACTTAAACCGAAGCACTATCGATCAAGACTACTTTAAAATATTTGAAGACAGCTGACTCCTTGCATTCATCAAACTTTTCTCCAGAAAATGCTGCAATACTTGAGTATTCAGTCAGTGCATGTTCAAGTTGAGTCTGTTCAAAATACATTACAAACAACAGACTATTGATGTAATTTTTACCAAGGTAGCAGCATTCTGAATCTTTAAATTCCAAACATGCCCTTGGTTATCACAGTAGTGTGTGCTACAGATTTCAACAACGGGTTAAAAAAATAAAAATAAAAAAAATAATAAACTTCTCAGGGAGTTTTAGGGGTGATGTTTTGACAGGCGATGAGAGGACAACATTGTAGCCTTGCAGGGGGAACAGCGTATGAGAAGAGCTGTGGTACAAATGAAAGGCAACAGATTGGTGGTGAAGGAGAGAAGAAAGTGATGGTAATTGTGGAAAACAGAGGAGAAAGAGCAGATTGCAATAAACAAACTGCAATTTTCAAAGAGCACAGCAGAAAAAGGATTGTGATTTTGAAAGCGCGTATTTGTGTGTTAGCTTGTGCATGTGCTCTGAGACGACAACGCACACGGATGAGTCATAGTTGGACTCCTGCTGATTGCTACCATTCAGAAAGTCAGTCTAACGCGCAGCCTCATCTTATAAGAGGAAGCAGTGCTCTTGTGCAGATATCAACCTACACGCACGTCTCTTCCGATGGAAAATCTGATATGTTGTGGGGACAAAAAAAGAAAAAAAAAGCATAAATCTATGCATGCCTGTGTTTGTGTATCAGGAGACTTGTCCACAGACAGCTGGAATGACATGCAGAGATGAGCATCAAAGCAATACAGATTAAATCCTTATCTGGACATTAATCCCTATTTTAACACAAGCTTAGCCGGTGCAGAATGATACCTGACTGTCTGTTTTACATTTTTTTTCTGGCAACAGCAAAACATTTCCAAAAGCAATTTCTCAGAAAATCTGCAAAAACACATCCTATAATGGGAAGTTAATAAATCGTTTCTTGAGGTGATCAAAGTTATAAATTTGCTGCACGTGATGGAGGGCAGAGACTGCTCATTTGGACCGGTAACGCAGTGGCGGGTGAAAGCAGTTTATCATTTCAGCGGGGTGATGCACTCGTACGTGTCAGTCATGCTGATGAATCTTAATCCTAAATCTCCTGGCAAATGAAAACGAAGCCAGTCTGATTAGTAGGTGTGGCTGCTGCTATGGCAACAGGGAATGACTGACAAGGACGTGTAGGCCTGAGTCAGAGAGGAAAGTGGGCTGGGGTGAATTAAGGTTCACACTCAAAAGATTTACATGGACTTTGAGGTTATTTTTCATGCTTTCGATTAACTTTCCAATTTGCTTTTTCAGTATATGATTTCTATTTGGTTTTTATCTTCCTCCCCACAAACACACACACACACACACACACGTGCACACACACCCCTTCTGTAAACTACAGCAGGTGGTGTAATTCTCTGCTGCACTGATTCTGTTGTAATAACATTTGGGTCTTGTACAGCTTTGATTAGCACACGGTAATCAGTCTGAAAAACCTTCAGAAACATCTCTAACACTCAGGCTTTTGGAACCAAATTATTGCTTCTTTCCATACAAAACAACACAAACCAATGTTACAGGATAAATATTTGAACTACTTCTTGTCTGTGTTGTATTTGACAAACACTAATGTGAGTCAATTTAAGGCTGAGTTCAAACTAGGTAGCTGTTTTTTTGTTTTTGTTTTTTCAGAAGATGCTTCCACTTGTTTATTCTGTGAGCAGTGTTGGAACTAAGAAAGAAAAAAATCATAATTAATGAGAAAAAAAATCATAGAGACACTAAAATATTACATCTTCTGTAGTACTGCTGCTGCAAATGTACAAGACAGAGATACTGTAGATTTTGTGGATGGTGCAGCTGTACCATCTGCTTTTAGTCATGTTTTTGCTTTGAAAGATGTCATTGAGTATAGTTTATCAGTCACATTAAATTCTTATTCGAAAGCTGTTCGATTTTTTTTTTTTTTTACAATGGTTGACTTTTCCAACTCAAACCCTTCTATGGCAAGAATGCTGTTTTGTGTCCAACATTTCTGTATGTGAAAAATAATATTGTTTGCAATTCATCAAGTAACCGGATAAATAAACTGGCACATTCTATAGATGTTTAATTTAATCACTTAAGCTTAGTTTATAGTGTGTTAGAAATACATAAGAAATGCTAAAAAATAAATAGTTCCATTAATGTTTGGAAAAAGAAAATTTAGATTTTATTTTCCTCTATAGTGCAATAGCATTGCATTCCTTTAGTGTACACTAGATTATTTGTAGGAAAAGATGCACCTGCAGATAAAAAATTGACTCCAACATCAGCATGTGTAACAATAAGGCCCAATAAGTGTAGGGCTGATCTATCTGTTGTTTTTGGATTAACCAATTAAAACTTGGATAGCAAAAGGTACTTAGAAGTTTTGTGTTTTAACAGAATTTTAACTGGTTGAAGCCAAAAATGGCCCAATTTTTTTTTTAGCAAATGGCATATTATATATATATATATGAGGAGCATCCAGCTTGAGCTTGTAACAAACAACCTTTCTGTTTATGCTGCTCCCAGCAAGTACAAAACTATAAAGTATCAGCTGATAGACCAAACAGAGCTTATAAAATATGACCTCTGCATAGGATGCAGTTTAAGAGGACAACACAAAATACAAGGGGTGGAGACCAGGATAAACAAGAGGATAAGGAGGAAGGGCCGTGTATGGAACAAATACTGGGCTTGTCAAGGGTCTATTAAGCCAGACAGGATTTTTGTTATTCACATTACATCATGTCCTCCCATGTATTTTACAATGCATATGATTTATGTTCCAAAAGAGGTTAACTGACTTCAGCTTGCAAGGTATTTGCTTAATATGTTTAGAAGAGGTTGCTACCTCCTTGTCCTGTTCTGTAAATCACGTTAATGTTCTGTGAAGCTTTCTTACTAAAAATCACTTAATTAATGCATGCAGGCTAAACCGAGGGAGAGGAAAGAGCAATAACTGCTGCTGAACACCAGCTAGTGTGCTGGGATAATAAAGTGTGCTTAATACAAAATGGGGTCATAAAATACAGAACAATCTGGCATCCAACATTCTTTATTTATTTTGTCGAGACTGCAACTTTGCTCATTGTTACCTTGGGAACTGGCTGATGGAAATTACAACTTCCGTCTTCATGTCATGTAATGACTAACCGGTTAGAAAACAAGTCATAGATTACTATGAATGCAGGGCATCTAATTTACACGCCTCTTAGCTCTACCAGGAGGGAGAATCATGGAGAAAGGTTTACGCTACTTACATTTACAGATCAAGTTTGGTATTATTCATTACCGCTTACACTTAAAACCAGAAGTGTAACAAACAGTCCTTGGTACTTGCTAATTTAGCTTCAGCAAGTACTTGCAAAAGCTAAATTCCTGAAATTCAGAAGCTTCACATCTGTTTCAGACCTAAACGCAAGGATGAAAAATAATCACACAGAGCCGTCTGCAAGACAATATTGATGACTGAAACAACCCAGAAAGATTTTTTTCTCTATGTAAGCTTGCTATGTTCCCTGCTGACTGTGTCTTTCCTTGCAAACGTCTGGGGAAAACTAATATTTTCAGATTCCTCCTGCACACATCTAAAGCTGTTTGTACGAAGCACTAAAAAGTATGCTCCCATTAGGCTGTGTCTACAGACGGAAAGTCTCTGCCGCTGTGTTCATTTAAACCGCTACAATCTCCTTCTCTCTAAAGAGACCGGCAAAATGGAAGAAAAGGAGGGGGAAAACAAAAAATCAGTTTTCAGTGACAAAATGGAATCAGTGGTGTTAGGGGAAGCAACACAGTTTTATTAAGAGATCATATTCACCCAGAACTAAATACTTATATAACGATAAGAAGGAACATATTGCAGATTCTCATAATGTCGGACTTAGTGATCTTACGAGTTAAGACGTTTCCAGTTGGGGAAAGAAAAGTGAAACTAAAAGGTTTTCGGAGTGTGAGGAAATGTTACCCGCAGCCATATTTTGAATCAAAGTGTAAATGAATTATTAATCAGACTAATCTGTATCAACAAGTAATTACTGGTGAGAAGCATAAATAACAGACTGCGCTAACACAAAGACAAAACATGGAATTCAAATAGTCTCCTACTAATAAGAGTTTAAAATGAATGACTCTCCAACAATTTATCAATGAACTAATTCAAGTTTGAGAAGCTGTGAGACCTTTTGGGATTTTTCCTCAACTCTGGGTGGAAAAGCCTCCTTGGGTCGTCTGCTTATCTAGCCAGCTGTCAAAAGATGGGGAAGCAAAAAAAGGGAGGAAAAAGGCTCCAGTCCATCCCTACACTTTTATACTTTTCACAAAACCTAGAGATGAAAGGTCTTTTATTATCTGATAACTTTCTATCTCTCAAAAGGTGTGAGAATCAGTTGGGAGTAAAAAAAAAAAGGGGGCGCTGATCCACCTCAGTGGGCAACACCAACATGCCCTCCTACTAGGTCAGAAAACATCTGTCCCTCCTCCATCAATGAGTCATGTGCTGGCAACAATATCTAGCACCGCAACTCCGAGCTGGAAAAAGTTGCCACAATGTTCTTTGAGTCAGTCTTGGCAGCCGCTGCTTATCTCTCAAACCGCAGGTGTTCATGGTTGCAGCCCAACCTTGATCTGAAGCAAATCTCAACAAAAGATGAGAACGAAAAATCTACCAAAATTCAAATGTGAAACGTAGAAAGCGTGTCTCTTTGGGATGACCTCCCGGATGACCAAGCTGCTCACCCTGTCTCTAAGGAAGAACCCAGATACCCTGCAGAGAAAACTAATTTCAGTCGCTGTATGCACAATCTTGTTCTTTCTGTCATGACCCAGAGATTTGACAACAGATTATGGTGTAGAGCAGCTCAGACTGGCACAGCACCTGCATCACTGCACATGCTCCACCAATTTGCCTATTGATCTCCTGCTTCATTTTGTGACCTAACAACAATTTTCCAATTCTGGGAAGAACAAAGTACACCTTATTATCTTCTCTTAATGTGAAAAAAGGGGATAAACTGCTATGTGTCAGACTTGATGAGCCTGTTTGCGCTAGTGTATTTTTAATGCAATTTTCTCTGTGAGCCCAGAGCAGACAGCGCACACAAAACTGTGTAATCACATCTTGGTTAATTTCAAAACTTTACCAATATGAGCACATGACACTTGATTCAATGTGAATCTGAATTAAACACAAGTGCTACTGTTTATCAGAGAAAATAATCCAGAACATGCAAAAAAAAAAAAAAGAAAAGGGGGAAAACTCAGAGGGCATGAAGGGTCTTGTAAGGAAAACATATTTATTGCCTTTTTCTAATATTCATGAACGCCTCTGTGTTTGGCATAAATGAAGGTTGTTTTGCACATTGCCTCAAGGATAAAGTGTAAAAAGAAGGGAGTGGGTTAAATAAAGTGCCTGAAGTTATTAATGCCAGCATTAGGAGTAAGTAGTACCAGCTTTTTCAGCATCAGACAAGGAAGAGCGCCTGCTTGGAATGCTAATAAACAGAAAGCGGGTTGGCTTGAAAGTACAGTTGTTGGAGCGTTGAGACTTCAGGCCACGCAAAAAATCCATCTTTCATTTTTAAACTAACCGAGAAAAACAACCCGCGCTCTCTCTGCGGTATTAATGAAAACCATTAATCAAAGTGTAACATGCAGGTGCAGATTCTTCTCCTCCACCCCTCCACTCTTGTGTTGGCAACGTGAAAACTAGCAGGAGGGACTTAACTGATCTCAGAACTCATCTGTTCTGTGAACAGACACCAATCAGCTGCATGGAAGGAGCAGCGATGGAGCTGAACTGAGCTGCACCTCTGTGCTGCTGCATTGCAGAGCAGTGACCCAGTCCTCGCATGTCACGTCTCCGCTAAGAGCAGAGCAACCAATTTAGCTCAGCGCACCCACTGAGCACGCTTCTAAATCAGTGTTTAATCACTAGAATGACAAGCTCAGCTAATTATTTCCCTCCTATTCCTCCACCCTGAGCGATCCTCCTCACCCACATCCCCTGAGTTTCCTTCCCCCAACGCCACCTCTGTCGACTCCTGCCAGGCCGAGCTCTTCTCTATCTCTCTCTTCTCCGGCAATAACTGGATGCATCAACCTACAGCCGGGTAATAAGTGTCCTGCTAATTATTACAATCATTCTCTGTGTAGCACAACGATACATCTCACTTCACCTCACCTGTCTGTCTTGCTTGTAAAACAGAGTAAAGTTTGACTAAACGTCTCCTCGGGTTTGTCTTTAGACACGAGATGAGACTGAATTGCTTTAAAGTGTGAGGAGACCTTTTTTTTTTTCTTCTGGCTCCTCTCAGAAAATGTCAATATGGAAGGACACAATTTATTTTATGATCAAAGACGTCGGGGAGCCAACGGCGACCCTGAGCACATTTCATTTGAGGAATGCATAAATAAAACTGTGTGTCTGCATGTGCACAGACCCGTCTATTGTCAATAACGCTGCCGGAAATTAAAGCTGGGATGAGTGATGGATATAAGAGTAGAAGGACAAAATTAACAATCACCTTCTGCTCTGACATTATACATATAATAGTTCAGTCTGATCATTTGAAATACAGCAGACGCTTTGTAAAATCACTAAGCTGTTCACTTGAGCCAACAAACAAAATACATTGAGACAAGAAGACAGAAAATGAGGCCAAGTTGGAGTCACTAAAATGAGTAATGACACCTAAAACCCCAAGAGGGCACTATAACTTCTCATTTATGTCCCACTGAGCCTTTTCAGACTTCACTTGTGTCCCAATGCGTGTCATTTTTCTTTTTTTTTTCCACTGAATGAAAAAAATAACAGCTATCAACCACAGTTCAAAGCTCTATTACAACTGCTGAGAATCACACTACAAAGTGCTTCAGCAGGAGGTGAGAATAACTTTAACATTATCCAATTGCCCACCACTGTGGAGCGTTCAAGCCACCATAAACGCTTGGCGGGCGTCATGAAAAGCATCATCAGGGACGCGCTGGGCCGTGGACTCCTCTAATCTAGCAGGCCGAAGAGTAGCTTTCCTCCCTGATGATGTGACCCTGGTTAACTTCACACAACAGCTCCGAGCATCACTGCACACATTGCTATCTCAGTGCGTTTTCTCTTGCATTGCTCAGTTTGGCTTTTCGATTTTATTCCTCCGTGATCTACACTCGGTTTAACTTCCATGTTTGACACAGTTCCTACACTTTGATCTACATAGTTTTAGGTAAAGCGTATTCTGCTGCTCTCAAGAGACAGTGTCATTACACCTTGCAGTATTCACTTTTTTTCATTTCTTTTTTTTACTTTTTAACATTTTGCTGTATTCCAGCCACAAGTTCTTTTTTACATTTTTTTATTGAGATTCTATGTGAGGGACCAACACAAAGTAGCACATTATAAAGTGGAAGCGAAACTGTACAACTGTAATGGTTTCACATTTTTCTATAAGTTTGATGAAGTGAGATGTGAGTTTGTGTTCACTCCCTTTTACTCTGGCACCCCAAAATAAAACCCTGTGCAGTCAGCTGCCCTTAAAGGTCACTTAAAGGTCACCTTATGGTGCAAAATACAATTATGGAAGAAACCCTGTTGGGCTGCTAAGATCCTACTAGGACAAAGACCCTAAACCTACTGCCAACGCTGCAAGGAATGGTGCAAGTGTTGCAGTGTCCAAATCGAGGTTCAGACCTAAATCCACCTGAGAATATTCACAGACGTTCTCCATTAATTATGACTGAGAAGAATACGCTATTTTGTAAAGAAGAATGGAGAAAAGTTGGCAGATAAATTCTGTGATATATAAGGTAAGGAAAAGTCTTACAAGTGTCGTATTATTCTGTAAGGAATTACAGAATAATGCGACTCCATGAAGTATAGACACAGACGGTTTGAATTCAGATGCATGACGCACATTTTTGTAACGCATTTTGAAAGCCATCCTTCTGATCCTTATGCACTACTTTGTGTCGGTGTAACATGCAAAAAATAACACAACGAAATGTGACACAATGTCCAATTTCTAATATTTCAGAATCAAAAATCTATAAAAACTACTACAATAATGATGTTGCAAACAGGTTTGTGATAGAGATCCCTGTCAAAATATCTAATTATTATGCTATAATACAATTCTTATGTAATTCTAGATACTACAATCTAATAATATTCCATAGATTGAGGATGATGGTGTTTTATTTTATTTGCCCTTTATTTTTTTTTAAACAGGCAGTTTTGCCAGGAGCCTGGAAGAGAGTGCTGCCTGTCATTCGGTCTGGTCTTAGGCGTGTGGTCGACCGCTGGGACGGACAGAGTGCAGCCATGTGCAGGCAGCTCCGGCTCAGTCATGACAACTTGGACAACAGTGCTCCCTATGGGTTCTGCAGAGAAGGTCATTTTGCAAACCTGCACATAGATGAGGGTGTTCGGAGGGTGGGAGTGCATTTTAATGGGTCAGAAAATATTCCTGTCTGAGTCACAGGAGGAAGGCAGTAAAAAAAAAAAAAAAAAAACAGGGGAGAAGTTGTAAAGCAGAGCGTAAATTGGCTCCCTTTAGCCTCGACAGCACACTGCCAACAGAGCACTCTGTAAGTGGTGGAGCTTCTATATGTTTGTGCTTGTTTTGGCTGCAGTGCATCACACATGGGCTTCACAGACTAGCATTGTTTTCAAAGTGCCGACATCCAGCCGTAAGGTTACATAATAATGAGTGAACATAAGAGCTTTCTCTCAGGAGGTGCCATGTTTTTTTTTTAAATGATTTACTATTTCCTCACAGGGGGAATGAGAAAGATGAAGAGGATAAACCGCCTTAAAGCAGAGCTAGCTTCAGCACAACACAATCATTGTTTTGTGCTGACGTTAGTCATTCCCCAGAATAAAAAAAAAAAAAAGTCTTATTTTTATTTTCTTCCTTTTTTTTTTTTTGTAAAGATCACATTCCTGCTTACAGGACTTTTTTTTTGCCATTTCAATTTCACAATCCTGCTTGTGGTTGTGCTGCAGGAAATCTGTATGCTTGAAACGACATCTTTCGCCCCAGCGTCTGGGCCACGCAGCTGCAGAAGCAACTCATTTACAACACACAGCAAGTCTCCAGTCCTTACAATGACAAAAATAGGTGGAGCAGCAACAAACGTTTCAAAACCATGTTTAGTCCTGCTAAGTATAGCAGACAGGATGCTATCCAGGCCGACTGTATATTTAATTGCAATTAAATATTAATATTGGTTCTCCCCAAAGAGCCAAAGAAGTCTAAATATGTATTCCACATGTCTCTGCCGCTGCTTTTCCTCACCAGACCACAACTGTAATTGCAGACGTAGAGCTGGCAGTGATTCACAGCTGACGAGCCAGAGTCCCCAGGGCTTAATCCACCTACCCAGTGATACACTGAACAAGATCCCATATTGACTGTTTACAGTGGCTGCACAAGAAAAGAAAGGTGAAAGCTGGGACGTCAGACAGGCTTCGCGGCAGGGTCCTCGGCCGGGGAGAAGGGAATATGTGTCAGGCAAACGTATTATCCGTCCAGACAAAAACCGCAAGCATCAAGACTAGAAATGGAAAGTCGGGGAAACAGAAAATGGACTTGTTGCAGGAAAGCTGGAGAGATGAGAACAAAAAAAAAAAGCAAAAATAACAAGAGGCAGAGTCATTATTTAAATATCAGAATTGTAGTTTGGGCTCTTTGAGTTTATTTAGTAAAGATGTACAGGTAGGGACAATAGCATAGTGAGGTACTCTAGACCAGTGGTTCTCAAACTTTTTTCAGTGATGTACCCCCTTAAAAATATATTTTTAGTCAAGTACCCCCTGACATGGGCAAAACATTTTCGGAATAAAAAAGAGGTACAGAGATCGTGGACATAAATCCCATTAAAACATACTTTTCCATGTACGTTCTGTACTTTGTCGGCTTTGGTTTTGCCTTCTTTTTCACTTTATCTGTACTTTCAGCAGCATTGCTGCTACGCTTTAGCCACGTCTCCATAGTTACAGTGTAATCATGATAACGACAGGTCATTGACGAGTGCCCTGGGTCCGTGGGTCAAACTAACTTGGTGGGGGGGTCCGTTTTATTTTAAAGGATATTGAAACTAAATACTGAATATAAAATTCAGTGCATGAACACACATTTATATTTTATCGAACTTTTTACAAAATAATTTTTCCCAAGACTTATTATGAGGAGCCTACTGATTTTTTAAAGATATTTTGAAAAGCTTCACGTACCTCCTGCAGTACCTCCATGTACCCCCAGGGGTACGCGTACCCCCATTTGAGAACCACTGCTCTAGACTGATGATGAGGAACTAAACCTACTTTAAAACCACTTGAAATAAGTTAAATGTTGACTCAGTGAGGAACTTGAAGGCAGTGTAGTGCTGCATTTCTGAAAAGTTTATTATCTACTAGCAAAGATAAAATGCATAAATACCTAAAGATGCTTTGTTAATCCCTGCTTTTGTGTAGTTTTAAGGTATTTACACAATAAATGACCCCCCCCAAAAAAAACAGCACAATGATGCCGTAAGTTAAAAATAACTGTTGGAATGAAAGTTTTTAGGTTGGTTTAAGAAAGAAACAAGAAAACAATTTTGTGTCAGCAGTAGAGCAAAAGCAATATCCAATAAAAACAAACCTAATTGCTCTCCTGACTGTTCATTTGGCTGAGAAGCTGCTTTCTTTTAGACATTTGCTCAACACATGCCTTACTTGAATTAACTGTTTTCCTGTCTTTTCCATTTTGAAGAGTAGCTAAAAGAAATGGCTCCAGAATCTAACCAGGAAGTGATGGATTAAAAATGACAGATTAAAAATATTTTAGATTATTAACTCATTGAGTTTAAAGCATTTGAATCCCACAATAAATCTTACTAAAGAATTATTGTGTCTATCGCTATGATTTTGCGTAATGTGGGATTTCCTTCCCCACTGAATGAAATCACTCAAATTCGCAGTTCATTTTTATTCTGTTTTATTATTTCCCATTTAAGATTTTGCTTCTACTTTAAGAGACCTACACATTTCGGAGCTTTTTAACGCATCTTTGTCAGCGATGGCAATAAATAAACAGGAAGGAGCATCCATTTTTTTACACGTCAAACAGTTGTAATGGTAGCAAAACGTTTATTCTCCTCAAAATAAGTTTCAATAACCAACCACTTGGTAGACATTAGGGGGAAGGAGAATGTGTGCTTTAAGCCACCGCTGCCTTCATTAACCAGATGGGGGAGAGCAAACCACTGCTGCTCCAGATGTGACTCATAATAATCTCTCGAAAACCATCTCTGAACCAGTGAGCAATTCCTGAGAAATATATATATATATATAAAAAACACCCACAAGTGGCAGAGAACCACAGCTAAATCACTAAATAAAACAGCACAGTCTTACTTGATTTAATTTAAACTATGAATGTCTCGTTTTAAAGCTAGTTGTGCAAACCAACTGAAGGGTTTTATGGGAGAGAACTTAATTAAAAGAACAGCTAAAAAATGGAATATTATTGAAATTACAGAGTTGATAGAGGCGTCAAGCCAATAATTTTAATATGTTCATCCACTGACTGACAGGTGTCTTAACCTATCATATGAGGCCATAAATGCCGGCGCCTGCTCCTCTCACCTCAGACCGCGGTGATGCAGATTCTTGGAAAGGCTTCCAGCTGTCATTATTGGCTTGTTTTGATTACAAGCCAGAGAAACGTCTTCTTGTATGTCTGGCTAATTAAAGTCAGGATATATGTTGTTTACCAACCATTACAGATGAATTTATGTCACACCGATTGTCACCGAATGCTCCAAATGTTTGCTTTTAGCTGGAAATGCCTCTTGTCTTCATTTTTGTGCACTTTAGATGACACTTCTTCAAGTTGAAGGACGTTACAGTTTGATTAGAGGGCAAGACGTTGGTTACTGAAGTTTCTAACAATAACACTTTACTTTAGGGCATCTTTAATTTGGATGAGCTGGAGGTAGCAATAATTTGGTGAGTCCTTCTCTGTATTTAATCTGATTGTGGTTGAAGGTCACGAGGAGTGTAGGATGTCTTATTTAGTTTCCACAGAGACCAGCTGAGCTGTACGCAATGAAAATTAGACCTAGAAACACACATCAATCTGAGGAGATGGAAAATAGCGGATTGATTAGGTTTTCAAGTTTCAGTCAGATGTCCGTTTAAGGAGAAAGACTTTGATTAATTAAATACCCTCAAAATGTGCGCTCAGAATTCAAAGTATTCAGACACCTTGAACTTTTCCGCATTAGTTCACAGTTCTGTAAAGGCGTCCGAAAACATTACAGGGAACAAATGTTGTCATAAAATTTCTGTGCCTTTGACATCATTAGGATGCTTGGAATCCACTCTTACAAAATTAGTAAATCCCTTAAAACGTCCTCAGTGTGACTTGTTCCTGGTTTTAATCACGTAGTATGTCAAAGTCCATAACCTCAATCTGTGTACATTTGTGAGAAGACCTGAAAGTCAGAAACGATCACAACTTTCATTATCCACATGTGCAAAGGTGGTAGAGCCAAAGACTTGCAGCATTACTGTAACAAAATGGTGGCCCTGCAAAGTGTTGTTTGACTCAAAGGGCCTGAATACAAACGCACACCATACTTTCTAGTCTTTTATTTGTTTAAAAATCAATTCACTATTTCCTGTTGGTTTATTGTATTACATAACAGTACAAAACATCCATCCTTTCTAACACCCTTGTCCCTAGTGGGGTCGGGAGGTGCTGGTGCCTATCTCCAGCTAACGTTCCGGGCGAGAGGCAGTGTACACCCTGGACAGGTATCCAGTATGTCACAGGGCAACACAAAGACAGACAGGACACACAACCATGCATGCACACACTCAGACTTAAGGAGAATTTAGAGAGACCAATTAACCTGACAGCCATGTTTTTCGACTGTGGGAGGAAGCCTCAGAGAACCCACGCATGCACAGGGAGAACATGCAAACTCCGTGAAGAAAGACCCTGGGCCGGGAATTGAACCCAGGACCTGAGGGTTGCACAGTGGCGCAGTTGGTAGCACTGTTGCCTTGCAGCAAGAAAGGCAACAGTGCTACCAACTGCACCACTGTGCAGCCTCAGTACAAAACAAAATACTTATTTTATTTTATTTTATGTAGTTTGAGTTTGTAACATGAATCAAATGTGAAAAACGTTCCAGGATGCTTTTGAAAGGCACTGTAGATATGTTTGAAACATGAGCTAGTAGTTGAGGTTGACACTTAAACTGGAGATTTCAGTAAATGCAAATGTCTCTCTTCCACACGCGGCAGGAAAAAAGTTATGAGTGCAAGAAACTTAAAGATGCATTAAAATAAAAAGAGACCACATTAATGAAGAGCAGAAGAAATATTAAGCACATAAAAAAACACTGTGAAGTCTTCAGATATTACATATAAGTTAAGCCCAGTTTGAAGTACTCATGAGGGGATTTGTATTCATTTAAAGTGTTTTATGAGGCTCTTTAATAGGTGGTTTTAGCAGAAGTGTGAGCCTATAAAACACATCAAAGTCATACCACATTTGCTTGCAAACTTTAAAAGGGGGGAATGGTCTTCAGATACTCTACACAGGCGTTTCTACTTTTAAATAAATATAATTAAACCACAGCAGCATGAACAGAAGATGTTGAAAGCCCCCGACAAAAACAAGATAGATTTTGTTAACGTGTAAATGCTGTGCTGTGGTGATTGATTAAATGCAGCAACAGCCCTGAAGTAGACATTGATCAAATCCTGCTCATTTGCTCACGAGGTAACCAGTGGATCACCCAGATAAACACACAGACTGGTGCTATCTGGATCCAGTGGAGAAGAAAATGAGAATCAATGGATCCAAAATTAAAACCAACAGGCACCGTGAAACGCTTTGTCCCTCCTTTGCAGTCGCTCTGTAGGCAATCCTTTACGCAAAATCCTACCAGCGAGTCTCAAATGTTTTAGACATTAAAACTGTTGTGCTTTGCAGTCAGCCATGCTGGAGTGGAGGAATATACCCAAACAGCTCAACAGGACTGGAGGGAAAGCACGACGTCTAAATTAAATTGTGTGCATTTGGCTGGCTTGGTGTGCAACACTTTTAGCTGCTCGGTTTCTGATGATGTCATCAGAAGTAATCAGATTACAGTTTATGCTACCAGCAGACTTCAGTTGATGCCTTGCAATGGCTGCATGCACACTGGAGCCCGCGCTAGCCACTTAATCCACCTAGAAACTGTAGCAATGGACTGAAATCGTTCACAACCTGCAGATTAAAAGGTAAATTAATCTGCAGACAGCGGCTTGTCACACACAAAGTGATGGATTCCAAGCACTTAGTTCAGTTTTCTTTTTATTTGGACAAAGAATGCATTCATTTAAACTGTGATGATTGATGGAACTAAATAAATGGTGATATATAAGCATGCTCAATTTAATATTGGTTTTCCTTTTTTGAATCAAAGCACAAAAAAAAAAAAGAAAAACAAACTTTTCAGTTATGTTCTAATTTACTGAAACATTCATCCCTCCACCAAATCAAAATTCATGTACCCCTTGGGCAGTGTGTCCATTTAGATAGATTACTTCTGTGCCGCGGAAAGCTGCAGGCTTTTTCTTTTTGAAAGGCTTCATGTTTATCTGGAACTTATTTAATAAGATCACCTTTAATTTGGGATAAATAACAGATGGTACCTGTCAAGCCAGTTGACAAATTATCCCATGAGACCTCTCCACTCACCATCCTGAGAACATCAAAGAGTTATGTCGCCATCTGAGCAGCTATGTAGATGACCTTGTGCTATTTCAGATTTTCATTTTTCTTTTTTCTTTTTGGTGGAGCACAAATTAAGTCAGGAGAGTCTCCCTGGGTGGGGAGGTGGCTGGTGCTGCCAACCACCTGGTCTGATTCACAGGCCTGTAATCTCACAGGCTGTTGACCACCAGTGAGGCGGGTGAGTGATCAAGACCACCAGTGTCCTGCTCTTTGCTTTATTACACACTACGCTTACAAAGAAAGGAAGTGTGAAGGCCTGTGGAGAAAGTTACAGTGAAACAGTCTGCTCAGACTTCTCATTATTCTGGAGACCATTGCAACAAGGGTTGAAGTCATTTTAACTACTAACATCTCTTTTCCCCAGTACTTGACCTATCCTGATACTGTATTTACATAAAAACTTGAATGGAGAACCCCACGCCTCTGCTCAGCATTTTATACAAAAATAACTAATTATTCGTGCAGACTGCAATGTAAAAAGGAGGTTGTTCATTTGAATACAGTAGTACCAAAGACATAAATGTAGCTATTTATTATGCACGTTAGATAAATTAGACATAACTGATCATACTCTTGACCACTACATGATGTCACAGTGCTTCCAGTATGATCGCAGGAATGTGCTGAGTATGCTTATGCAGACATTTTTGTTATTGTTTCCTCATTTTTGCCAAAATAAAAAAAGTCACATTGTTCACATGCTTTAAAGTCATTTTATCCTGATGAAATGTGGGAATTGGGAGTTTTTTCTATCATTTTGGAAAATAATGAATTGAAAGGGCAGCTACCCTTTCAATTCATTACACGAAAGGCTGTTTGGAAATGTTTAGTTTTGCTCAAACTACTGGAGGTCACTGCAGAAAACTAAAGCAGCACCACAAAGTGTCAGAAAAGCCATGTGCGATAGTTTGAGTTTCTTTTCTGCTTCTGGACAACTTGTTGTAATCGATGGGAAAATAAATTTTGCTCTCAACCAGAAAATCCTGACGGACAATATCCAACAATCAGTTAGTGACCTCCAGCCAAAATGCACTTGGATGATCCATCAGGCACACAAACAAGTCCATCTCTGAATGACTCAAAAAAACAAAAATAACAAATGAAGACTGGGTTTATATCTGACTAAAATGCTGAGACGCAGTGAATTAGTGAGTGGACTTCTGCACAGCTAAACTTCTGCCAGCTCTTCAGTTTTGTGCTGAAGAGCTGGCCTACAGTGAAGAAAGTATAGCAATTATTTTTACTAATAAGTCTAGTCGATGTCTGGATAAATTACTCCCTTCTCCTGGAAAGAGAGCATCTGATTCCACCTTCCCTCAATTTGTCTATAAATGTAAGGAGAGAGACACAGACAGAGGAGAAGCTTGTGTTGAAACCAAATAGATTGATCAATTTAAAGCAAGAACAAACACACACATGCCCACGCAAACCCCTGCATGCACACACACACACACACTTTCATTCCTATTGCAGCCAATTATTTTATTTCACTTCTCTTGACATTTTGTCTCAATCATAAGGAATCTCTATAGGATTACAGAAATCCAAAGTTGCAGCTCAGTTGATTGCTCTCAAACCATAAGAGTTTTTCTCCAGCTCCTGCTAGAGTTTATCTTGACAAGAAACACATTTAAATAGAGTAGCATGATGCTACGCACTGTTCTGTCCTCGTTCATTTGACTTTGAGTCAGCAGAAACTTTCAGCATGCCGGAGCTTTCACAGACACGCAAACACAATCTGGCAGGCAAGGTTATTTAGGTGAAACCTATCCACTCCGTCAGCTGGAAGCGGTGTGTGTGCCATGAAAGCAACCTTTCTACAAGTGGCTGTGGTGGATTAGCTTTGCACTATCTCATCAGCCAATCCTGTGGACTCAGCGGCTGCAGTGGATAGAGGTGATGTGCTGATTTGTTGAGCTCGGGGGAAATCAGAACCTTCCTCTTTCATATGCTGTAAACAACCATCTGCAAAGAACATTTTATGCTAATACAGAAGACAGAACGAATGTTCAATCCCAGTTTTCCTTTTAGGTTTTGTCGATATAAGCGCGTGTTGTAAAAAATTTGATATGCTTTGTGAATTTTGATTGGCCAAGTTAACAAGCAAGATGCTCTTTTCTGCATCACTATACAGCAGATATGCAATGCATCACTGTGTGTGTGTTTCACCGGTGCATGCGTCAGCAAGCACATGTATAATCACAGTGGTCAGTAGGGGCCCGTATTTCTGTCTTCTAATTAAGTCTGATTGGCATAATATCATCAACGAAGAGTCAAATCAGAACTAATTAGAAATCATAGAGTCTGTTGGAGCTCTGTAGCCCCGCATAAAAAAAAAAAAGCCAATTAAAGCAGAACTGGACTGATCAGAAGTGAGCAGGAAAACTCACTGTGTGGCAACATGATGTCAAATCCTCCTTACAAAGAAAGGAAGGACAGGAGGGAAAATCATTTGCAAAGTCAGTATTGTTTTAAATCTCAAAACAATTAGATAAAAGTTTGATCTCATAAGTTTTCTTTACTTCTCCATTTGAATAATGTCCTCCCACACAGGGTACAAGTCAAAGGTTTGCACACACTAATCACGGCCATGTTGTCACATTCATTTTTAACTGTTTGTGATTTATTTGCATTGTATTTTTCCATTGCTTGATAAGTACACAACAAACAACTTTGATATTTTAAAAAGATTCGGGTTTTACAGTGTTTGGATTTTCTTTAATTGTCACTGAATTTACATGGAAACTCAGTAGATGCACAAATCAGTGGATGCTCCACCACAAAACGCTTTTTGTAGTGATAAGCTTCTTAAATAAATCTGGCTGGATATGTAACCACTTATTAAAACAGAGACAATCAAAGAAATTCAAAATGTTTTGATTTTCCTAGCATAAACCATAATTACTCTGTTAAGTTCAAACATATTCTTGGTTTTATGAATTACAGGAGTTATATTTGTTGAATTATCAATATCATCCGAAGATAAAATCATACAAGGCCTAAAATTAGGATGAGAATCATGCCAATGAATGAGTGAATTCTGGCCACAACCAACCTCTGAAGTGCACAAAAATACTTTCTTATTAGTGTTAGATTTATAAGGCAGTAATAAGTAAACAGTCAGAAAGTCCAACAAAAGCATTATGCAAGATTGCAGAAAAATCCTGTTTCACAACATGTCAGTATTGAATAATCTGATGTTGTTTTAGGGAACATAACGTTACCCTGGTAGGTAATTTTTTCATGGTCTCCCATGAAATTATGCTTTTTTTATCTGACAATGTGGCAACAGCAACAACAAGGTCGCTTCTACTTGCTATGTGCAAAAACACAAAGGCACTGCCAGCACACACACCTCCACATCAAAAACAATCCACATCAACATGACTCAGACAAATAACCCACATCAATAACGCAATGTGCTAATCCCAACCGGGGAGAAACCGCAGCCAAGCGAACACAACTGCCTCAACAACAGCCAGACTAAAATTAACGACATGAAAACCCAATTCAGTGACTACATGCCGTGAGAAATATTCCACATTCACAACAAAGATAGAGGTAGATGAGGTAGTCACCCATGTAAAGCAGTTGCTCTACAGTGACGCGTTACATTCAGGCATTCACTGGTTACTCATGTTTAAAAGCTGAGTGGTATCTGGTGACAGGATGGTTTTGTAGCTGCTCCAGCCCATAATAGATGTAAGGTGAATACACCAGATTTCACACGGTTTTCAACAAGTTTCTTCAGAATGCCTTTGCCGGACTCTTGGATTAAGCTAAAGCAACCTTATTGGTATCCTGAATCTTTTAATATGCGAATGTTTCTATGACTCTGAAGTATATTCAAAAAAGATCTCTGTCGAAGTAACTACTAAATCTAATTAAGTTTACCACTTCGTGAGAGCACACTCTGCACACAGAAATACGCAATGAAATTGTGAGAATTTTTTAATGTTTTTATTTGTGTGTTAATTTATGTTTCTGTGTTCAGTTGAGTGTCTGTGTTGTCCCAGCTACCCCTTGATTGTTTACACCTGTCCATTGTTTCTCCTGATTGCCTCCCCGTGTATTTAAACCCACTTGTGTCTCTTGTTCCCTGTTGGATCCTTGTCGTGTCAGTGTCTTTTGTCAACAGTCTTATGTCATTTCTCGAATATCAGTTGTTACCAGAGTCAGCGCTATTGTCGCTGCTCACCTGTGCTGCCTGGATTCATCATTAAAAACCTTAATTTCCCACAATACTTGGGTCCTGCCGCTTCTATCCTCACCACCTCCAAAACCACAATTCATGACAGAAATCAATCCAGTCATATTGACTGACATACATTCAGATTCAATCCAGTAGTTAAATTCAATTGATTTTGCCAAAGAAGTTTTTTTTAAGAAATTCAACCAGCTGCATCAAGTCATTATTTTGGAAAGGAACAACTCGTTATTGAAGCCTCACCCTGCTAAGACAGTGGACCTCGCAGTAAAGCATTTTGCTAATTTGCTAATTGCGTTAGTAAGTTATATATTAGCTAAACTTCACCCCTGGTCTTACTGAAATGTCCCTGTGCAGCTCAGGACTGTCTAGACATAAGGAACAGGATGACCGTCGGGAAGTTCAGGAGGCTTCCCAGTCGATCCGTTCCATCGGCGGCATTGCTGCACAGCCGTTTTTAAGTGAGAGGTCAGACTGGCTCAGTCTGATGTCTTACATACCGGCGGCTCCTCACAATTTAAAAAAGAAACATAGAAAGAGGAGAGGGTTAAATTAACCAACATACCAAAAAGAAATAAGAAAGAGATGGGTGTTGCAGAAAAACTTGACATCCATTGTGTTCAGGGCACACAAAAAATTAAAGGCAACCCACCAGCAATGTTACAAAAAATGTGCCT
This sequence comes from Xiphophorus maculatus, assembly GCF_002775205.1. Classification (NCBI taxonomy): domain Eukaryota; kingdom Metazoa; phylum Chordata; class Actinopteri; order Cyprinodontiformes; family Poeciliidae; genus Xiphophorus; species Xiphophorus maculatus. The sequence continues at coordinate 13,546,763 of NC_036463.1, read as the reverse complement.
AAATAATTTAACTGCTTGATTAATTAAAATCCATCCACTGGCTGGCCAGAAAAAGGCACATATTTCTTTATTAGAAAAGAAAACAATGTAGGAGAAAGCCTGTGTTCAAGGTAAACAAGAAAATATCTAAATTTACAGACATACATAATTGCCCTGTCCTGTTTGTTTCATTAATACACTTTTTTTTTTTTTTTTACCAGGTCAAGAAAAATTACGTAAAGTCAGTAAATGACTTCCTGTGTGTTCAGCGCTTATCTTAAGTTGATTTTTATACTGTATTTGTTTTCTAACACAATGAATTCTATAAAGTCGATCATTGTCACTGTTAAGTAGCAGACAGGGGCAAAGTCAGCTGAGGTCATGGAGTTATAAATGAAGGACTGCCTAAAGCCAGTAGGAGAGAGGCGGAGGAGGGAAAGATGGAGAAGGAGATACAGGAGAGGAAAAAGGAGATAAAAGATGAAGTGGGATTGGCTTGGCGTTACGGCTTCCCTTAGAATCATATTAACTTCTTAAGAACAAAGGACTGTGGTCCAAACCTCAGCTTTTCAACACCTCAGAACAGTTTTAAAATATATTATCTTCCCTTATCAGGCTGCACAATGGCATAGTTTCCAGCTCTGTTGCCTTCAAAAAACGCTGTGTTTTTATATTGTAAATAAAGCTATTTTGCCTGAAAATTGTGTTTCCACTCTTGTCTGTTGTGTGGATCTGACCAAAATGCCCTTTCAAACCAAACTCCAGGACAGGATTTCATCTCCAACCTGTACCTTGTAACCACTTGTTTAGGGCTGCATATAAAATAAGATCAAACCTAATATGCTGCAATCGCTCCAGCATGCATGCACCAAAGGTAAAATTAGATAATTTCTACAATAAGTAGACTATTTACCATCTATGTGGCAACTAAACTGGAGGAAACCCCTGAAACTCCTGTATGAGTTAGCAGCAATATTTCAGGCAAATCCTTACCACACTCTCCAGTTTGCTCATCAGAGTAGAACAAAATAGCTTCTGAAAAATAAACTGTACTGGTAGAACAAGAATGAATTTGGGTTGAAGAAATAATAAGTAGCATAGTCGGATCCTTTTATGCTTGCTAACTATTCATCAGTGTGTGATGTCTGGGTCTTTTTATCGCACCACATTATCTGCCTGCAGCAGAAAATTTCCTCTTAAAATTGTCAAATGCTAAACTAACACACTCTCTGTGATTTAAGGCACAGCAAAGTCCTGATAAGTAGTAATTTAAAATATATTTGGCTACTAGCTTTCATCCATAGCAGAGTGCAGAAAGCGGCTAAATACCCTATTACGTGTCTATCATATTATTCTGCTTAAAAGAAAAAAATATATATATTCCTATTTTAATCCATATTTGCCATGAGAGATTATTTGTGTATTTTGTAATATATGTTAAATATTGATTTGGATGTACCAAACAAAATCCATGCAAAGCATTGTGGGTAACAGGAGTAAAGGAGAGAGACTGGTGGTGTCTTGTATACGAGTGAGGAATTTCAAATGAAGCTTTCAAATGAGTCTACATGCTTCCTAAACTTAAGTAGTAATTATTGTGTTAAAGTCTGCTGTATAGACAATATTTATTGCCTTGTTCTTCAGGATGCTAATGTGCCGACAACATGATTCTAGATCTACGCTGGTTTCCAGTCAAAGCACTAGCACTGGTACTGTTGAAGACATTACCATCAATTAATGCTGGTAAACCTGCATGTTAACATAGAACCCACCACAATGGATTATGGTACAAAGTAGATATGTTGTACACCGGGAAGAAAGGAATAATGCATTTCTGTTCAACACAATGGGGCCATTTAATAACCTGCAAAGCCGGACTGGACGAGTTATTAGATTTCTGGAATTTCCCACAACAGGCACTAGTAGCGGTCAACAGTTCACTCGTCTGGCAAATCCACCTCAGGAAAGCACACATTTTAAAACCACTTGACGTTAACTGACTTCTGTATTTTTACAAATAAATCATTTGTAAAAGGTGGCTCTTCATTAAAATCTGCAATGAAAGAACACAATCTTCAGAGTCCAGTTTCTTTCTCTGCAGGTCAAATTGTCCCTTTATAGTGTTCATTCAAAAAAAAAAAAAACAAGACGTCAGTGAAGTCTCAAGGGAGCGTTAATATTCTTTCACTGCTCGGGCTCCGCATTTCACTTACACCCTTTTCACTGATTCATATGAATACCAAGCAGTTTGTCTCTTATCTTGGCTCAAAATGAATACAATTCTGGAAGCTGTCCACTTATCTAAAAAGCTGTGTGTCTGTGCTTGAGTCATCTGCAGATGAAGAATAAACACGGACGGAAATAGAGGTCACTCTGTCCCTGACAAAGTGACATCCTCTGCTGCTGTTCGCAAAATGCCCCTGACCTCCCAGGGCGATTCCTGCGGCGTGTACCTGCCTGTCTCCCACATCATGCTAAGCTACAGTAAATGAATGGGGTATAAAATGGGAGAAGAAAAAGGTAAAGCTGCTAGATCCAAGAAATATTAAATCTCTCCTTGTACAAAAATGCACATACCTTGGACTTGAAATGGAAAAAAGTCAGTATATATGGTACATTATCTGAATAAAACTCCAGGTGGCGCTCTGAACAGTGTACTCACTTTGTTATTCCTATCACTTTCATAGAGAACAAAATGTAAATTCACTCCGTTCAGTTTTTCATGCTGATATAGCCCAACACTGCATTTAACAGCTTATTTGTCCTGTAAAGCTTTTTCTTTTCTTCATTTCTAACCCGGTGACACTCCAATTTCACCCTGGCTCATAAAACATGCCACAATTTTCCCCCGTTGTTGCAAACTTGGCAAATTCAACACAGACCTTTGTACCACCACAGTGTAAACAATAAATCTTCCTGCTGAAAGGCGGCATTGTTGACCATCTCACCATAACAGCAACATACTCTATTTAATGCTTCTTACTTGGAATAAATGCATCCAGTTGTGCTGCACCTTGTAGGTGCAGCCATGTTAACAAATTCACTGGACAACACATTGTCCAAGAAACTATTGTGATAAGCAATAATATTGGGATATTGAAACCTTTTTCAAGTAATATATTAGTAATGGCATAAAAATGCAAGTTTGCCCTCTGAGAGACCCAACTTTAATTTTGTAAATAATATAATAATGATAACATCCTCTACTGTCACGTCAACCAACAAAAATAAAAGGAAATAAAAAACACACACACACAACTGAAACCATAAATAAAATGTATCAGTGTTTCTGTAAACAAAGTCATCAGAATGGAAACTGAGGTTATTTTGATTTGTTGATTAATTGATTAATTGAATATTGCGACACACTTAGCTGCTCCTGCTAAGCCCCTGGTGAAGACATATAAAAATTTGTGCTGTCAGTCGATTAAAAAAATGTAATCAGATTAACCACACTATAGTGCTGTGATCAATGACTATGCCTAACTTTGCAAGTTTGTAACCAATTAAAATGCAATTGGTTGGATCGTGCAATTGGCAACCAATTTTGTAATTGGTGGCAAAAAAAACCCTCAGTATCTGACTTTTTTTTTCTTTGAAGTAGAAAGCAGGTAATGTAGTCTCCCAGCATTAACTTAGGACAATTCACTCCACTACACATGCATACAGGTAGTAGCAAACATGATCAGGGGACAGCTGACAGAGACATTTTATTTTCTAGTTCTTGGGTTCCCCACTCCTTTCTGATGCCTGATTAATCTGCATCATGATGATGCATATGATGAATCATATGCATTAATACATTACATTTGATAGCCCTAGTTATTAACTAAATATATGGATAAATGTACAAAAGCATTTATAAGAACAAAGTGAGTCATCATTTAGCCAAGAAACATCTTTTCTCTTTAAATTCTTGTCTGGAAAAGGCAAAACTGCATTCCTGAGCTTGGACTTAATCCACACTAATAAAGTGGGAGCGACTGTGGAGTTAGCCACAAAGAATTGCTTAGTTTTCAATCCCCACACTCAGAAGGACAGTTGAATAAGAGCGTATGGAGAAACCATTTATGGAAAAAAGAATTACACTAATTAGCTAAATGTAGCTTGTCTATAAATAGGTTCCAATTCATGTTTATGCTGCTTCTTAACAAAAAAGGAGATTAAAACTACTTTTAGGACTCAAATTTCTGCAATCTTTGACAAGTTAGCCATGACATGAAAACCTGGAAACAGCACATAAACACACTTGATGTGTCAGGCACAACATCAACTTAAGATACTGCACTAAAGCAACTATTTAGCAAGAAAAATAGTGCACTGGGATCTGTCACCACAAGCCAAGGGAGGAGTTAGACAAGTGAATGTTATTAAATGAAAACACACTTCTTCTGTTTTGCACATAGCTTTCATTGAAATGCTGCATCCTTGAGAAGATACGGGCAGAGAGACAGATGGATGAACAAATACAGACAGTTCATATAATTCAATTTGTTTGAGGCACTTTGTTCTTAAGTAAACTCAACAGAAACAGTATCAGATATCTCATCAGCCAAAGAACAAATTGATTTGCAGAGCATGGACAAAACCTGCAGAAAACAAAATCAGTTCTCTTCTCAGTTCATAGAAAGACAGCCATAAACTAAATTGGTCTGGAGGTTTTTTGTATTATTATTATCATTCATGTACACTAAGTACATGCAAAACATTATTAATTTTACAAACTAAAGTACAAAAGTACAGAGACCTCAAAATGTGGTTGTCCTCATTAAGCCACATAACAAAAGCTGCACAAACTCCCCTAAAACAGGCAAACAGCCATCATTGTCCTTTCCTTTGCATATTTACGACATTTTATATGCTGACATTTTAACTAAATATTGAATTATACAGTGCAGAGATGAATTAAAACAAGGCATATAAAGTATTAAAATATAGGTCAAAGTCATAAAACGTGCCAGAGTTGTTCCTGAATTTACACCAGGAACAACTCTGTACAGCTTACTGGAATAAAGAAAATAAAACAAAGCCAAATCTGTCTTGAATTTAAAATAACGGGTAGGTATGTTGCATACATAAGAGGAATATACATAATAAGTTTTCAAATGGGGAGAGTTACCAATTAATGATGATACTTTGAACTTAGATACTTTTTTTCATTTTTTGTACTGATTACATTAATGGTTTATAGAGTCAAAAGCAATACAGTTTTAGTTTGCATCTATATTAAAACTCTTGTAATTTCAAGTACAGGGGCTTATTAAGCAGTTGAAAACAATTTATGTAAAATATTTTTTTACACTGATTTTAATAACTTTAACATAATGTTGGACTGGGACCTTATCATAAGGATGAAAAGCTGCTAAAAACATATGCACACAAGAGAAATGAATAATAGAAATTCATTGTTTTCTTGATTTTATGTGTGCCATGAAGTAGAAACGCAATGATATGAATCAGGAATAGCAACATTATTATTGATATTTAACATAGTAGCAAACAAAAATGTCATTTTTCCTATTATGGGACTGAGTCTATCATATCAGTGGCTGAGTAACACACAGTCAAACCCAGCAGCGGAACTGAAGCAATCTGTCAATTTGAATCTAATATCCATTAGGAAAAGCTGCTTTGGATAGGAGAACAAAAACAACATGGATTCAAATGCTGATGGCTTTTATAAACAACCGCTGGCATACAAATCACTGCTATCCAGCTCATCTTCTTTCAGCGAAAAAGCGGTAATAACAGCCTAAGCGACATAAATTATTTCTGATCATTCATGACAGCTTGGTGGGGAAACATTTTACAGCCTAGTAATTTGGGAATACAACATCTTCGCTTTGAAACTGTTTCTGGGAAAATAAGATGTGTTTCATGCATGCTCCGCATACTGATGCTTGGATTCTGCTCTGTGATGTAACTTTGTTATGCTCCTCAGAGTTTAGCTGAGATATTTAGCACTCCAATTGAAGCAGCCTAATCACTTGTGGCATCCACTCAGGAACAGTAAACCACTGATTTGTTACGTCTCCATAACAAAATAGCTCGAGTTTAGGCCAAGTCAGGGAATATTTGTGCCTCCAAAATTATATGTTACAGCCACATATAAAAAGCTGATAAAAACATATTTTGTTGGGATACTAGATGCAATGAAACTGTGCAACATAAATTGCCCAGAGTCTAGATTCTTTTGGCAATATCCACACAGTAATAAAACCAAACCAGTTTGGTAAGCAGGCACTAAAGGACAGGAGGAGAGGGGAATGATATGGACCAGAACATGTGGCAGGTTATGTATGAATCAGTAAGGTCTCCGTTGTATTATATGGCCAAAGGCTTTGAGATGCGGATAAAAGATTGTTGAGAAAAGAGAAAAGAAATAGCCAATTATGTAAAGCTGTTGATGTCTTTTTCAAAGCGTTCTCAGGTTGCAGAGATGTAATTATAATTATTGCTGAAACTGTAGACAGAGTAAAGATAATCAAAGCAAAAGAGCATTTGAAACCATGTCCTGGGGCTCTCCAGGTGTCTCACTTTGATTATGATCACTGAAAAATCCTGAAAGTGTATTCATGCATGCCAGTGCCAACTTTGGAAGCGGTGATACTTACAATTTGAACAGGTAGCATTTCAAGACCAGTAAAGTTTTAATTATACCACTCGTACACAGCAAAGTATTTTAATTGGGGTGCCAGAGATGAGCTGAAGTGACTGGAGCTTCTTTTATATGTATGGAGGATACAGTAGTAGAGTCCTGCCCAACCCCCACATGATTCTCGACACTTCCACTCAGATTTTAGACGGAAAAGCTGTAATAATTGTAATAACATAATACATCTACAACAGGCTTTGGGTCCTTCTTATGGAGGCCAAAAACACAGGCAGGATAAAGGTACGATCATGTAGTTGATGTTGAGAGATGGAAAGAATTACAACAGAGAACACAATGGCATCAACACGTAGCAGCGTTTGCAAGAAGTAAGCAGGGACTAAAGAGGGATCAAACAAACCGGGTACTGAGTACTGAGTACTGAGAATGGCGATTACACAAGAATGCATCTGCATACTCACTCTTAAACAGCAGTGAGAAAACATAAAATGAGGGAGGCCAGTTGAAGATAACACAGAATAAACACATTTAAGGTTCAGAAAAAAAAAACAACAACAAAATCTAAGACAATAGTTGAAATCTCTTGTAATAAAAATGGTCTTTGGAGGCAGACGCTCACACTGTGGAAGAGTGAGCAGAAGCATAACTGACCCATTTGTTTGAGACTTTACTCCCATATTTTCATAAAATGTTGTGGTCTCATTGCAATAAAACAATACTTGTGTACATCTGGTAATTCAAGTAAATAAGATCAAATAAAGTAGGATGCCTTAAAAGGTTCTAAAATGACATGCAATAAAGGATGTTATGATAAGCACTTCCAACCAGAAAATTATACCACATAACAGTATCATTTTAAGAAGGTTTAGTGGTATACTAGCCCAAATGATCCAGTAGTCTATTTGCAGGATATTGCTTCTTTTACCAAAGCAGTGTTAAATCTGTTATAATGGAAGAACACTACCACATAAGCCCGCTGATCGTCACTTTATCTGGTCATTTTCACTCACAGTTGGCTGACATCTCTCCTTTATCAGCTCATGTCAAATCATCCTCTAAGTGTCAAATGTGGAAAAGAGAAAAAAAAAACCCAGGCAGGAGAATGTCATCTCACCTCAGCCTCTCCTCTTCCTTCTTCCTCAGCTTCATGTCACGCTGAACCACTTTCAGCACATGCTCTGCCTCGTCATCTGTTAGGCCCGACAGGTCCAGCTTGCGTCCCATCGTCCCTGGCCTCGCCACACTGAGCTGCTGCTGGTCAAAGAGGGGAGGAAGAAGAGGAGGACAAGGAGGAGGAGAGTCACAGGTGGTGTTGGTGCTCAGGGGGCCGAGGCTGGGACGACCCTGTGGACAGGCAAAGGAAACAACGAAACAAATTTTTAAAAAACTGTCTGTGAATTTGGCAAACTAATTTACTCCTCATTAAATAAAGAAATTAGGACGTTACCACTTAGAAAGAACCAGGACACTTCTTTTTTTAGATATATCCTATATATAACAAAAAGCGTGCAAATTATTCTGCAATGCCTGCTTTTCTGACTTGTGAACGAGATTAGTGTTGCCAGTTTTTGCCTGCAGGATCCATTTTCTTCCCAGAGCTGATGAAGACTGTCTGGAAGGATTTCTTCCCTTAATGTGATCCTTGAAACTGTTCTGGACGGAACATTGGACCTATTAAACGTGTCCGCTGAAACTCCTTTGGCTACAAGTTACCATTTCATGAATGTTATGAGAGCATTTCATTAGTCTCTGGCTTAAATACCAGCCTGCAAATCACCATACTATAAAGTTCTGTAAAATGCAATTATGTTAGATAAAATTGACATTTGCGAAATTATCCTAAAAGTGGATTCTTCCTAATACATTTGGTTGCAGATAATTCCATTAAAATGTCCAACAAGGAAATTTAAAGAGCTTCTTCTGTGTTTTATTTAATAGAGTATGATACACACTCTGTTAATGATACTCCCCTCCGTAATAAAGCAGATTATAAAGCAGGGCACAGATTAGGTCAGAACGAGATAATCATATAATTAATAGGATAATATCTTCGAAAGGGTGGCGTCCACAACTCATTAAACTTTTAATCTGAAAACATTTTTTTGAGATGTAAAAATGCTTTTTCCCCCTAACAAATTTCTTCTGTTTTTACTTTGTTGACACACATACATGTTTTAGATAATCAAAACAAATGTAATATCTGGCAAACACCAAAATGGTGTTTTGAAATGATGATTTTATTTATTAAGGGAAAAGAGCAAATCAAACTAAGCTTGGTTGCAATAACTACAATGAAATATGCCCGATGACTCGAAATAAGAGTTTAACGTTGCTGTGGAAGAATTTTGACCCACTCTTCTTTGCAGGATTGCGGTTGTTCAAGCATTATTGTAGGATCATGTGACAACATCTCTAATAGATTTTAGTGCAGAACTTAACTAGGACTAGGATTTTTGCTTGAAAATCTTTCTATTTAGTTGTTCTCATTTGCTTGGGTGCATTTCTCAAATCTTTCTCGACATTTGCAAAACACCATGAAAAGCCAATTTCTCTCTCAAAATCCTTAGTTCATCTCTCAGAAGTGTATATCTGTGTCGATGAACATGTCAGGCTCAGAACGACAAGTTGGCGTTTCGATTGCTTTCTCGTGTTGTCAACATAACAGTGACTCCGGAGAGATGTTTTGATGACATGTGTTGTAAGTTGTAATACATTTTGATCGCGACATAAGCAATTGAAAATGTGGGATAAAGCAGAGGATTGTACTGCTTGGATGTACAAAAGCCTTGGCAACTTGCTCAAAGGAACGAGGAACTCCTTTTTGAATGGTTGAATCGATTGAGTGGAGATACGTGGATGATGTTATAGACTGGAAAACCTTCCACTGATGACAGGATGACAAGTACACATATATATAGAATGTACGTCAACAAGTAAGAGACTGCAGTATTTTTCTTTTTGACCATCTTTTATGGTTGGAAATCTAATCCCAGCTGGATGTTCTAGCAGGTTAGCCATATAGAGGAGAAAGAAATGGGTTCACCAGCCATGGGACAGCACAAGAGTTGGCTACCATGTAGACTGAATATACAGTATATATATATATATATATATATATATATATATATATATATATATATTTTTTTTTAATAAAAAAAAATTCCAAACAACTTTGGAAGACAATTTCAGTCGCTCAGTTCAATACTCCCGTTCCTCACTTCCAACATCCATCAAGGCGCCTCGAATGATTAAGTGTCACCATTGCAAAGGGTTAATAGCTTGGGTCTTGCAGAACTGATCTGATCGTTTCCATAGCAATGAGCAGAAGCAAGACATTCCCCCAGAACTTCAGTGAGCTCATTGTACCTATGATCTCACCTATGACATGCGGTCCTACATCAAAGAACTTCTGAGGTTATGAATGCGTGTATCTCAGGACATCAGTTCATATCCAACTAGCTCTTCGAATCGAAACACTGTGTTTTACAAGTATTTTCAATATGGAAAAGATGTTTGTCGGCTTGTTTTTTCCCCTGAGTTTTGGAGTGGGATATGTGGTTACAACAGGGATGAGGAAGGTTTTTGACAAACTGCTTCCTGGTAGCACTGAAGATAGAAGTAGCGTTCAGGAGGAGAGGACGTCATCTGAGTACGATCTTTTTGACGCTTTTCTTTTTGAACCTTCCAAGACTGTGGAGCAAACCTCCCCAGCTGAGGAAGTTTGCTACTCTGGCTATGATAGTTTGGATTCTTATCTGTTTGATCCATCCCCGGCTCAGAACCAAACATCCCTGACTGGGGAATTTCAGATAGCTGAGTCTGAAAGATCAACTTCTGCCTTGAAGAAGACGACAATTGAAGATACTACCTATGAAGACAGCGCTGTCCAGACCACTGTCGCAGGGAACGATCTGGCCAATCTTCCCGAAGAGCAAACTTCTGCGGCTGCAGAAGTTTGCTGTGAAAAGGAGACATCTGAGTCTGAGAGTTCAACTTCTGCCATGAAGAAGACAATATTTGAAGACACTACACATGAAGACAGCGCTGTCCAGACCACTGTCGCAGGGAACAATCTGGCCAATCTTCCCGAAGAGCAAACTTCTGCAGCCGCAGAAGTTTGCTGTGAAAAGGAGACAGCTGAGTCTGAAAGCTCAACTTCTGCCATGAAGAAGACAACATCTGAAGACACTACACATGAAGACAGCGCTGTCCAGACCACTGTCGCAGGGAACGATCTGGCCAATCTTCCCGAAGAGCAAATTTCTGCAGCTGCAGAGGTTTGCTGTGAAAAGGAGACAGCTGAGTCTGAAAGCTCAACTTCTGCCATGAAGAAGACAACATTTGAAGACACTACACATGAAGAGACCACTGTCCAGACCACCGTTGCAGGGAACGATCTGGCCAATCTTCCCGAAGAGCAAACTTCTGTGGCTGCAGAGGTTTGCTGTGAAAAGGAGACAGCTGAGTCTGAAAGCTCAACTTCTGCCATGAAGAAGACAACATTTGAAGACACTACACATGAAGAGACCACTGTCCAGACCACCGTTGCAGGGAACGATCTGGCCAGTCTTCCCGAAGAGCAAACTTTGGGAAGATTGACGGTTGCAGATGTTTGCTGTGAAAAGGAGACTATTGAGTGTGAAAACTTTTTTGCTTTGACCAAGATGGCAATTGAAGGCAGTAGCCATGAGCAAACTTCCCCGACTGAGGAAAATGTGTTTTCTCACAAAAACAAAGACAACATATGGGAGCCATTTTTCTTAATGTTTCTTAGTTTGTGTTTATTTTGCCTTCCCTGGGTTATTTTATACTATGGTGGTTTTTTCCTGTTTTTATTTGTTATATATTCTTCCTGTGGACTTGCTTATCTTTTGGGATCATAAAGCCAAGTATTGAGAGCTTACCTTTAAATTTAATTACACTGTTAAATTTTCTGTTTCGGTTTAAATTCAAAGATACTTTTTAATCCCAAAGAAAATTAAATGTTATAGCTCATCAAGATTCTTCAAAGAGCCATTGAAGATGGCTGTCGACAGGAAAGATCTCCTGAAGCGGTCAGTACCACACTGAACCTGAAGAAGCCTCTGACTGAGGATGGATGCTCTTCCCTTCCAAAACAGCCTTGCGAAGAGGATGGTCAGGATTGTCCAGAATTTTCTTGATCCTATGAAGAATCCTTCTCTGCATTATCATCTCCAGAGGTTCCACGGACATCCCCAGAAGAGAACAAGAACAGAACCAGCCTTCTTTATCAGGCTGGTTCTGCCAGGGATCTTTTTAGATCCTTGGCTGATGCTGCCCCAACAGATGGCGCTCTCAACAACAGACTTATAGAACAGTCGTCCCCAACCCCCGGGCCGTGGGCCGGTACCGGTCCATGCGCCACGATAGTCGGACCAAGTCAATCAACATGTTGAAAATGCCCGATTTTAGATCGGAGCAGTCCCAACGTTCTACGTAACTCACCACACAGCAGGATGATCGGTTACGATTATCGCAAGCCACACTCAGAACGTTCTAAGATTGATGTAAGGAAAAAATCGGGGCAAATAAATTAAAATGGTGCCATGTGAACTAAACTTTAGCGGGCACATGCAGAAGCCTGTCTGACGGTTCACCCTCCCCGCACCCATCCTACCGAGCGGCAGTAAAAATGCCAAGCCTTGACCGGTCCGCAGTGATAAAAAGGTTGGGGACCACTGTTATAGAAGATTGGCAGCATCTTGCTGCAAAGCTTGAAGGATCTTAGCTCCCTCCAGAAGCCCAGTCTGCTCTGTCCCTTCTCATAGACGCTTCACTGTTGCGTCTCCTGTCCAGACTGTTGTCCAGTTGAACACCAAAGTGTTTATATTCATCAACCACCTCCACTTTTTCTCCCATGATGGAAACAGGGTTTGATCTGATCCTGTGCATTCTGATATCAACAATCATCTTCTTTGTTGGAAGAACATTTGAACTTGTTCATAATAATAATAACAACAATAAAAATTTGAAGTAGCAATAATAATAATGAATAACAACATTAGTATTGATATACTAATAATAATACAAATGTTTTAATATTAGTATAGTAATACTAATATTTAAAATCATTGTTATTACTACTACAAATTTTTATTGTTATTGTTATTAATAATATTAATAGTAAAATAATGCTAATATTAGTATTAATATACTATCATATACAGTATATATATATATATTATATTTTTTATAATTATATAAAAATATATATAATGATATATATATATATATATATACTATATATATAAATTATATATCTTTTTATTTAAAAAATTTTATAACATTTTTAATAAAATTTTTATAAAAATTTTTATAAAAAATATATATATTATATTATATTTATATATATATATATATTATATTTATATATATAAATATAATATATTTATACTATATATATAAATTATATATATTTTTATAATTATATAAAAATATATATAATTATATATATATTAAATATATATATATATATATATATATATATATATATATAATTAGTATATATTATTAGTATATATATATATATATATATATATACAGTACCTGCACAGTCACTTCATGATTTATCAATGGAACCAGTGACATTCTCACAATGCTCTGACAAGTTTTTTATTTGATATATCAAATTATCATTTTGTGCGTACTCAAGTTATCTTATCTCGTCTGTCTTCATTTGATAAAATGCAACATTTAAGTTTAGTTAAAAAAAAAAAACATAAAAGAGAGAAATATGTTTATGAGCACTGTAAATCCCTTGTTTGAAATTGGTTTCAGCAAGATTGCTAAATTTAAGAATACAGTGCTTTTAATAACTTTTTGAATAAATGACACTTAAGAAAAAATAGATCTCTTTTACCAGAGTAAAGCCAAAGCCCCAATCTGAAACAAAACCCTTAATTTAGTCATGGTAGATGCTGGAAACTAATGACACTGAACCAACTTCTTAACATCCATAAACAAAGATGTGCTGTTCCTTCTTATTTCTTCGTTGTAATTTATGTACTAAGTCTAAATGAGATGTTTAACAAATAGGTAACTCCTCTTCTATGACAATAACTACATTTGATGTAGATTTTCTTGCAATATTGGAAGCAGGTTTTTAATTTAGCTCTTGGATTATGCATGCTTTAGCAGCATCCGTTGGCTGCAAGCAAAAAAATAAATAAAATAATAAATCACACCTTTGAAGCTGTTTGCCATTTTGGGTGAGAAGATCTGATTTTCTCCAGCAACAGCACAAAGCTGAAGTCTGTCTTCTGTCAACACAGACAAATATTGAAGCTACACAATATCAAGTAGTGTTTTGTCCAGCAAAATAAAGCCCATGGTTTTATTGAGCGCGTTTGCCCTGGTTCCATTCACTTCTCCAGGTTATTGCAGGACTCACTTCACTGCAGACTCCAGTTGAATTTAACAGCGTTACCAAGAAAAACAAGCCTGAGCTGCTGCTTCTGGCTTCTCAAAGCCTGAATGAAACCTTTGACTCCGTTTTATCCTTAAACGCATCTCAGTCAGACGTGCTTCAGTCGTTTTACCAGTGGGCTAATTCTCAATGCCATAAGCAGACGTGCAGGAATGTAGAGGTGAGAAAGAGGCTTATGTCACATTCGGCGGTGGCGGAGAATGACGTCTAAATCTGGCAGTCTCACAGATCTGTTATCAAACAGCGTGAATAGGCTGCAGACTGACGCCTTGCCATTCACACATGCTCCCTATTCAGCTGCTGCAATAAGACACCTAAATCCTCATCCCTGCTAAAGCTTTCCAGCCTGAAACAGAGTGACACTTAATTCAAAAGATGAATGAATCCCGACATGTGTGAATATGCGAAGTCAAGTGTCACCGTGTGCCCCCACAGTTTGCAACCTGCGCTTGTTCAAGTAGATCTGTAATTATATTTCCACGACGGAGAGCTAAACCTTGGGGAATAGAAGCTGAGTATATTTACCACTCAGACATTTGTTTTTGCTTTAAAAATGACTTTTTATCCATTCATGCATTCATTACGTTTAATGGAGCCCTCATAAGCCCAGAGGCAGGTAACATCTCTGCTGTAATATATATTATCATAAACATTCAAGCAACAGCACTTATGAGCCTTGACTGTTCAATACACTGACATCCTGTGATGAATTTAAACTCCACCTGAAAACTCAGAGCTTAGAAACAATCACCACAACATTATTGAGACAACTTAGACTTAAAAATATGTCAGGAACTGGATATTGCAATCTTAAAAACCAGGACGCATTTTATAACCTCGAGCTTTCTGTTGGTAGTCAGCGGCTTATGTAATAAAGATCCATACTTGTGACACTTAATGTGAACGTTTATACATATTGAAACGAGACTATTTGTCTGTCTATTTATTTCTAATGTCGGGGATCGTTGCCACCTTAGCAACTTCATTACAAGAAATTCTCTTTGCAAAACATATCCAACACTCTGTGGATTCAGTCTTATCTTTTCATTCACTTTCTATACCAGCTTCTCCTTGCAGGGTCACAGGAGGGCTGGTTCCCATTTCCAGCACTCATTGGGCAAGAGGTACACCTTGGACGTTTTACCAGTTCGTCACAGGGCAACACAAAGACACGCCTGACAAATAACCACCCAAACACACTCATTCCTAATTGTAATTTAAAGGGACCAAATCACATAACAGTCATGTTTTGAAACTGCGGGATAGAGAAACCATGTAAGTATGGGAAGAACTCCATGAGGAAAGGCCCTTGGCCAATATTCAAACCCAGGCACTTCCTTCTGCAAAGCAGCGGAACAACCAACTGTGCCACTGTGACAAACGTTTGATAAGTAATTGCAGTTTTTAAAACTGTTTCTTACTCTTTATCACTTAGTGCATTTATCTTCATCCAGCTTCCTGGATGCCTCATGAGATTCAATCAAGAATATGTCACTCCTTCCATCTACAACAATCCAAAACTACTGACCCCACATGAAAAATGGTCTTGGTCAAAACTTAGGTTGTAACCGTCAATGTTCATGTGACAGAAAGTTGAGTTATCCTACAAAGAATCATTCTCCCAGCTGTCAAATCTGAAGGACCTATGCATCAAAATCTATTTACAACCTAATCTCAGCATGAACATTCTCAAAAGATCATGATCCTGCTCTGCTATCACCTTCAAATCAATGCTCCAACACCAACAGAGACTGTGCTGTTTTGATTTGTCAAATCTAAAGGAAGGAGTGATGGATACGCCATGACAGCACCATCATTACTGTATAACTGCAAGGCATTTATTTAGGTCTTCTATATTGTGCGTGGTGTGAAAGGATGGTGACTGAGCTCCAGTCATGTCTGAACTAAAAGTTGCAGTCGTCCATGCACTTTATACATAGATATTACAGACATGGTAGGAGAGGTTACAGGGTGTTTTAAGCTGCACATGGTTGACCGCACACTGACCCATAGGACTGTCCCTGCTGCACATGATAAAAAAATCATATAATGCAGGTGGAGTATAAAAAGTGATGTGCCTTTCACACAATAACAGCGTAGATGAGTGATTAGTGCTGAAGCAGAGGAGAAGATTGCAAGTCATTCAAACAAAAAAAAATCTTGTTGCATAATAAGGAATGGTTGAACGTGTACACGCCTTCTTCCCAGTTTGCAAAGTTGTTTTAATCAACAAACTTCCAAAATGGCCAAAACATTACCACAGCTTTGTTTTTGTGCACAGATTTTAGACATATTTGGTTAGCCATTGTTCTGCATATAAAACATTAAACTTTTAATTTACAATTTAAGAAAACATTAGTTTTCTAGAAAGGCAGGTGACAAGGCAATTAATTTTCAGTGAACATAGCTGTTGAAAACTAGAAGTGTCATAATGTCTGGGTGTATAATATACTATCCAGGCGCATTTTACAGGAAAATCAAGTAACTATGTTACCTTCAGTTGTCATAAAAATGCTGAATATTTGAAACATAACCTAAAAGAAATTTGACTTTGCAAATTGACCCCTTCAAATTGGCCTCTGTCTCTTCAAGAAGCTCCTGCTCAAGCAAGGAATCTGACTTTAGTTTCACACGCAAACAGAGTTCACGCGTTAAGCATGAATATAGCAGTGCTGGTTCATTGCTCAAAGTGAAAGGAATAATGAAGAAGGAAACTTTCAACGGTTTGAACGGTTTGAACTGAAGCGTTTTCAGTTCAACCCGCTTGAACTGAAACATTCCCAAGCACACATAAAACTGGATAAAACATTAAGCTTTTTTAACAACCCAGACATTAACTTTTATTAGCAATGCATAAGCTAGGCCACTGCAATTGCTGGAAAGATGGACTGGAATTATGCCAAGATCTTCCTCATTCTTGGTTTCTTTCCTTGCAAATGAGCAACATTCATTCAGACATCAGAGGGTTTGTATGTAAGCCTGTATGGATTGTTTTGATCCTTTGTGGATCTAAAAAAGATCCACAATTAATCCAGGAACTTTAAATATGCATTTTCACCTGCATTATCTGGAATCTAACCTGGAAGAGGCAGATAATTTTAAAAATATAATATTACAGTTAGTAATTTTACACCACTAATTAGCTTACCAGTTGAGAAGCACCATACGTTCCAGGTTTAGTGTCGAACTTTATTTTTAGGTTTGCAAAAAGGAAAAAAAAAGCTGCAGCAAAGAGAAACGTGTTAATTTATCACAAATTTGTTTGGTAAGATTTTTCAAAAATGTAAACAGCTCGAGTGTTTTTCAGAAGCTCAGATACTGCATACAAAGACGCTCTAATATTTCACATACAACTTCATCTGTAACATTCTGGCTCAACCAGTCACTGTGTCTGATAGGGAATACAAAAAGACAAGGCTGGGCATTTGGTTCGCACTTTGATTGGCACTACACGAAAGTCCACCAGTGTAATACTTTCAAGCTACAAAAGCAACACCTTCAAACTGACACTCTCACTTAAAGGGACAGGTAGTATCTGGAAAAATAGGTCAAACTGCTACATCTCTCCTAGAGAGTGGAACTGTGAGTTTTGTTGCTTTTTTTTTCTGCACAAGTCACTCTCAATACTTCTTCTATATGCAGCAAAATGAACTTATGAACTCAGGTGTACCCAATTAAAACCCACAAATAAATCTTACCCGACGCCACCCTGCAGAGCACTTGGCTCTGCTGTGATCTGTCACCTCAGAGAGCCGGCAGACGATGGACAAACGGAGAACAAGGCCCTGCTGGAGCACTAAAAGGGCAGATGCAGCCAAGCGCAAAATTAACTGCTTGTTTTAGACCCTCTCCATTGTGTTGGCTTTTTTTCACAGCACGTGAGAAAGAGCTTGATACTGACTCCAGATAAATCCTTATTTGGATGGTGAGCACAATAAAAAAGGCTGACAATGAGTTGAGGTGTGAGGGTGGTTTTTTTTTTTTTTTAATTATTATTATTTTATCAGATTTGTTCTCTATTGTGATTGAAATTATTGGGAAAGCTCTCCATCAATACTTTGCAATTAGGAATGCACCAAACAGATCTGTGATTGAAACGAGGTTTCCAGTTTGATCCTGCTGAAAGATGACAGGCAACACTCAAGAATCCAATTTTCTTCCAGTCAGTGGATGCATCATGATTGATTTGCTGTTGGAGCTGGCAAAAGCCTCAGGAACTTTTTACTCTGAAAAACTGTACAGATGTTGAGCTTTATCAAGGAAGACTAATTAAAAATAATCAATGTAAGGGTTAGATTCTTTATCTTTATCTTTTCATTGGGCAATTTCTATCAGAAAAGGAGAAGAATTTTGAATTCCTTTTGTTGTGAATCAAGACTTAAACAATTCAGCTTGAGATTGTCAAAAAAAATTACTGATAGAATCAAGAACTAAATATATTACAATCAAACTGCATCATCATGGAAGACCCACAACGTGACATTATTCCTTCGTCTGGTGCACAATGTCACCTTATCTACAGACTCAAACTATGACTTTGAAGAGAATATTATTTCCTCATGAATGCCTGACTGTTGTCATGAATTGTCATTCGGAAAACAATGACACTATTAATGCAAAGTTACATTAAAAGTCAATTAAAAGTGCCATCTTTGCATTATTTGGACAATGACGACCTTTTTAAAACAAAACTCTATTAAAATTTGCTGCAAAAATCCATTAAAAGTGTCAATTTGCAATAAACGTGTCATCGTTTACCGAAAGATGCTTCATGACAGCAGTCATAAACATTCAAGAAGACTCCTTCATGTTCGTGACAGCCGTTACGTCATATTTAAGACAGTGTCATGTCAGTCTTATGCACACTCCTTCACATAAAGCTTCACATTAGAATATGTCAGTGTACGAGGACAGACTTAAGAAAATTTTATTTCAGTGACTGAGTGAAAACATCTCTTGTTTTCTGAAACAGAATTGACTCTCAAAGCACTAGAAAGAGGATGTCATGTCTAATTCTGAGAGTGATTCAAATAAGAGGATATAGAAGAAAGATAAAGCCAAGTTGTAGAACTAGCCTTGATGCACCGGTTTTCAGCATCAGAACCACCACAATAGGGCTGAATGCCAACATAATTGGCTGTTTACTCTGATGCAACACACTCACACAAGTGCTATTCACCTAGTTACTGTCAAAACCAGACTTGCTCATTGCATTTCCAGACAGACAGGTGTGATTCTGGACTCCAAAACACATCTCCACTGCAGTGTCGGTGTGCTCTACACTACTGCATCCGACTCTTTTCCAAGCCTTACTTGTCAACATAAGGCTTGGAGGCAACTCTACGGACTCAGAAACCATTTGAAGCTCTCTGAAGGCCAGTTTTTTGGTAAATCTGAGGGTTACATGCAGAGAGTTTGAGATCTTTGTGCATTATGTGCTTACCCCGCTCTAGGATTGCGTAATGTTTGCCCACCTTGTGGTTGAGTTACTGTCATTCCTAACAGCTTCCACTATGTTAGAAAACATCTTACAGTTGATAAACGAAAATTTAGCAGTGAGGCAATTTCGCAACTTGACAAACTGCACAGTAAAATACTAGAATTGACTGATCACTAAAAGCAAGTTATTCCTTCACAAATGTTCGTAGAACTAGTCTGCAGACCTGGACATGGAAATTATTTCTATGGATGAGTTAATGCCGTGTAAAAGGTCGGTGTGTATTTTTGCCCCAAAGATGCTGCTGTTGGTCAAGATGACACTAAAAATTACCAGCAGAGTGCCCAGAAAATGAAAAATAACATTGGAGTTAATGTTTCACTCTAAGCTAATAATAGAGGTACTTTATCTCATGTGACATTAAAAAAAAAACTTGCAGTAACATCTGACAGAAGGTAAATCAAGTATCATCCAAATATTAGAAAGTAGGTGCTTTAAATTCTCCTCTCAGGGAGAGTGTTTGATCATTTATCACTTTTTGACACCTGCCTGCTGAACCACATCAATCACCACCCAGCCTATCGACGCAGAGCTACAGAGGAAGCGGCTGCATCCGCCTGGGAAGATGCCCTCACATTCTCCAGCACCCGTCAGACACATGCACGAGGAGTCACACTCTCACCCGAGGTGTTAAAATGGAAACAGTTGAGGACTGGGCACCACTGCGCAATCGTGCATGATGTGAGTAAGTGTTGGAGCATGAGCATTTAAAAACGGAGGAATTCATTCAAATTTGTGGGGCGAATGCTCTCTTCCTGCATTCCAAGATGGTCCCCCCTGCTGTCAACAGGTGTGAAGTCAACAATGAAACACACACACACACACACACACACACACGCACCCCAACAAAACAACGTACAATATAGCATGGCGAGCCAAGCTGAGATTTTCAGCCTGCATTCCTAGGGGAGGGGGTTAAAGTTTCTTTCCCTTACAATGCTCCCGAGACTAAAACATGACTTTACTTCCACTGGCTTCGGCTCAGTGAGGGGCAATCGCTTTACTTTATTCAAAAAGATGACTCACACTCTGCGCCTCCAGGACCCGGTTTTTGGTTTTCCCTCCCAGCATCATGAACCTGTCAGACACCTGCTCGTTTTAACCCCTGCGTGACGACATCAATTCTCCGTTTCTTTCTTTTGAAGGAACCACCTATATTCATCTAACCCTGCCACGTATAGCTGTAACTGGATGATAACAGCTGTGCAAAATCTTGCAGGAGACAGTGTCGGTTCTCGCAGGAGACTAAAGCATCATTCTCCTCATCGCGACGTCTAAGCATGCACTGTAAACGAGCCAATCTAAAAAATAAAATAAAAATTAAAAAAAAAAAAGAATGCTGCTGTGTTTCCTGCCTGCTCGTTGCATCGTTCACAGCCTGTTTGCGGTGAGGAATCACTTACACGGGATCAGCGGGAGCCGAATGACCGCCAGTCACAGCCTCCTTATTCCAGATACTGACCAAGAGACGCGGAGGGATGCGAGCGTAAACTTCCGCGACACCTGTCAGCCTGTCTCCCGGTTACTTTTTTTCCTCCTCTCTGCACCAGCTCGACTGGTCGGCTTATTGTCCCCCCCCCCTTAAAGCACGCCAGGCACCGGTGAATGGGTGATCACGGGGTTTGTATTAGAGGAGGATGGAGGAGGGAGGGAGGGTGCACGGCGTTACGAGGTGAGCGACCAGGCGCCCAACCTTGATTTCTTCCTGGTGCTCATGAACACTGATCGCGATGGAGCTGCGGATGAGGAAGGATTTAGTGATTGGAAATCTGCGCCGTTTCATTCAGGTTCCGTGACTGGCCGATCTGATATTAAATGCAGTATTCTCCTCTGCTGGCACCTGGGTATCCTGCACTCCAGTCTGCCTCATGTTCCTGCAGGAGGAGTAGAGAGGAGGAGGAGGAGGAGGAGGAGGAGGAGGTTCTCTGAGCTGGATGCTTCATTCACAAAGCCATTCAATGCAGTTATATCACAGAGAGGCAAGAAAAGTTTGGTTTTGGTGTAAGCAATCCCTCAACCTCAACCTAAAGCAATGGGCAAAGTTATTTGCATTCAAGTTTGTTTCTCAATTACATAAATAAATAAAAACATGATATGAAAATGTAGGCGTATGAATTTTGGAGAACATAAGTCAGCTACTATTTTCGTTCAATAAAGAATGTGTGAAACTGTCCATGTCTAACTCTAAACAATGACAAAATAAAGTATTTTTGAAATCAAGCCCTTCTTAGCATTTTACATGTTTTAGCTTGTATTTTCATGGCTTGCCTTTACCAACAGGATGCAATACAGTTAAAAGTGATGAGTTCAAAGTCTTTGGGATTTGGAAGACCTCTTTGCCGTCACCCTAATCTTCAACTCTCTCTAAAGATTCATTACCAGATTCAAGTCAGGACTCTGACTGGGCCACTCCAACAAATCAATATTACTTCCAGTCAGAAGAAATCTCTTGGTAAAAACAAAGGGATGCTTGAAACCCAAATCTACCTGCAGGTTTGATCATTTTTTGACTTGTGTGCAATTTTGGCTATTTTAAGTGGGATTTAATGTGGGGGTGCACTAATATATAACTCATAGTTATAACAACATTTAAAAGCTTTTTTTTTTCCTTCAGTTTTATTACAATCTATTACTTGAATTTTTGTCAAAATTGATGTGAAATATATATATTTGTCCAAATGTGTTACAAAAACAGAAGCTTTCATAAGCTTTCTCTTTTTAATGTAATTAGTTTTGGGCTTACTCACAGTTTCACTAAACTGCATTAATGCATCAAAATGTTATTTTGATAACACTTTCAGTCTATGCAAGTCCATTTATTGTTGTTTAATAATACTATATAGTATATACAGATGGAGGACAATTAAGTATTATGAACCGTGGTAAAAAAACAACTTAAAAAATACATTTTCTCAGTGGAGAAACTTTATGCTCACAAACGACAGGTCACTATAATTAGACCTGGACTTATTTTAGTGTTGTTTTGACTCTGCTACAGCTATAGTCTGTCCCTGAAGCAGGAACTGTATTGCATCTTGTTTCATCCCTTGAAGGAAGGTGCAATACAGACTTCAACCCTTTAGCGTAATATCAGTGCTTTCATCATTTTCTGGTGGATGAGGACAAAACCAGCATTTTAACATATTTATTTCATCCTCATTTTCAATTTTACTGTATAGAAGTAAGAAAAAAAAAAGGAAAGTGCTCCTTCCAACATTTTTATTGACTTTTTCTGCATTCCCACTAAGTGAGCCCACATCTGACTCTTTCTGTCAAGAAAATGAGGTTGTCTGTTTATCAACTAGAACCAATGACGTTCTCCAGTTTCACACGCCGCTTGGGCTGCCATATATGGTCATGCAACCCTATTTTTGAGAGCCAAATGCTGCTTTTATTTACCTGATTTGAAGAAACTCTGGTGG
The DNA here is from genome assembly GCF_002775205.1 of Xiphophorus maculatus. Taxonomy (NCBI): domain Eukaryota; kingdom Metazoa; phylum Chordata; class Actinopteri; order Cyprinodontiformes; family Poeciliidae; genus Xiphophorus; species Xiphophorus maculatus. The sequence continues at coordinate 13,523,805 of NC_036463.1, read as the reverse complement.
AACAAATTGTGATTCACTAATATTTTACACATTTAGGATGTTTAGATTTTCTGGCTCTAATATATATTTGTTCTTTTAATGACAGTCAGAGCAACAAATACTTATAGAAAGTTCCAGGATCAGCTTTATCACTGTGCAGTGGGCTGGCAAAGCACCACAGCTGGTCAAAGAAAGAAAGAAAGAAAAAAAGGCTCTTCGTTCTCTTTATTAGTGCACTTACTTCCCTTCAAAACTGCTGACTCTGACACACAGCAAAAAACACTTTCTGGGCTATTTGCCTTCCATGGTAAGATTTTGCAAAATAAGTAGTCCATCCAATGCTGCAATTACTTTATAGAGCATTTAAATCATCAGGGGGGGATGCTTGCTTCGTCTTAAATTCAACTAACTACTTTCTAGAACACACAGTGAGTAGAAAAGAACTGCACACATCCACACATCCTATGCATTAGACCCTATTTATGCATGCAAAAATACTTGCATGAGTCACTGTGTGCTCATATAAATTACCTTGACCTACATGCAGAGAATGTACAGAAATGTTTGCAGTGATGCTGCAGGGGTAGGAGTGCCTTTAACTGTAAAGCTGGAAGACAAATATGATGAAGCAGGGATTAAACCCAAATCTGGTTGTAACGAAAATGTTTTTCCTCCTACTGAGTCTTTGTTATGAAATGCACAAGATATTTACTGAACAAATATGAACAGGATTCACTCTGCCATTCAGTTCAGAAGGACTGTGTTTGATATAATGCAAACCTCATAGTTTATTAAATGTAAATTAAATGTCTGGGTGCTTAAAATGTCTTTCCTGCCTTTTCATGGAGTATTAAATGTGAGAAGACACAATTACCAGAAAGTCTAAACACATGTGGCCAAAAGTTCACTTCTGCTCAACACTCCCAGTAAAGCTCATTACAAGCTTCAAACATCTTGTAATTATGACATAAATGTGAATAAATGACATAGATAAATTAGAAACTAAAAGACGACATGAATCATAAAGACTACATTTTCTTATATCTCCCTTATATTGTTATTCAAGTTTATTTCAAAAGTATTTTTACTGCCAAAGCTTTTCCCATTTTTTAAAATCTTATAACCAATCCAAGTTACAGACAGCAGTGAACTTAAAAATACAGCCAAAGCTACAGTGGGGTGTTTTAGATTAAATTATATTATTGTTCTTGAATAGCCCAGCTAAAGGCCAGATCTTAATCCAACTAAGATTCTGTGACATTTCCAATCTGACAGTTAATGATAAAATGAAAACAAGCACAAGTTTTCAGTGTGTAGATATGTGCAGGCGGCCAAGACACATCTCGACAAACCTCCAGACAAGTCTTTATCTGAAAAACTTTTAGTCATATACATTTTTTTCCTTAACATCACAATCGTGTTGATGTGCATTTCAAAATCCGCAAAAAAGAAAATGATCCTTGTGGTTGCAATGTGACAAAATGTGGGGAAAGTTCAAACGGGTAAAAATGCGCTGGATGGTATTGCGTATTGCATGAAAACTATTGCAATTACTTTAACGGTCCCACAAATCTCAAAGGGGGCAATAGTGAGAAGTAGTCACTTTGTCATTTTGTGCTGTGGCTGAGTTAACATACACTCAGCAGGTCAGTGTGGCATACCTTAACATGCAATGTGTTCTAAATTTGATCCTAAAAGCTGGTTGGACAGCAGTGACTGCTGTAGTGGTGCGACTGGTTCTACCGTCCCTCTCAGATTCTCATGCTGGTGTGTTCATGTGCGCTTATTGTTATCTAGTGTCTGTGGGTGTGTGTGTGTGTTTGAGGGGGTGGGAGGAGGGGGATTATAGCTTCGCAAATCCCGTTTTGGCATTTGGGGTTTCTTTTCTTTCTGAGGAGTTCTGTGCGTGGCGTTTGATGTCGTCCTTCAGCCAAATGTCAGCCTTCAAATCCACAAAAATGAACAATGAATCTCAATCCTGCTTTAGCCGACAGCGGGGACTGATCCATAAAGGTTCTGTTGAAGAAACAACTCATTTTGAAATTTAAAAAAATGTGCTATTGTTGTACAGGAGACCACAAGAGGCCTTCAAATAGGAACATTCACTGCATGCAACAGTAACCAGAATTGTGCCTACAGAACCAAATAAAAGTATTTATTCCCGTTTTAACGTTTCAGCATTTTTCTAGGTTGCAACCACAGACTTTGATGTGTTTTATTGCAATTCTATGTGAGAGATAAATGCAAAGTGGTGTAAATCTGTGAAGTTGATGAAGCATGGAGTGGGCAGCATCATTCTGTGGGGACACTTTTCTGGAAAGAAGGCAGGTCAAATCTGATGAGGAGGTGAACTGAGTGTCAGACAGAGCAATCTCACCAGCTGTAACTATAAAATAAGAGGACTCTTAAAGTAACAGCCAATTTATGTTTCATTTGACGACAATAAAAGAATTACTTCCACTCTCCATTTGGCGTTGCGCTCCAATCAGTAGCATTACTTTCCAGCATCAAGTTCATTTATGCAACCATCACAGTTATAGCGAACCAGCGAATGAAAATGTTTAAGAAAATGAGGGCAGTAAACTAACTCAAATAAGGCAGTAAAACACAGAGGGTAAAATAAAACTGAGGAAACTGCCGTTGTAATCACCTGAAAATCAGATTTTTAATCTCCTTGATTTTTCTTTGCTCTCTTTTCCAAAAAGCTTAAAGATTTTGATTGCACATGTTTTTATGTTCCCTATATTTGTTAAAATATTGACTACATGTTTTGCTTTAGGGTTATATGTGTGTTCTATTGGATATCATTGGCTTTTTGCTCGGCTCTGCTTGCTTGCAACATTGGTGTGTTTTGTTGTTTTTTGGAGCGACCTGTTTATTGGGTCCATTTTGGTTTGCGTTTTATTGCTGTTTTATGTACAGATTTTGCCTTACTGTTTTAGTTGTGTACCGTTCGCCTCTCTTTTCACATCTTCAGACCTTCCCATGCAGCTCGTATGAATGTGTTGTTGTTTCTTCTTATTCTGTGTCAGGTCTCTTGTATATTTTACACTTTGCCATACTCGTTATTTTGGATTTTTTTTCATGGCTGATTTCTTGGTTTTGTTTTAGCTATGTGAATATTATTTATTCCTCCGTCTTCTGTGAGTTGCCTCTGAGTCTCCTTTTGGGTCAGCGCTCACCCTGCTGCTTGATGAAATTAGCTTGTGTCAGCTAGCTCCCATCTTTCCAGTTTTGCCAATTTGTCTTTTTGAATCTTTACCTCAGTGTTGTCCTCTTTTACCCCACAGGCTGTCGTTTAACTTGAATTTTATTGAACAGGACCTACCTACCCCAAAGCGCTGTTAGTAAGTGGTAATCAGAAAGTTTTGTAAATAATATCATTTTTAGACCTAGAAATGGTTTATCATCATGACTCCCAAGGCGTGTCTTCTAACAAACCTCTTATGTCTTGACAGTTCACCTGCCTGCATATATGCTGAGATTAAATAACACAAAGGTGGATTCTGTTTAATATTTTTGGTGAATTATAAAATCTCCACATTTGTTTTTTTTTTCTTTTTCCAATTTAGAAAACTGCCTTTTTCACTTCTCCCCACAATTATGTTTTCATCTTGTGTTGGCCTATCATGTAAATTCCCAACAAAAACACACATATTTGTTGTTGCAATGTGGCAAAAATGTGAAAAAAGTTGTTTGGACACTCAAACCGCAGTAATTTGCAGAAATTAGTGAAAAAATAAACTAGTTCATAAAAAATACATCATAAGTAGCCACGTAGATGGCTCCACATGATGTCATTTAAATAATTAGAAAACTATCAATAAAAGGTTTTACTAGCAGTAGTGAAAAGTGAGACTTTATAGTCCTATGGGTTAAATGATTGCTTTTGGATCAAAGCTCTTGCTCTGAATCTAACAGTAATGTGTGTGTTAAGCCCTGTTTGCTCTGCCTTCCCATGCCAATATTTTTTTCCGCCACCTTTCTTTCCAGTCACCCACCTTGCTCCTTTTGCAGCAGCAGCAGCAGCAGCATTCTCCTGTGTTAGTCATTGGAGAGGTGGAGGTGAATCCTCTGCCTACTCAGCATGACTAATTGCCCATAAGTGCCCATTTCACCACTGGAAACAAAGCATCACAAAAACCAAACAAACACAGTGAGTCACTCAGTGCATTGCCCAGATTAGGAATAAAGGGAAAAGCGTGTGTTTAAGATAAAAGTGACGGCTGCCGTTCGCATTTGGCTACTGGATAATAGCATTTGGTGCTTTTTTTGGAATTAAATTATGCATTTTCAGAACGCCCAGGAGAGGATGGGCCTCTGTAACAGAAGGAAGCCTTGAAGCAATTTCCCCTGTTAAAGTTAATAAGGAAGGACTAATCCTCTGGGGTGAGTAATGAGTTATATTTGAGTGACCTGAGGAAAATCACGCTCGTAATGGAAAACAACTGTCTTTGCCCGTGGTCGAGCCATGCGAGTCCACACAAAGGTGTCTGCTGTGGACGGTGTTATTTTGGCTCAGATATGGTCAGAGCAGATGTTCTTTATAACGGGTCAGCATTTTGAAGACGAGTAGAAAGAAATACGAAACGCAAACATGGCAGAAACCAGAAAGCAAAGCTGTCAGACATCAAACTTGGAAGGCAAGCTCTTGCTCCAAGTGTCCTTTTCAGCCTCAAATAACCCCTAACTAATTTATTTCCTTTCAATGTTTTAGTAACCGCAACATATTGACAGTCTGGTCAGCCTCACTCCAGACCATATTAGTCACACAGCACCACAGAAGCCCGCTAAACCCTTCTGATCTCTTTGTGTTTATTTCACAAATGTCCATGAGAGAAGGAATTAAATTTGCCAGCCTCTCCATTTTTCAGTCTGTTTGCCAGCTGTTTTTTTTTTTTTTTCAGCCAAGTTCAGCCCCAGCTGTTATAAGAGGCTGCTTTTTATTTGGTTTGCTCTGTGATGTTCCAACAACATTTGTTAACACACAAATAAATGAATGAGTCAAAGTTATGAGTAAGTCAGCAAGCATTTGCTTGGCAAGATCACAATGAAGCGGCTTTAACTAATTTGACTTCCGCTTTAAAGGTACTATCCAGCGCTGCGTTCTTTGGCCAAAATGATGTGCTGCAGTTAACATGTACCAATGAGGAATTTGGTCACGAAGACGCAAGACAAAATTGGAAAAAGGCGAGAAAAGCACAGAAAAGAACATAATGTGATGTCACCAGAGGCATTTTAATTTGATGTTGCACCGCAGAAGACAAATTAGCAAAAGCTGATAATGACATGGCATCTTTTGGGTTATTATGTTAGTTTTATTGAGTAATTTAACAAAGTTTGATAATTAACTTTAAACCTTTTTTTCTATAAATCTGTTCAATTGGTTAAAGTTATCATTTGTTTGCTAAGAAGCATTTTAATAACTTTGCATTAAAATGCAAAATCACATTTTGGAAAATCACATTTTATCAAGGTCATATTTTGGGAAAATTACCACTATGCATCTTTTCCATGCTTATTGTTGTAATCACATTGGAGAGAAAACAAGAACAGCCAAATAAATAAAACAGCAGGACTTTGACTTAATAATACGTGGCAGCAGCTGAAGTTCGTTCTAAGCTGCGAGGTGGAACAAACAGTCAAAGGAGAAGTAGGAACATATTACACCCCAAAGTGAGTTTTTGCTTGGCCAAAAAATATGTGTGGCGTATAAATAAATATGGCATTCAAAAAATTCATGAGCCAAAATGGTAATAAGGGTCAACAAGACAAAAATTTGCCTCTACTGTAAATAAACTAAACGACTGACCAAGAGTAAAGTTAGCTTCCACGTTTATTTCATCATACACGGCTGCCTTTTTGCCCCTGAAAAATTAATTTTTGTCTCTCTCTGATCGATTAGTGTATGTGTGCTATTGGTATTGATGTTAACGTTTAATGGCGTTACACGTTACAATGCTAGCAGACTGAGGTCCAAGGTTAACATGTGACTTGGCAAACGTAGTTAGCTAACATTCATGCGCACTGACATGTACATAATTGTGTGGTTTTCTGGTATGTTTTTGCTGTTTTGTGCAAAATGAGTTCGTTTATAAAGAGAGTTACAAATGTTATAGAAATGCTAAGACAACACATTAACATGCTTTATTTGTTTCCTTGTTTCAGTTTTAAAGATTTTCCTGGAATAAAACAATGGAAGTAAATCCACAGACCATGCATTGCTTCTCTTGCAAGAAAGACTACACATGTAGTCCACTTCATGTCTTGAGTGAGGGTGAGACATTTTGCATACCAACGTTTTCTGTTATGGTGGTTATTTGTTGTTTGCTTCACAATAAAAACAAAATGAAATATTCAAAATTGTTCTGTAAATAAAGTGATGTAAACCCTAAAATAATTTTTAAAAATTCCTGGTTGTGAGGTAGGAAAGTACAAAAAAAACAAATGCAAAAAGAGGACGAATACTTTTGCAAGGCACTGTAGGCATGGTAGGCTTTCTCCTCTCACCAGAGGCTTCATCTCTTATCGTCATTGTTTGAATCCAACTTCTTGCTGTCATGGTAACAAGAGCAAAGTGAGTATGGGACATAAATGAGAGACAGAGGGAGGCCATGACCCGCACTATGTCTGACAGTCTGCTATGATGATGCTGTGCTCAGTTTCCTCGCGGGGCAAATGGGAGAATGGTTAGTGGGAACAGATTTGTTTGAGTTTAATAATCGCTTGTTATTTGGTTGCAGGAGCGTTTCCATCTACTACTACTTATCATAATAAGTAGTAAACATAACAAAGCCATCATTCATATTGAAACCTTTATAATCCCTGATTTAACCAATTAAAATATAGCTTAAAGTTCTGAGCATCATTATAACACCTGGCCCATTTTCCCTCTTGCAAAAGAAATTATTTGTGTATTGCTGATTCGTTTCAGATGTCATGGTCACATGGCTTGCAGTCACACTGACTTAACATTCAATTTATTATCTAGAGATCCCAAACCTCCTGCTTTGATGTCTAAATGTGTAAACTCTGATACTGTATTAGGGATTAAAAGGGAAGAAAATAGGCTTAAAACAGTTTGTCTTCCCCTGACATGTGGGAAAGGCAGAGCTGTGATAACAGCTGCCTTTTCATCAAGTTAACATACCACGATGAGTAAAGGAATTACAAATGTCAGATTAAAGATAAATATTTGTGGTTTCTTGCAATGTATTTGCGATTGAGGGAGAAATGAACACGCTCCTCAAACAGATGAAAGGAAAGTGAAATGCAAGACGCCAGCCGGTAATCTGTCTTTGCTCAGTGACAAACACCCAAATTGCATCAGAGGCGCGTTGTTTTTTCCTCTGCCTCGTCCTTGGCTTCCTCCGCCGTTTCCACATGACGGCACTGAAAGCCTCGCTGCTTTTTCTCTCCCTCGCACCTCTCGTGTAGCTGTTGCCAAAGCAGCGGCGCAGGGGAAAGGAGGACGGTACTCTGCAGAGGAGTATTGATTTGCAGTAAGGCCTATAGCTGCACTGGCAGGTAAAGGAGGTAGGAGCGTTCTCGTTTCCCAGCAAAAGATTTCAGTGTTTGGGGGAGGCTTCCGCCAAAAGCAGTTCATGCATAAGATCACCCATTCCACTTATGAGAATTGTGCTCATCCGTAAAATACACATCTGCTCACCGAGGCTCAGAGACATGTTTGGATACTGTTTCTTGGTCTGTGACTAAGCTGAGGCTAAATGGAGTCCTTAAAGGAACAAATATTGCACTGGTGCACAAAGGGGTTAATTGACTGCTGTGTCAATGGCTAATTAAATCTAAAAATGACATAGTGTGTGTGAGTGTGCTTTCCAGTGCACACTCACTGGAAAGGAAGCAAATCCTTTCATATCAGTAGATCTTTGTGTTCGGATAGGCACACTACTACCGATGGCTGCCATTTTATTGTTGCCATTGCAATTCTTTTTCATCCCACTTTGTCAGTACAACTTGGGTGCCACTCAAAGCAGCCAATATTTACACAGCCAGCCTCTTAAAGCTCTCTGACATCTGAATAAAAAAAATATCACAAGTCTGAAGGTGGTGGAGTCTTTGTGCTCTTGGTAACAACTCGAACTGGATACTCATGTAGCACTTTGCCACTGAACTCATCCAGTCAAAACACTTTTACACGACGAGTCTTGTTCATCCAGCCTCACTAACAGTGTACGTAAAGACACAGATTGCTTAGCAACTTCGACAGGTGCAAAGAGAGGAAGTTGGAAGCAAACTAGCAACTTTCTGATTGCAAGACAATTACTGTTCCCTCCCATTGAGGCTCAGCTGCCTCCAACATGAAGAGAAAGTATGTCAGATCAGCATTGCTTGCTTTCTACCTAATAACGGCGCCGTCCCAATTAAAATATTTAGACCTGCATGAAGCTGTTGTTATTAATGATTAGCAATAGGTTTTGCAGATACAAGACCTTTTCACAAGACTTTGTGAGAGGTGAAGGGTGCTAGAGGTCAATGCGCCCTTGCAAGGTAATCACAGGCCCGACTGCTTTGCAAGTTGAGAGAGCGATGGAGCGATGGGGTTTGTGCGATCAGCCGGCAGGAGGACTTCAAAAGCGTAAACAAAACTCAGAGATCGTTTCTGAATTTGAAGCATTTGCTCAGCCAGCAACAACACTATGGTTTTGGAGAGAGAGGTATAGAGAGGCTTTCCGGGTTCCCATCCATAATTTATGTCTACTGCTGATCTCAAAGCCACATTTCCTGTTGCCCTGCATGACTGGCTTTGTTTTGTTTTTTTTAAACTCACAGCTGTGCAGTATGTTGCCATGTCCACTTTTAATGTAGGAGCGGTGAGAATATGCTCGTCTTCCTGGAGTTATGATGGAAATGTTTAATGAAAGAGGCTTATCTTTACAGAGTAAGAGCCAAACAGCTTTGGGTTTATTAAGCCTTGACATGGAAATCAGATTTAACTGATTAGTTGCAGCTTTAAATATTAATTCAGTCCAGTTAAAATAATGCCAGTTCAGAACAAGCGTCTCTCTGACTACTTCGATTTCTTAGTTCGACAAAAATCCTTCCTCCCGAACCATCATGTGGTGATGGTAGAAACAAAACTCTGTCAACAGGAATAAACATCCACCCAAACCTGAAACTGTGTGAGCAGCTTATAGCTGCTCAGGTGCACTTTCTATGTTAAAGAAAACGGAAAGAGATACTAGCAGAAGTTGCCCTTTTAGTTACTTCTTCCAGGAGAGAAAGACGGCTCAACATGTATGCTCTGAGCTGGTTGTAAAAACCTTGATGCAAAGCAGAGATGTAGAGTTAACAGCAGCAGTAGCTCCTTCATGGGCTTTGTCTAGGAGAGATGCTCTCTGAAAATCTGAGGCCAGACTTGAAAAGTTTTCATGTGAGCAACGCAGCCTACAAACCTGACTCAATTACACCCGTTCTGTCAGGAGAAATGGACCAAAATTCCAGCAAACTATTTTGAGACGTTTTTAGTGGAAAACCGAAAATACGTATGCAGAGTATTCAGTTTAAGCAATGATTATAACAAATACTAAGGAGCTGAGAGTACAAACAAATATTATCTCTTATTATTTTGTTATCTAGCAATCAGGAATCATTTTGATGCATAATCTTCGTGCACCAAAGGTGGTTAATATCTGAGTTTTATTTGTTTTGTTTCATTTTGGGTTTTTTTACACAAAAGATGTTTTAGGGTATCTTTTCTCTCTGCAGCTCCCACCCCTCTGAAACCTGCCAAAACTACAAAGTCTTTGCACTTTTGAAGGGGATTTTTGTAGCCCCACCCCAACGAGGAATTCTTTTCATAAACCTCAAATCTCGTGTGTGTTGCTTTGTTCTAAGACAGTCTGTTTGCAGAGTGAAGGTCAAAGTTACATCATAATCAAAAACATCCTACTCGATGAGTCATGTCTGCTAATCCTGATGTTGCTTCACATGTCAAATCTCCTTTCCCCACATTCAGGCTGCCAGCGAGACACATTGATTATTCTCGTGCCACACATAAACACATTTCTGCCAGTATTTATGTTCAGTGTACCTGTCTTCTCACCCTCCAACATGGGGCAAAGTGGAAAAAGTGGTGCTTTCTCCTGAGGTCAGAGGCTGTTAGCCGTAGAGCATCATCTTCAGACAGACTGACAGCAGCTAAAAGCAGAGAGGCTGATAGATGGCAGTTCCCATAGGGAGGCAGGAAAAAGTGGTTCCGCATAGCAATTTTTGGAGGGTTAACTCCCTCAGATGCTTCAAAAAAAGTATACTTTAAACTTGAAAGTGTTGAGTGAATGAAAGGGATTTGGAGAGTGAAATAACCCTCCCTTGCTGTGATTACTCCACTTTTTTCTGGTTCCGGTTTATGTGGGTTTAATGTAAACTTATAACCTCGGTAACTGGATTTTAACATGTTTTCCAGGACCTCCTAAAACTGAGCACAAACTGTATTTCCAGCAAGTGGAATGAGAGGCTCGGGGTTGTCCGGTGAAACAGCTGACGTGTTTGTCCTCTCGTGGGCTTGGCTGCCATCTGCAGCAGCGTTCTCTCCTTCGAGATCATTTTTCACTCTTCCCTTTCCCTCGTCTCTGGACCAAACATCACCCTCCATCGATTCACATCATTAGCCCGCAGCTGTCCAGACGGTGGTCGCTCCGAGTCCCACGGGAATCGTGTGCAGCAACACCTTTAACGCTGCCCGGGTCCAGAAAATAAGGGAGTTTGAGGTTGGGAGCTGAGGTACAAGATGAATAATGATGTTTCACTTTCGCCGCTTCAGCCCTGACTCACTGCGTTCACAGTCTTTTCCCGCAATGTTTTGGAGAGAGACAGCGACCTTGCAGAAGACAGAAGTAGTAAGTCAACTTTGACCGGAAATGAAACTTGTTTAATTTCCATAGTTTGAACAGAGAAATGAGACGTCCTCTTAGACTTGAAGGCGTTTTATTAGATTTCATTTTCTTCTTGTTTGTCTTCCTGACTCCCACTCGTTTTCTCAATCTTGTGATGCACCCCGACACGGGGTGCTTTAATAGACAACTTGCCCCATCAGGAGATGCATTCATCATGGTAATACACACCCACAGATGTACACTAACCCTGTCAACTCTCGCTTCCCAGATAATGAAAAACATGCGTTTGAGCTTAAATGTAACCCATGCTCTCTTTTTTAGTACTTTTTCAAAACCTTCACAACCCTAGAAAGCATGCAAGACTTCTTCGTAATTTCTAACTGCTTCTGACAGGAATGATTTATCCACATTTGCCAGTGTTCATTCAGCGGTAGTCTGCAAGCTGAAAGATAAACTGACAGTTCTGATAGCTGGTGGTATATATCAGATTTGACTGCCGAAGAGTAATTTCTTTTTCTTTTCTTTTTTTCCTGAATGCTTATAAGACTCTGTGATATGTTCCAATAGGGATGAAGAATTGCATAAACATTAGATGATTACGCTGTTCTGTGCCAGGAGACAAATTCATTGTATCACCGTTTTATGCAAGGTGATCACTACAGCGGAGAGCTACTCAAAAGACATTTACTTTAATGTGTGGTTGTTGGTGGCGTGAGCCGCTTCATTGGACTCGCTGCACTGCCACCAATTGGGCAAGCATGGGAAGTTCTCCAGACACTCCTTCAAACACACATGGACAGCAGTCAGACAGAAATGTTGACGTCTTGGTGATATCTTAGCAGTTCTGGTTGCGTGAGGCGCACGTAAAACATAAAAAAAGAAGAAAAACATCAACCAGCAGCTAAGGACTGATATAAGTGTTAACACTTTAACGTGTCGGTTTTATGATGGCAGGAAATTGAAATTATGCATCTGTACATTAAAGTGGACATCACTGCATCACTGATTAACATTCTAAGCTGACTAATCACCTGTATCGACTTCAATAGTTTCTCAACTTTCATCCTCAGTCATTGGAGACGCAGCTCCTCCAAGCGCCGCTGCCTGTTTAACTAACCAGTGGCTTCTTGGTGAATAGTGGTCATGGGTAGTGATGATTTAAATCAAATTTGGGAATTTTATAAAAAAATATATATATACTCAGAAACTTTAATTGGCTATAAATTGGAGCTGACAGCAATTGAGTTTAGTGCATTTAAGTTAGAAAAACAGTGGAATTTGTTGTTATGCATTTTATTAGTAAGTGAGAGTTGGAGTTTTATTTTCCGTGTCAGAAATTCAACCAGAATGTCACCTGGATTTAAAACTCCAGCTCGGAAAGTTAGAAGTCGACAAGGAGCTCTGAGTCCAAATGGTTTCCATCCATAGAAAATTGAGTGAAATTGTATTTGCAGAACATTTAGCTGAGCTTTTTATTACACACATAGTATTTACAGCCTCAATTTGGGAACCTTTAGTGTATTACAGCATAAACTGACATATATATAAAAAAAAAAAAACATTCTTATTTCTTTCCGCATTGCTAAAAGCAGTTAGCTACATAACAACTTGCAGGTAAACCACGCTCAACTCGGTTGTGGTGTCTTTCCCAGGTCCAAATCTTTGGCTACTGAGTCCCAGTAATGATAGAATGCATTATTATAGTCAATGAATTTGCCAAGAGAAATATTAACGGCACTAAGATATTGACTCAAGAGTTGTGTAGTAATGGGTTACATTACTCTTTCTTATTCGTGAGTCACTTGGGGTGGGGATGCTTATAAGTCTGATTTATTGCACTATTCTTTTAACATTTATTTGAATAGTACTATTCTAAGAAAATGCTACTTTTACTTATGTACTATGGTTACGTCCATGTTTTCACCAAACATACAGATAAACAAACTCACATGGTTTATAATAAAAACCTTATTATCTGGACTCAAGCTTGCTTGTTCTGTACAAATACATACACATTGTGGTGATTTGAGTTTTTCTATCTTTTTATTTTAGGTTTCTGTGTCTTTTGAGTCTCCACGTTGTCTCGTCTACCCCTTGATTGTTCCCAGGTGTGTCTCCTTCCCTGATTACCCTCTGTGTATTTAATCCCACTTGTGTTCCTGTGTCTTTGTCTGGTCCTTGTCTAAGCTGTCCTCTTTCTAGTTGTCTGTTCTGGCTGTCTAGTTGCCTTGTCCCTAGTGGTTCCAGTTGATGAGCCTTAGCCTTCCGCTCTCTCTGTGCTGCCTGGTTTTTGGACCTTGTATTTCTGGATCATCATTAAAACGTCATCTTTTCATTCCAACCTGGGTCCTCAGCGTCTGCCTCACCACCTCACACCGCATTTCATGACGCACATTATATTTGGACAATACAAGTAATTTCTACAGTTCAAAAATACAAATCTTGCCTAACTTAGGTGTTGATTTCAAGAACTTTATGTTTTCAAGAATCGAGATTTAGAACTCGATTTTCGAATCGAGTTCTAAATCGAATCAGTCGATTTCATTTTTCTATGTCTGATTAAATGGCAAAAAAGAAATCAGATAAACGGTTACAGCAAATATGTCTTACTCTTATTTGAGATATTCTTGTGAGATAACTTTTTATTACTTGAGAACAAAAGTTTTTAAAGTAATGCTCTTTATTTAAAATGGTTGTTCGTAACCTTTAAACAAAATCGCATCTTTAAAAAATTCTTAACTTCCTTTTTAATGCTGCATTTTTATTTTCTTTTTTGCACACCTAATAAGCAGCATGTAAAGTTTCACCAAAGGAAGTTTGCTCTCTTACTTTACTTAAGTACAAACATTCACACACGTGTTGTCAGCAGCTGTAATGCCGACATAAGTGGAAAATGGTCTTCATATGTATATACAGTATATATATATATTGTTTTTCTCTCCGGGTTTGGGTAGAGGGCTTATTGAGGGGAAACAACCTTTAAAAGAAAAAGAGGCCCCCCCTCAGGATGTCTAACATGTTTCTGCCGGGCCACAGTCCGCTGGCTGGCGCGGAGCACATGCTTGTGGTAGGCTGTTTGTCTGCGCGAAGCTGGCATGGCCTCCCTGCTCCCCCTGCATCTGTTCTCCATTAGACGAGCCGAGAGTATAAAGCAGGGAGCTGACAGGGGCTGGGAGCTAGTCTAGTTCCTGCCTGGCTGGATCATGGGGTTTAGCGTGTGGCTGTGCGTTCTGTGCCTGCAGGCGAGCCTGCTGTCGCACGCCCTGGACTGCTCAGAGGGAAGCCAGGGAGAGCTGTGCGCTGCTGGACAGACCGCAGACAGACAGGTACGTGACGCACTTTAATGGATCTGATAGTTAGGGAAGGGCAAAGTGTTCATCATGTGTCAGTCACCGTCTGTGCTGCTCAGACACTGCCGGGGTAAGTGCTGCCAATACCAGTCTATTAAAACGTTGTTTAGAGAAAAAGACATAATAACTAACCTCAGGTCAAACAAGACTGAGAAAGAAGTTGTAATATAGTAAAAAAAAAAAAAAAACTTGCGTTGCTAAGTTGTTTTCTAAATTGTGATGCATTTTTTTATGCCCTTTCATTTTGTAGATTTTTTCATGAAATATTTAAAATATATTAAAACCACTGCAAAGAACTGTATATGTTTGTTGCTTACTAAGACCTGTCATTTTTCAAGTTTAATTTTGTTTTTTACCTGATCTAATCATTAAATCCTTTATGTATATATTTGTAAAGCTATATTTCTAGGTTTGTTTGCATTTTTGGGTTAAATACCTACACAGATTTTGGTCCTTCTCCCTCAGACATACTGTGGTCAGTGTTTACACTGTAGCTCGGCCAGACCAAACCAGTAACTCTGCTGGAATGTAACTTCTTCCACTTAGAATCTTACGGTCTAACCCTGACCTGTGGAGACGTATAATTTTTCTCGTTCTAACAGAAACAAAGTCTCATTGTAATGGTTTTTACAGTCACAGTGCCACCACACCAAAATACATACCCATCTGTGGAACAAAATCATCCGGCTCCCCTGTTCTTTGGCTTTTCATGTGGCTGCCAGCTGTTGGACTAGCATTTAGCTTGTTTTTCCTTCGAGACGGTCCTCGTGTTCTGTCCAAAGTAATCACCCTCATCTGGACAAAAGATCCGACAGCTGCAAAAAAAAAAAAATGGAGAGTCTCATCCGAAAGAGTTTGTGCCATATGTGCTCTTTCTGCAGCAGTTATTTGTAATGTAATTACAGCATGCACACAATTATAAGCTTCAGTTGTGGTGAGGACTAACTAATACCAGCAGCAGCATCTTTTTGCGCAGGCTATATTTACAGCATTTGGCTTAGTTTACTTGTGTTTTGCCCTTTCCTGCCAAAATAATATGCACTTTAACATGAGAGCTGCACATTAAAGAGAGAATTTATGGGATTCACAGAGAGTAACTGTATTTAGTCAAACAGCAGAGAGATATATGCAGAGTGCCAGGTTTTGATGAGTAATATCAAAATGAACTTCAAAGGCAAACATCACATTTTAGTGTAGAATTACTGTTTATTCTGAATTAAATTGAGTCTGATTTTGGGTTTAAATTTTACGCTACAAATACATTTTGACTCTGACTTCATTTTCTTTTTCTCAGCATGATGACAAAAGGCAGCAGAGAGGGCCACACTTATCTGAACAGCTGGTATGTGCAAACATCAACACATTTGTTCCATTTAAACGCCCAAATTTTTGTGTGGCCGTCAGATTTTGCCACGTCAGATTATACAAAAATGGAAACTGAAGTAATGTCAAGGAAAAATCGGAAAACAAAACAGAGTGATGCTGAAAACTTTGAGAGTCGTTTTAAATGTCTCGTATTTCTGTGGAAACAATATGATGTTCAGGGACGCCGGATATCCTGAGTTAGGGTCATCCCTATGCTGCGTTTGACTGAAATCTGAAATCGGAGGAGGGGTCTGTGAAAAATAGGATGAGATGAGCGTACATCCTGGTGGAAGGATGCATACCAGTGTGATTTGCTGTGGCGCTAACTCTTCTTAGCAATTTTCTACATTTTATGTGTGCAGCAGAAACTTTGGACACTAATTTCAGGGTTGTTTGGACACATCCAGCTTCCTGCGTTAAAACTCAGAGCTCGGTGGGAGTTCTTTTTTTTCCCCCACTGGGAGTAGGAAAAATGCAACTTTCAAGTGTGAAAATAACTCAGCATAAAAACTTAGTTTCTCACAATAACTGGTTCACATTAAAAACCAAAAACAGTGTGCTTTTTTCTTTAAATACAATACTTGATTTTAGTCAATCCATGTGCTACCACCACACTTTAACGACAGCATTAGGTTCTGTGGCTTACAGTTTTACACTGTTATCTTATGTGGAAACACCTGTAATATTTTGTTTTCTATACATTTTTTTCTTCAGACTTGCAGCATGAATGCATTAACGTTTAATGTTGCGCTAACAGTGGCCACATAAACACCACCATGAACCAATAAGTTTTAAATCTAAGTAACTGCCTTGTCACTGCTGAGAATATTACACACTTTCCTGCTCCTTCTTCATCAAATATTTAATGTCACACATTTCGGCAATTTAAACTATGAACAAGATGTCCGATTGTGGATTTGGGGAGTCTTATTGGTTTGTGGTTTTATCTTTTGCTGTCTCAACCTTACCAACTTTTCTACGTTAGCTGTCTCTAAACAGATGAATACGTACATTTATCACTCAGTTAGTAAGTGGCGACATTCTTCTGTGTCGAAAAATATTCAAAAGTATCTTTGAGCCTGATTCACAATAATGCAAGACATTCCCAACAAAAGCAACAAAGTTATGCGCGTTCAACTGCAGCAGTCGTCAAAATGGAGATTAATGGGAAAAGCCGCAGGCAATTTAAATGGAATTCAAATTATTAGGATTTTTTTTTTTTACAACTAAATGTCCTCTTTGCGGAGAGTGAAACCTGTAGGTTGTTACAGTGACTGGCCATATATTAGGAAGATGGTTGAATCAATAGCAATGATTCATCCTGAGAAAATCAATGCAGTAAACGGTGAGAGTACAAACATTATTAATTTGGCAAAATCCTAAAATCGACTCCAAGCGAATGAACATGAATTTAAGGTGAGGCGGGGTGAAGAAAGCCAGGGCAGAAACAAACCAGGACTCGGCTGTTCCCAGCGAGACAAAGGACTTGATCCACGTCTGCATTTTAGCACCCAGAGTGGCAAGCAGGCGTTGTTGTTTCCCTCTGTGGTCTGTGGTTGTGACTGTCTCATCCTTCCTAGGATTTGTTCAGACGTAAGAGGCAGCTGGAGCGGAGGGGCCCCACCCACCTGAGTCACCCCAACCTACCAGGAGCCGTCTCGGTCAAGGGCTTCCCTAACACTCTGATTCAAGTAAGCCGCTTCTCGTAGCCACCCAGAAACCAGGCCAAGCTGGGTTCGGGGCTTTAATGCATTTCATTTTGCAAATTAAAATCTGTGCATGTTATTTATCCCCACGCCCTCATTAAAAAGAAAAAGAAAAACTATTTGAGCAAAAACTGGCAGTCATAGCTCAAAATACTTGCAGCTGTAAGAGCTGTGAACTGTGGCTGTGCAAAGTTTTTACTCAGGGAGGCAAAATATAAATACACGCCATTATTTTTAGGGGGAAGAGGGTTTCCCAGAAAGACATTGAATAACAATTATTGACTGCTTTTTGTTGCTCTGTCCCACAAAATCCCAAAAGACCACATTGATGTTTGTAGCTGTAAAATGTGAAAACTGTTATAAGGGAGCATCGGTATTAGGAAACATGCAGTGTGTGTGTGTGTGTGGGAGGGAGAGGGGGGGGGGCATGAGGGTGTGTGTGTGAGTTTGTGTATTACTGTCTATATAATCCCTGTATCAATATTTTTCTTAGGCTGACAGGTCAAGGAGACACTTGCCTCAAACTGTGCTGAATAAGAAGAAGAACAAGCGTAAACACCGCCCAGGCTCCTTCTCCCTCCTTAGCAACGACAAGACAGCCAACCCCCTACAGGTGGGTTTCCATGGCAAACCAGAGGCAGCGGAGGAACAGCTGGCCCATAGAGACATGATGTGATAAGGCTGCATTGCTCTGTTTCACTGGATGGGCTCAATGTTCTCCGTCTGAGGAGTTTGTTTTTGTGAAACCCAGCCGAACCCAGTTTACCGCCTACGAGGAGAAATGACGTCAAAGCTGATAAAATGTCAACAACTAACGCAGATGCATGTCTGGGAACGCTTTCAGGTGACCAGAGTGAGGAGACAGGTGAAGCTTGACCCTCCCAAGAGGGGAAAGTCGGGTCGTTCTGGCGCTTTCTCGGTCCTGGTGAGTCATCAATTAAATTCATGTTAGCGCTGGAGCGCAATATCTGATCAGTGTGTTGATGACAGTTCCCTGTGCTCTGCAGGGAGACCCTCAGATTGACGGACAGAGCGACGGACAGAGCGACGGGCTTGAAAGGAACGTGTAAGACATCAAGTGCTGAAAGGATGGAAATGCGAATCGTAACGAAGGATGCGCACAGTGCAACTAAATGGGAAATTTTTTAGCATTATAGAAGAGAAAGGCTATGAAAATCTAATATTCGCATTAAAGCCCTAACTGTTTTTATTTAGTATTTCATCAGGTAATTTTTAAGTATCTACTATAATTATTTGACCAGGAAGCTGGTTTACACTAACCAAAGCTACTCTATTGTATATTCAGTTCTATTCTGTGTGTCTGCATGTCATATTAAGAGATCTTGTAGTACTATTTTACTTTGCCATTTTTCTGTCACATATTTAATCACATCTAAGTGTTTGGAGTATATTTTTGCACAACTCTTATTTTTGTTTGTTTTTTTCTTGCTGTCATATAAGGTTTCGGTAAACTTAAACGGAGAGTTATAATTAGCAAGTCTTTATTAATTAAACATTTTGTACACTTTTATTAAGTGAATTTCTTGCTCTTCACTCTATAATAAGTTGCATTTTTCTTTTACTATGACTTAACAGACGTTACAGGTGTACTGCGACTGGCAGTGGGGTGGGCCCAGCAGGGGCTTACAAGAGACCCTCCAATGAATTCAAATTACTGCAGCCAATGGCAAAAAGCTTCCATGTAAGAGAGAAAAATCTAAATCAAGTCCAGACCATCTGTTGCAGGACCTGGACTGTTTCAAAAAAAAAATATCTAGTGCCATTTTAATTATTTTTGGCCAGAAATGGAAATGCAGTTTAGTCTAGACAGAAAGATTACTTTCAGCATTACACATGGGGAAATACTGTATGTGCTCAGAATGAGATCTTTGTGGACTGCTATGAGGTTTGGGCTTACTGTATGTGGAAAAATCACCTGTGCATCACCACGATGAATGCAAGATTGAAGAACAGAGCTTACCCCGTTTTAATTTCTTGGAAAACAACGTAAGCCATCCAAGGGTTTACTTTGAACAATTTTTCTTGTCTTGTTAAAAATACATTGCTTGATTTTTTTGCTATGTCCCCACCAGTTTCCCAAATGTTTGTTCATTGTTCGGGATAGGTCAGGTTAGCGATCCAATTTAGTCAGGCTGGAGAAATAACATCTTTGAAAGTCAAATTTCCACAGATTCTCAACGGTGTTTAGGTCTGGACATGACTGGGCTTTTCCAACTTGCTTCCCACTGTAGCTCTGGCTGTATGTTGAGGGATTTTACTCTGCTGGAAGGTGAAACTCTGCACCATTCTCAAGTCTGCCACATCCACCATTCTTCACTTGGGGGTTTAGGTGTTCAGGATGATGTGTAATGTCAAGATTTTAGCATATGAAATGTGCATGTTGGCTAAAAAGTTACATTTTCGACTAATCTGACCAGAACATCTTTGTCTAACACTTCTTTCACCTTCTCTGTGGAGCTTTGCAGGTCCTCCACAGCTACTATGGGCTTCATTGCTTCTTCTCTGATTAATTTGTCAGTAAAATTTACGGCAGTGTCTTTATAAGGTTTGCAGTCTTTCCATACTCTTTCTGTCTTTTGGGTGATGGATTGACGAGCGCTCCGTGAAACGGTCATAATGTTTCACGACACCTTTCTTTAAATATCTCCACAACCTCATTCACGACCAATCAGTTGTGTTCCTTGATCTTCAAGGTTTTAAAAAGTTCAAATAGCAAAAGTACTCTTGAAAAACGCTATATAAGTAAATGAGTTTAAAAGACCACGGCGTGACTAATTCACTCCTCATTTTCTGATCAAAGCCTCTACCCTCGCTGATGTAAGATGAGGAGTGCTTATGATCCCATTTTTGTGCTTTTTCCAGGCACAGACAGAATCACAACAACAAAAAGAAAATGCTATTTATAAACCTGGCATTTTCCCCCAAAGCACATAATTGGTGCAAAACATGCTTCAGCAGCACGCTCTGGGAGAAAATAGACAAGCATAAAGCCCTGATGTTGTCATTCAGTTATCACGCAGCCTGAATTAGCAGGATGTGATCAGTCTCAGTCATCCTGGCGACAATCCATCATGGGAAATGGAAATCTGATTTCTCTGACTCGCTGATGGAAATAAAAAAAAGCGACCTTACTAGGAGGACAAGAGACACGCGCGCATGTAGTTTTCAACGATAAAAAGCTATCAGGGTATTCCTTGACTGCATTTGTAAATAAAAGTGGACCCAACATCTCGCTTAAAGCCATTGGTAATTCTCAGACTATGTAAAAATAGATTTAAATAGTTCCTGAGTATTTGTTTTTATACATTTTTGAATCTTAAGTGTGAGTCTGAGTACGTCAACAAGTGTGGCCAAAGCAAGACGGAGTGGCCGTTGTTGTGCACTGCGGTGTTGTCATGGTGTGTGTGGCTTTGTTTCCGCTCTGCTTTGGCTCAAATCTTTCTCTCCAGAGCAAAACTGATCATAGTGACGACAGACCGAATAATCTGGAAGCTATTAATCTGGAGGTCTGTGGTAGGAAGTGATGCAGGCGGGGTGGCATCTCAGACTTTCCCATAAAAGCCCAGTCAGGTTCATGTGTAGTTAGTGGCTTTTGCAGTCAATTTCACCAAGCCTTAGAAGCCACGCTATAAGTGATAGTTTCACTTTGACCATCTCATCCCGAACAACACGCAATGTGGGAAAACTTAGTGATAAACATGTTTGATGAGAGCAACAGGGATAAATTTGTCCTTCTGGAACCTTTGAGGTTTATCCAATTTTTCGCACTTTTGATTGAGTCTTTGATCATGACAATGAAGAATATGTACACCACAAATAATTATAAATAATTCTGAAAAACCTTAGCAATTTTATAGCTCCATTGATATTTTTA
Organism: Xiphophorus maculatus; assembly: GCF_002775205.1. Classification (NCBI taxonomy): domain Eukaryota; kingdom Metazoa; phylum Chordata; class Actinopteri; order Cyprinodontiformes; family Poeciliidae; genus Xiphophorus; species Xiphophorus maculatus. The sequence goes on along the minus strand of NC_036463.1, from coordinate 13,502,654 downwards.
GTACAAAAGAGACGATGAGTTAAGGAGTATTATTCGTGCATCAAAATTGATTGTGAAATTGAGTGAAAAATAATTTCATCGACGCAGCTTATTAAGAACTTAGCTGTTACATTATTTGATGGATAAACAAATGGAACAACTAAATATACTAATCCTATAAAAATGTCATTTTAATCTCTCACATCATTGTAAATAGATTGTGTCACACTCAGGGAACAGGGTAGAAGGTTTCCTACAAACCTTGATCTAAACTCAAACATGGCTGCATTTATCAGCCACAATTATGGCTGATAAATAATAAACAGTTCAGTTACTCTTCAGTTTGTATCTCATTAAAGGTTTTTCATATGAAATGCATCTTTATGTACATGCTGCTTTAGTCTTTGACTACGAAATGCACTGTCATTACCCAAGTTGTTGTTAACATTGTAATTAGTCTATAGTCACTGAGTAAAACAATTGGAAACTGTTCTCTAACTTGTGACAGTGGTTTTTAATACAGGCTTTTCAAAGTACTCTCCAAGACACTTTCCCTTTGAGTAGTATCTAATTAAACCAAAAACGAATATCTAAGCTACTTGTAAATAACTGAAGCTAAAATTTCCTCTGAGTACTACCACTAGAAGCATCCCAGGGACCACCTGTTTGAAATGTAAATTGAAATTCAGAGATGCTGGAGATGTAGTTGTATTGTAGAAGTAGAGAAGTAAAATTGTTAAGTAAAGACTATAAATAATAAAACAAATATGAATAAAATATAGAATAACAAAGAGTACATAGAGTAATATCCTTATAATCTGCAACAGTACTTGCCCTCATCATTAAAAACATGAACAGCAAAAAAAATAAAGTATTAGTAGATAACATGAAATATGCAAAAACTGAAATAAACAAATGATAAGAGATAATATATACTTTAAGCTTCAACTAAAAGCCATACTTAACAGGTGTATCTTTAATTTGCTTGTCAAAATTAAAGCCAGTCTTTAAAAATCAGCATCTGCATTGCCTTGTACGTCGCCTTCATCAGGCAAACTGCACTCCCACATCAGAGCGGTCCAACTTTGGTCAGCACAAAATAAAACCAGCTGAGAGAAATGAAAATAAGTAAGTCAGTGTATTTATGCCAAAAATATCTGTTGGTTTCATTTATCCACCTGTAAAGGTTTAAAATTAAACATGGTGTTTGATGTCAGATTTCCCCTGAGGTGTGATTCCAGTGTGAATGAAAGTTGAAATGAGGTACTCCCCGCTCAATATTCCTGAAGTGTTTCTCGTCTGACCTCAGACTGTAGCCTCCCTTTCAGGCTTGTGGACATGTCCTGCCACCTCCCATTAGATCACAAACGGGGCGTTGGCTGTCTCCCCCGTGGTCGTGTCATTCTGAGCAGCTCTCTCTGAAATCTGTCAAAACTTTCCTGTCTCAGTGGTGCCACTCTGTCACATCACTCTAACTATGATGAGGAAAGAAGAAAATAGTATGAGCTGTACATTAAAATTGACCTTAAAGTAAAATAAAAATTAACAAAAACTATAGACAGATGAAAAGCTAGCTGTAATAAAAAAAAAAAAACATCCAGTGGAAAAAACCAAATGCAAAACAAAATCTGTGTTTAAGCTCAAAAGGAAGAAGTCAAATCAAAACAAATATGTTAAAATAGTGTAGTGACTTATGGTTAGACTTAGGAAATAGCACTACTGAGTCAGTCAGTTTGTTTCGCAATATGTGGCCCTGATAGCTGAAGGCTACAGAAACGAGCTGAAATCTCACGTATTTCTGCATTCTGAGAATGCAGTGCTCTGTTAGGACAATCGGGAAATGTTTAAAAAATGATGAAGGCTGGCCACTGACAGATTTGTAGGTGAAAAGATGGATTTTGAATTCAACTGTGCAGGTAGCCGGTGCAGAGATTTGAATACAGGAGAAATATGGCATCTTTTACTCGTCCTTATCTGCACTCCAGCTGCAGCAGTTTGAATGAGTTGAAGTTTTGGATCATCCAGGTAACGTCATTTATTTAGGCAAGTGTTCAGCTTCATTATGAAACATAGTGCTTCAGATTTTAGTAATGTTGTGTAGGTGGAAGAAAGCCGGAAGTAAGACTTTTGGTGCCGGTTTATTATGTTGGGTGATGGAAATATGTTAGTCAAAAGTATTTTCCTACAGCTAAACTTGAAGCCAAGACCGTACCATGAACAGAAACTGAGACTAGTAGTATGTTAGTATATTGTTCTAGAGGGTCAGAAACAATTATTTCTGTTTATTCCATAGCTATGGATCTTTCAGGCCTTCACATTCAATTATGTTTTTGTCAACTGGTAGATGTCAGGTAACGTCACAGACTGATAAAGCTTTCTCACCAGCATGCAAATATCAATGCTTGGGATTGATGCTACTTGAATGCACCAGTTAAAAAGTATCAGCTCAAGCACTGAACCATGGGGAACTCAATGTAGCAGTTGTTTTTATTATGTACAACAAAAGGTTATATGACATTGTTTAAGATATCTTTAACACTGGTAAGTCACAGTTTTCGAAAAACATACATAGCCAAAGTTTTGATCGCAATATATTTGCAAGCTTCAATAAAGGTGTGGCTGAAATAAGCTATTTTTTATATGACCAAGCAAACATTTCTCTGGAGTACAGATTGTACTTAAAGTGATGGACATATTTCCTTACTCTGTAGATGTTTTGCCAATTTTTGATTTTCTTGCGGCCTAAAACAACCAGACTTGATTGTGTAGTCGAACAATTACTTTGTCTCTGGCAATTACTTTCATTGCCCAACGTACTACAGTAATATGGAAACTTTTTTTGTTGGCAATCTTCAAAGTTGTTCTTATCCTTGACATTACACAGACAGGTAACGGATGTACAGTCTTTGTGCTAAGGTGAGCAGAGCCGAGTAAAATTTGCAGGATTTTGTCAGTTCTGTCTCTGAGCAGTATTTCTCTGTAGCTCTCCTTGAAAATGATTGATGTCTCTGAATAGCATCTACAAGCCACAGTGTCCTGCATACATTATTAGAGCAGAAAATACAACACAGTTAAACTCACTGCCCCCATATCCGTAGCAAAACGGACTTGTTTGAAGATGGGTGCTCACGGGCATAGTAAAATGACTGCATAAATAAAGTTTGGAAAATGAAAGGAGATAATTAACGGTAGTTACAATTTACAGCCTGCATAGATGGGATTAAAGGTAGAAACGTGCACCAAGGCAAAGACTTTCCTACATCTGGATGAGCCCGAGCCACGGTTGAGGAGAAAAAGTGCTTCCTTGTTCTCCTTTCCCTTCAGATTGAGAAAAAGGTCACTGCAAGCTTTGAAGTGGACAGAGCTGTCAGGCGAGGGAAGCCGAGAGGAACATGCAGGGAGTCGGGCAGGCGGGAGATGAATTGCAATCAGACTGCAGCCTTCGAAGATTGAACCTCAGAGAGCATCGTACTGGTACACATTAGGTCATTGTCTATGAGCAACCACTTCAGTGAACTTTAAGTAGAGAAGTAGCTGTAATATGTGGTTGGAAAAAGTAACTGGTTTGTCCTTTTTGAGTCAGTCTTGCATGCGCTCATTTGAAAAAATAAATAGCAACCAAAGCAACACAAAATAACCTCAGATTACAGAGCATGATTAAGTCTGACGGAGGGACACAGAACGGAGATAGGAATCACGTGGGGCTTTTTCGTTCCCTTATCTCTTAGACAGAGTAACATCCCTATCTCTGTTATCTGGCAAAGAGTTTGCACAATACCTGCGTCGACAATAAATGTCAATCATAATCACAGATAAAGAACTAAACACCCATCCTCTGCAGAGAAGATGTACAAGGTGAGGAAGCGGCGGCAGGAGAATGAAAAGACGAGGATAAACCACACAGTGATTAATGCTCCCGAAGCTCAAAAATTCTCCATAGTCCAGCTTCTCGACCATGAGGTTGAAGAGGACCAGCCGGGGCAGAAACACATTAACGTTTCATTCTCTGATCCTAAATCTGTCCCTGGAACGGACCGTAGTCTCACATTGAATTTTATTTCAGAGTCATAAATAGCTGTTTCAGGGCAGCAAAGCAGGCTGGCACTTTCGCGTTCCCGAGAGGACAATAAATCACTTGGTCATACATACTGCAGCGGTGCCCCAGTCCCTGGATCAAAGAGTTTTCTCTGCATCTCTGCACCACTCTGCCGCCCAAGAATAAAGTTCAAAATTAGAGCGGCTGCAAGAACCGAGAGAGAACATGCTCTGCTTTGTGTTTTGAATGATCATCAGTTTTTCAGTTTAGCATTCATCCCTCAGACAGGTTGTAAGGAGCTTTAGAAAAATATTCTTCTCCCTGGACATTTGGCCCCATTATGAATGAAGACGTCATTGTATCATTTTAAAATTCTTACAGTAAATCAAAGCAAAGTAGCGTGTCATTGTGAAATGAAAGAAGGAATGACACAAATGTAAATCTGAAAGGTATTAAGACCCAAAGAATATCAACGTGTCACAATGGTCTAGTCAAAGTCCAGACCTAAATCTGATTGAGGATCTATGGTAAGACTTGAAAGTGGAAATATTCATATAAGTTCAACTTGAGCTTGAGCAATCTAGCAAGAAACAATAGACAAAAGTTTTTGTCTGTAAATGTGAGAAGCAGGTAGAGACATACCTCATAAGACTGTATCTGCAGTGAAAAGTGATTATTTGATGTATTAGTTCAAGTCGGCTAAAAACAAATTTGTGCAAGATTTTCTTTTTTATTTAAACTGCGTCCTTCATTTTCCACGTCACAAAGACACTTGTTTCCACGTGTCGGCAACATAAAAACACAATAAAAGATGCTGAAGTTTGTGGCTGTGATGACAAAGTGTGAAAACATCAGACATCGTAACATGTTTTAACTTTAAATTTATTCATCTTAAACAGATATAAAAAAGGTTTTAGGTTGATTGAGTCTTGCTCTGCCCGACATATTATCAAGGCTACAGCAAAACAAAAGCACACTGATGGAAACACTAGAAATTCCTGGTCCTCCTGCAGGGAGGATAATATTACACTAACATGTTTAACATTCTCATAACAAATTCATAAACCTCTCAAAGTAATTTAGATCTATTTTTGCAATATTGGCTTAAAAGTATTTGTGCTCTGTGGGGTATAATAAGCATGCTTATTTCTGCTCAAAGCCACACAATCTTACCGGCATCAGTGATGTGAGAGAAATCACATTTGAAATCTACATGTACTCTTTCTGCTTCTACTTCTGAATGGGTTTTCCACTGTGTAAAAAAGGCAGAGCTTGATGTAGACCGCCCTCTTGTGGTTAAAAATAGAACTTTTCAACTTGGAAAAACAAGGCAAAATATCTTTGTGAAATCTAAAAAAAGATGGACACAGTTCATCTTGAATTACATACAGGAAATCTAAAAGGTTACTTTTTTTAAAGCAAAATTTAGCTTTTTATTTTGTCAAAACTTTGTTCCCTCTAATTGTTTCCGTTCTTTCTTTTTTGTTTGGTTAATGTTTTTAAATCTTAATGTTAAGATTTAAGAGGCCATTCATGCTTTCTTTCCTTTGTGATAAACTGTTTAATACATTTCCTAATTATTGTCGTTGTGAGGTTATTTGAGGTTCGTGAAATGGTGTTCCTATTCCTGCTATTCAGATTTTTAAAGAATGTAGTTATTTTAAAACAGAAGAAGGCTGTTGTAGCATGACTCGTCTTGCCAAATGAAAAATGCTGACAGTTTTCTTCTAACTTTTTAAACTTTAAAGTTTCGATTCAAAAACCTTTCACCGCGGCTTTAAGACGGACAACAAAATCATATGTCTTGTGTATTAACGTTGCATTAATAATGACGCTTTTTGTACATTCTGTATCGGAAAACTCTATTGTGTCACCTATCTAAAAGGAGACATCATTTTTTGAAAAAAAAATTCAAAAAGGAATAAAGCACATTGTTATGAAGTTGAGATTTATTTCAATGAACCACTGTTTCCATTGGTCTGAGATGAGGAGGCATCCAGTCGGGCAGCCTGATTGTCCCCCTGCAGTAGCGCTTTGTCCCTCTCCAGCGCCACCTGCAGGACCTGCTTTGACAGCCCCTGGTATTTGTCACTCATCCTCTTTACTTCAGGCTGGTAGCTCTCACACTGCAGTTTCAGCTTATTCATGTCCACAATGAGTCTGTTTACCTCTCTGACCAAGCGTTGATGCTCCAGCCGGTGGGCATCGTTGGCTCTCTTGGCCCTCTGCAGGGCCTCGGCTGCGACAGCGGCCGCCTGCGTGTACTCCTCCTTGTCCTGCCGAGCACTTTCCAGCTCTCGGGCCAAATGCTCGTTCTCGGTGTACACTTTCGGGATCAGGCCGATCTGCTTCGCGTCCACGTCTCCGTTCAGCAGCAGCTCAGACCACTCCGCTTCAAAACACGCCAAAGTCCCCGTCATGCCGTGTTGGAACAGGAAATTCAGTAAAAAGTCAAACACGGAAAGCTGTTGGTAACAGGCGCTGGGCCTCCGATTAAGTGAAGCGACGGCGTCTGCTCGGTCCTGGATGGCTTTCTCTGTCGCTTCCAAGTCTTCTTCGAGTCCTTCATTTACGCTCTGATCATCTTTAAGATCTTTCGCACACCCTACATCCTCCGCTGACTCTTTGTGTTGTAGTTTTCCACTTTTCTCAGGAGAGTCCATCCTTTCACTTGAACGTTGCGAGAGGGGGGAAAAAAATGTGTTTAGAACGTAGTCGTGGTTACGACGCGAGACCTAGCAACGCGAGATTTTACATACTCTCGTTTGTCACCAAACAATCATGGCGGACTACCGAGAGGCGCCCTTGGCGACTCGGCCAAAAACACTGGACCCAAATGAATATTTCAATCTTTCTCCGGACTACAGGCGCGCAGAGGAGGACCGGGCAGCTCTGCGGGCCAACCTTAAGAGGCAGTACCAGCTGCAGCTGAACAACCCGCACAGGACTGAGCTCATTGTAAGCGGCTAAGCTAGCATATTAGCAACCAAAGTCACCCCTGATTTAAGGAGAGCTAAATGCTACTGACGATTAAATGTTATGACCGAACCTGGACAAAAAATGCTCAGTATCGAGCATTTGTTAATTGTGTCTTTGTTTCCTATTGCTATATATGGTTATAAAGGCAGCTCTATCAATTATGATTGAATGGTGAAGTTTTCCAAGCAACTTCAGGCTAGCCATAATATTTCAGAGGGCCGTCGTTAGAAAAGGAGATGTATAGGATGAGCAGAGATATATAACTGAAAAAAAACATTTTCAATGGGTTTATATGGGTTATTTGACTATTGTCATTTCCTCTCCTGTGCGATAGGCAGCCATATGGACTGGAAAAAGAACGAGATCCATAAATTGATTTAACTGACTTAAAGCTGCAGTATGTAACTTTTTCTTAAAAATAATGTTGTTGTTTTTTTTTACATATTTGTTAAAACTGTCACCATGTCGTGACAGTACATTATGTGGCAGGTAATTTGTGAAAAGATTGATTTCCTCCTACTCCTCTCTGAGCCACTGTTTCAGTGTGAAGAAAAGCACAGCTCCCGACCAAGTCCAACCAATCAGAGCCTAAATGAAGCTCTAAGCGCAGTCAATCAATGCTGCTAAATGTGACAAATAACTTACCGTTACAGGAAACTGTTTTATCCGCTCTCATTGATGGTGATGCTAACTAGCCTGTGCATACATGATATTCTCTGTTCAATACAACAGCACAGCAGAGATGAAGTGGGAGAATGATGAGCAGCAACACATGGTATTGAGATTGACAGCGCTAAGACCCGCCTCCTAGCTCTGATTGGTTTTTCTAGTTGGCACCAGGTAAAGGTAAAGGGGCTAGCTCTTTTTCACAAATTATCTCTCTCATACCATTCTGTCATAACAACAAATTTTGCTGGCCGATAAATTTTCCCAAACGTTATTGCGATAAATGATAATGTCATTGTTTTGAGACCGTTTTCAATTAATATAATGGTAATGGCTTGATAGTGCAAGGACACGTCATCGCCAAAGATCAATAAACTTTCAATTCTAATGAACATCTAACACTGAAAAGAGCAATTAAATATCAAAAATGAATAAACAAAGCAACAGAAACAAGAAAATGAATTATGAAATATCTGTAAACAATTGTCCTCACACACTTATGTTTACATCCTAAATGGATTCAGTTCACGTTGGGTTCCAACCAACAGGCACACTTTGGCAGGCCCCGTTTAAATCTTTTTCAGAAATGTCTTCTTTCTAATCTCCTGGAGCCTTCGCTTCCAGTGGTCCATGCTTAATGTTATAAACGGCATGTCACCAAAAAACATAGTGACTGGCAGACTGACTGATTACCAGTTTGCAGCCACATTTAATGCTAATTATAGGACACACCTCGGTTTAACATATTACAGTTGTATGGTCAAATAATTTTTAGTCTTTTCTTGAGGTTGCATTACTTTTGTCCAGGCCTCTTTCTTTTTTTTACTTTTTTTCTTATTTTATGTAACCACATTTTAAAACCGGCATCTGATATTTATTAGTTAATTTTCAGTATTTTTGTATGTATTATTTTTTGTCAGTTTCAAGTTATTTCAGTGACCTTTGTGGGCTTTATGATCATTAGCAGAGGGCTTCCAACCATTTATTCCCTGTGTTAAATTGGAAAAAGAATTTTAGTATCTTAGCTGAAAATGTTCTTGGACTGTAAACACATCAATAAGAAGATTTTTGATTTTTTTTTTATCGTTATTATTTTAGTTGAAGCACATTAACTTTAGAATTTTTTTTTTTTTTTATTTTATCTATTAGAAAAAGTTTACTCTGAGTTTTTATGTGTTGATTACTATTTTTCTTTCAACAGAAATAAAACAGGCCTTAAAAAAGTTGAAGTTGGCATGAAACCTTTTTTTTTTTACACAGTAATATATTAAAAGAACAAACTTTTGTTTCAAAATCATTCATGAAATGAGCCCATAACTCCGACTACTGCCATTCATGTTCAAAAGTACTTTGTTCATGTTCAAAAGTACTTTATTGATTACAATTCGTTACCAGTTAAGCCAGTCATTTATTTACAAGTAAATAAATGACTAAGTAAATCCTAATCTGATATTTCTTTAACACATAATTAACTGAAATATCATTGCAAATGTCTGTGTTTGTAGGAAGACCCTGCCCTGACGAGGTGGGTGTACGCACGAGCCAGCCCCTACCCTCACTTCAGACCCACAAAGAAGACTTCTCTGTTGGGTGTAATGTTTGGAGTGGTGCCTCTGTTTGCCCTCTACTACATCTTCAAGACAGACAGGGTATGAGACAAGAGGCCCCTCTGCCTTCTCTTTGCTTTACGTTTTACGGACAAGCTTACCCATGAACCCAAGTGTCTAATGTTTATTAGATAATAACATAATCTGCATCATTCTTTAAGGTTAACTGCTTCATTTAAATATTGTACATGTAAATATAGCAATTGGTTTAATTCAAAATTAATTTCATTGACACATTTTTACCATATTATTTATTTTTACTTTCTGTCAAACAAATTGTAAAATATAATTTACATCAATTCCTAAAAAAAAATGCTGTATATACATAAATTAAAGATGTATTTATCCCATATGTTAAACAAAATATTGAGTTTAAAGCAAGGAATAAAATAACTTGGGCACTATATAAAGATGAAGTATTTGTGCTGTGCAGACTTTATTTGCTGTTGATATTTCTCAGCATTTAATTATGTTTAATTGCCATGTTACTTTACCAGTTCAGTTATCTTTGTTGGCATCAGACTTTGTTGTGTATGTTACAGTACTAAGAACGTCTGACGAATCAAATCCGTCATCCGGTCAGTTTATATGAACACTGCTGCCTACATACCTTTTGTAGAATTTGCGCTTTTAGACAGGAATTAAATTATTAGACAAGCTAAAAAGTGATCAGAATCAATGTTCCTTTTGAGACGGATCGAATTACATTCAAAATAAATGCTCAGTTCGAAATCTCCCCGCTTCCATTTCTCTCTCCATTGTCATGGAGATTTACCTGTAAATCGTAGTCAATTGAAGTTCCAGCGAAAATTTGCTGCCGTTGTCTCACTGTGCTGGAGCCATAAAGACAGAAGTAAAGACATGATCGCTTCTTCCCCCTCTTCTCTGCTGGGCGGAGGGGAAAAGAAAACTGCTTTGAAATCACAAAATGCTTACTCATAAAGCACATCGTTGAGAAAATGTCCAGAAGGTGAAGGGGTGAAGTGGGGCGGGGGAATAATGTGTGTTTGTTGCTATGGAAACTGCCAGCCAGTCATCTGTTTGTCGTCTGTTTTACAGGATAACAAGGAGGAGAAGATTAAGGCCGGAACCCTCGATCGCAAGTTCAATTTATCATCATGAGCTTCAGTACAGAAAGTTTCTCCTGTGATATCCAAGAAATGTTGTATGTAATTATAATTAAAAAAAATTAAATGTTATTGTTCAACAGTTATGTGGCTTTGATTTCAAAGGAGAAAAGTAAAAACAAAAAGGTTCTACAAGTCAAAAAACAAGAAGTGAATCATCAATTACATTAATAAGAGCTATTTATCAGCAATATTGTCTAATTTATAGAATAGTAAGTAACTTGTAACAATAAGGGAAAGTGACAAAAAAATTCTGTTAAAAAAGGCATTTTTGCTGGAAGCCCATTCTGCATATTTACACAGCGTATATTATGACACCAAATGATTTTCATTTGTAAATTTAAGAAGTAAAAACAACCCCACGTACTGCAAATTGTGATTTTAATTTTTTGGTTGTTGCACAAACCACTTTTTTAAATCATCTCCTGTATTTCGTATAAGTTGCTGGGTTTTTTGCTACTGCTTTCTTGGCTTCCAGTTGGGGTTAAAGTGGCTGCGCAGTGGTTCCCAGCACTGGTAGTAAGTCTTGTCCAGTCTCTGGCACGTTTGCAGACCCCACTTGGTCACAGCCATGCTGAAGGAGGACTCAAACATGAATGCCTGAAGGGAGGAGAGAACACCAGTGTATGATCTAATTAATCGTACTAAATATGTTCCATCTATTCAGCACTGATCGGTTCATGGGTATTCAAATATATGCATACACTTAAAAATACTTGATTAAATATTCCTAAACAAGTTGCATATGAACAACACACTTTGTGTCTTGATGGTACCCTCTTAGTTCACGCTGATGTGGACGGTGGATAAACATGGCCGCCATGAAACTTTATGGCCTTCCTAATTCACTGCCATCTGAGATTAAGGGCCAGATGGTTAAAACTATAGGAAAGGATTGTTCCAAACAAGAGTAAAGACCCCAATTACATATTTAACCTGAGTTTGCAGTGCATACGGCAGACAAACATTAACCTTCTGTAATGGCCCTGACTTCAAACAAGCTCCGCAAGGAAACCACAAATTCAACTGAGCTGTACCATTTTTATCAAACATCCTAACACAATTACGCCAGGAATTTGCTTAGAAAATGTTTAACTTGCTAAGGAACATTATTTAAGAATTAAAGAAAGTCCAGAATAAATAAAGACATGACCAACACCTATCTTGAATGCATATAAACCCCTCTGTGTGCAGCTTTACCATGGTTCCTTCAGCAACCCTCTCTGGTTTCAGCTCAGCAGTGCTGTTCTTCTCAAAGCAGTCAGCATCCGGGCCGTGAGGGGTCATCATGCTGTGCAGGCTGCCTCCCCCAGGCAGGAAACCTTCCTCTTTGGCCTCATAATGGCCTTTGATCAGCCCCATGAACTCACTCATGCAGTTACCTAAAATGACAAGCAGGAGGCACTGTAACACAGCTACTTGTTGAGGAACAGAGAGCGGGGTTGCCCACCAGATGGCCTTAAAGATCTGTGGTGAAAACAGACAAAAGATCCTGGCGTGTGAAGTGAGTCATTCAGCAGGTAGGGAGACTGTCTGTGTCACTAGCTGGTAAATGAATGTGTTAGCTTCTGGCTGGGTTGCTTAAATCCACAAAATATCTCACAAAGAGCACATTGTGACATTTCCATCCGAATTCATTTGCGAAATGTGACCCTGCCGTGCTAAAACAGGCGTACATAATTCATGAAGGAAGCATTTGTTATCGCAAACAATCAGACCAAGTGTGGGTGTTGAGTTCTTACGGTGGTAATACGGCGGACGGAAGGTGTTGTCAGCCACCCCCCACCTTGGGGGGAAGATGACAAAGTCCGCAATGGCCACACCTGGTTTTGTGGATTTGGCGGTCAGCACGGTGAAGATAGATGGATCCTAGAGAAGATTGTATACATGTTTCTGTCAAACTCTGTTTGGGTTTATCCCAATATCAAGAAATGGGATAAACCCAAACAAAGTGCTAGGGCTCTGTTTGAGTCACCAACATACCGCATGGTCAAAGGCCACACAGTTGATCACCATGAAGTTCTTCAAGTTGTATTTGCACGGTGTGTAGTTCCCGTGCCAGGCAACGACATTGAAAGGAGAGAAATCCTGCGTGTAAAAGCACAAAACAAAAAAAATGGAAAAAGAAAATAAGAGAAGCCTACCTGAGCAACAAACACAAAAGACGTTAAATTGAGCTTTTCACAGGGAAAGGGGGAACAATGAATAATGTCTTTGTAATCTTAAATTCCAAGAAAAGTACTTCTTGACATAAAGAGAGGGAAAAAAATGGCCATAATGAAAATTGTAAGAGGGTGTTGCTTCTTTCAATCTTTCTTCTCTTTCATTCCCCTCCCGGTTCTTTGTGAAATGAGGCACCAGGTATTATGGGGTAATTGGCTTCACAATCAAACTTTCCCAAACTTTGAGCATTTTGACGCTCGCCGCGGTGCAGTTATTGGAGGAGAAGGGTGGGCTTCGGCAAGTGTGGGTGTAGAGATATTTCTTTACCTTGATTGTTAAAACCACAGCAATTTTATATAGTTTCTCTGTTCTGATAATGTCACTGTGAAAAAGACATTCAACAGAAGCTCTGAAATCAATATAGTTCATTACAACTGAAGCTGCTGCCAGGCTGACCTCCATGCTCCTGTGTGCGCACAGGGGCGTTTCTACACAAATGCCGGGTTTTTCTCTTTTCTAATTAAGAAATTGAAATAAAACGAAATCAATCAAAAAATTTGAATAAGTAGCTAAAAATAGCTAAAGAGAAATACAAAAAAACAAACAAAAAAAAGGTGTTTCTTTATGCATCCGACTGTCTCCAGTTATCATGGAAAATGGCCTTTTGAGAAACCCTGGTGCAGGTAATTTCTCGGACATTCATCTGTGAAAACTCCCTTACATTCGATTAAAATAAAGACGGGGATGAAGGAGGGAGCGGAGGGAGGAAAACTGAAGGAGAACAACTTCGCACACACACATGCACACAGAACACAAACATATTGGCCCAGTCAAGCAAATAATAAGTTAATTTGAGCAATTTTAGCACTCTGCGGGTGAACAAAACAGCAGGACCAGACAGGAGCGGCAGCATCTTCCCCTGAGACGAGGCCCTCTGTCAACCATGTCTTGGTTTTCCAGCCTCACTCTCCAGTTTCAATGAACTGGGAGGGAGTGTCACCACTCACCTCCAGGACATAATCCCCAAGAAGAAGAGAAGGGCTCCAAAAATTAGGAAAGCTCTGTTTTGTTTTAAAAAAAAAGACTTATTTATATTATCTGTATAGGTAATTACCAAGAGGCTTGAGACGATTATAACCCCAAATCCTTTTCCTCTAAAATAAGAAAAACACCTCTCACCTCTTCCATGCACTAATAATAAAAAAAAAAACCTCATGTCAGACATTATGTGTCGATCCAATTATTCGCCCACCGGGAAATTCAGGAGAGGGAGGGATCATTTCCTGAGTGAAATATGGTGAAATTAATGCTTTACTTGCGAAAAGGTTTTCCCTGCTAAGCAAAGCCTCGCAGGTACGCCGTCTGCGGCACCAGAATGCCTTAACTAATTACAAGTGATTAAGACTCATAAGGGAGTCGAGGCGGAAACCGAGTGAAAGGATAACAGCTAACGCTTGGATATTAAATCATCAGGGATGGCAATTCAGCCGGCAGGAGCAGCTAATGGATCACATGCTTCACTTGGACCGTTTCCTGTTAGTCACAGAGGCACTTTGATGGTGTTTACTGAAGCAAACTCAAACCTAAATAGGGTAATAGGGCAAAGTGTTCAACACGAGCGCATGTCCGTTCTAAGACGGCGTGTATGTGGACAATCCTTGCCGCAGCACACGGAAAACCGCATGTGACAGTAAGCACCTGCTGGCAGGCAAACAGTTTCCCTTGATACTTGTTGATGACGGTGTAACCAGAGGGCACTTTGCGGTCCTCGTACCAAGCAACTGGACACAGGAAGTCTCTTGGGTTCGCCAGACCATTGGCTCCTGCAAAACATGCATACATGATTCCAATAGACAGGTTGTACAAAATATGAAAAGCATGCCGAAAGCATGCAAGTCAATAAATATCGACTTGCAGATCAAGTCGATATTTATTGAGAAATAGAGAAAATAGAAAGTTGCTAAAGGGGCGGCTGATGATCTTAGAGTGGCACACTAACAGCCGTAAAGGAAATTCAAAAGTTTATGTTTAAGTGTGAATATATTCCAGTAAGTAAGCCTAACACTATTCCATAACTCATTTACACTCTACTACAACAAACATAATTTTGAGTCTTTGTACGTGTGGATTACCAGGGTTGCTGCTAACATCTAGTATAAATTTTATATCAATTGGTTCTTTAGAAAAACACTTACAGACAAAACATTAAACTGTTCAACACTTATTTATTCTGCGATATTTATTTGGAATTATAGATCGGTGCTATCAAAATTAACTCAATCGAAGTGTATTGTTTGAACTACACACTGGTTACACAGTCTTTCAGAGTACAATAAACCCAATCTTTATTTTTAAAGGACCCCGCTTGTTTCAGTTATTTTCTGCATGTTGTTCTCTTATTTTCCTCTTCAAATGTGTTGCTCTGATTGTTGGCACCCTGATTAATTGTTGCAAAAATAAATGTAGCTATGGTTTAATTTGACAATAGTATCTACAAACTTTAAATTTGTATCCCTGGCAAGATTACACAACAATCAGGCTAAGCAGATGTGGATGTATCTTAAGAATTTTCTTTTTGGTGGCAAGAAAATGGATCCTTTCTTATCTTCCTCATATTGTTTCTATAACTAGAGTAATTATTTAAGTTTAAATCAATCGGAACTGGAACAAACAAGACCGGATGCGGTTTCAAGATGAAACCACCGGTGAAATAATAACTTCTATCTTGGTTTCAGTAAGTTTCCTTACTAACCTTTAGATGCTTAGAACCCTTAAAAGCTCTTTCTGCCCAAGCATTGCTATATATATATATATATATATATATATATATCACAATGAATATGAAACTAAGCATAGTGGAGGCTCTATGATGATGTGGGTCTGTTTTGTTTCCAAAGGCCCTGGGATCTAATGGTACTTATTTCTTTGAAATACCAGGACTGTTAAATCTAAATAAATCTGTTAGACTCCTCCAGAAAACTGAAAACAGGTCATCTTAACAGAAAAATGATGCAAAGCACTCAGCCAGATCAACAAAGAAACAGTTCGCTAGACACAAAATCAACCTAATACACAAACCTAAATCTTATAGAAAACTCGTAGGCTGAGCTGAAGAAAGGAAGAGGAGAAGAAGAACGCTAAAATATCCCTCGCTCTGTATGCTCTAACCTAGTAAAAGGTGGATGAGTGAGTGCAGTCCTGTCAGCAAAAAGGGGATTGTACAAAGTGGGCGTTGATTCCTGGTTTCAATTTAAAGAGCTCTTGCTATAGTGAGAGCTAGTTAATTTTTTTGCTATTCTGTTTACATAGAATTAGAATATTGCTCTGCATTTACATTAATACCTGTGCATGATATAGGAAACACGAAGACGTTTGCATACATTTGCACGTGAACCCCAAAAGCCTGAGGCAAATGCAGCTAACTGATGGCCAAGTTTGTGATGGTTCAGCCTGAGCTGCAGCGCTAGCATGATTTCAAGAGATAAGTGTCAACAATTTAGATAACAATAGCACGTTTCGGGAAGCCGAGGCAAAGTGGCTGGTGTGCGGTTTTAAAAGAAGAATGAACACATATGGTATGTTTTCATCCTTCCTTATCTACACTTAGAAGTATCATCCAAACACAAACCTATAGGCCCCAGGTCAGGCAGCTCAAAGTGGGCCCCATACACCTCAAGGATGTAGCCTCTGGTTTCTCCAAACACATCCACGCTGAAGCGCATCCCTTGCTGGAAAAATAAAAACAAGAAAAGTGGCAGTTAGAGGAGATTCGGTGCTGTTATGTAGCAAATGTGGGCTGTATCAGTGCTGAGGGGGACTAATCGTCTGCATGTGGAAAAAAAACACCAAAAAAAAACACATGTGCCGCAGTCACAATCCCGACGTCCAAAGCCTGAAACCTCTTTCCACTATTATCTACTTTTAAGGTCACTCTTGAAAAGTGCCAAACCACAGCTTTCTAAATATGGTAAGAGGAGAGTGGGGGCAAATACAGTAGCAGATGGAAAAGCACTGGAGAACTCAAAGCCCACCTGGATGACACAGATCTCGTTGGGCTCGACCATCATCTTCCCGAACTCTGTGGTGATCAAGACCTCGCCCTGCTGCGGGACTGAAGAGAGAAACCGATGATGAGAAGTGCTGAGAAAATACAATTTGAAGCAAAAGGAAACTTAACTTTTTCCTCACCAATCAGAAAGTCTCCATCGGAGTTGCTGAAGCACCTGAAGCAGACACAAAAAAAAAGAAAGAAAAGGAGCTTTGAAATATTAATCAAACCCATGACTGGATACTTTATGTGATCTAAAATAGATCTGTTTAAAAGATCTGTGTAAAAGTTATCCACTTATTAACCTGTCGACCATGGAGGTGTTGCAGGTATACACGTGGATGCCGATGCCGTTGCGGGTTTTGGCGTCTCCTGCGCCGCAGATTGTATGAAGTCCCTGAAGAATCCAGGAAAAGCAGGGATTTACTGATGAAGAGAAATTCCCTGTGATAAAGATAAATCTGTGTCTCTTTTCCCGGACTGAGTGATGCCCCTACGTCTCCTCCCCCCACACCTATCTATCTATCTTTATTTATTTATTTATTTATTTATTTATTTATTTTTCTTCCTCCTTTTTAATTTATATTCTTTTCATTGGGTGTGCACCTGTTTTGTCTTGGTCAGTTGTGTAAGAAAAACAAATACTCATAAGAGGTGAATTGTATGCCTATTTCCATCCATACATTCAGTCGCTCTCTTATACCCATGGAAAAGCTGTGTACTATGTGGCATACTGTGTCATTAGCAGTTAAAATTCCTCTTGTAATGTCCCCTTCCCTCCTAATAAAAATATTAATAATAAATAAGTAAATAAATCGAGACTCACAGCTACAAAGTCCACTTTCTTCTCTGTCGGCTTGGGGATGATGAATGGCAGCCACCGCAGCTGTAAAAGGAACCTCAAGGTCAGAATGGTCTTTTTTAAAATTCAAGGCTGTTTTGAGCATTTTGATCTGTTTCCATGACTGTGACCGTCTTGTTCTTTAAAGAAGTAGATGATGAAATTATTCTCAGTTGAAATTCTAAGTGCTTAATGTTGACACACCTGGTTCGGATCAGGCTCCACTTCGTTCCAGTTTTCAGTCAGATTCCCACATGGCACAGCGGTGAAAGGCTTATGTTTTACAGACGGGAGGATCCGGTACAACCAGCTGCAGGAAAGGAGGGAAGAATACGAGCAGTTTTGTTGAGGTTGAAGTTGAGATGACTCTTAGCCCAGGGCAGCAGGGGCAGAGGGTTACCAGAACACACAACATGTGCATTTGCACCTTGAACAGGTTTTCTGTTGCTTCTATGCATGTAAGAACTGTAAATATGGCCATATACTGTAGCTAATTCCTATTCGGCGACAAACTGTTTTCACAACTGAGGCTCAACTATGTTAAAAATCTGAATTACTACTCGTAATTCTTCATAACACTGTCTGAGCTTCATGAATCGCTCTTTACACTTGTGGAAACACAAAAACATGCCGGCATTAGAAACTTTTTGGATTTAAGTCAAACATTAAAAAAAACCACGCACACACACACAACAGCGATTATAGGTTCTTCATTGATCTTTGTCAGAAAAGAGGGAGCAGATACTTGTTCAAAACCTCATTTGTGCAAGGCCCCCCTCTGACCACAATGCTTTACATGTTTCTTGCAGTGTATTTAATGTGCTAAGTTGATAAATACCTCCTCTTGTTGGCTGGACGAGGACAGGTGAAGGCGGAGCCGGAGAGCTGCTCAGCATACAGGCCGTATGGACAGACCTGAGGACTGTTCTGTATGGACACAATGTAATCGCTTTGTTAACCCTCTCATGCATGAATTATGATCATTTGTGTCAGAATTTCTTTCCATTTTTTAACATTTTTTTCTTAAGGCATAAAAAAGGTAGGACATTTTTTTTGTAAAAATAATTTTTTTTATTTTTATGTGATCAATTGTAATTTTGTCCAATTACAAAGTTGTTATTTGAAAAATACATCAGTAGTATTGCTCCCTAGGGATTATCTGATGTCACAATATTTTTTTAACTTGCAAGAGTCGTCTACAGTAGAAGGAGGGACCGGGTCGGTTCTCGTGCTTTTTTGTTTGTCGGCCATATTGTATTTAACAAAAATAATTTCTTACATTTGCAGCTGATGGCCAGTAGTTGATGGTATATTTTATGATGCATTAGTGTCCACTTCAGTGGTCTGTGTGCATTTATAACTTAAAAATCCACAGGAAGCACAAGAAAATGGCTTTTAGATAGCTGTCCACTGTAGTGACCACTATGCATGAAAGGGTTAAATATGTCAGCATAGGATTGACTGTTTTCTCTAAAACAGGAGCTAAAGATTAAGAATCCGGAGATTATTTTTTGGCTAATTAACATTTTAACAGCTTTGATGGGATTTTTAAAAAATCATTACACAGAATCACAAATTGCAGAAAGGGTAGAGGTTATTATTATTTTTTATACATGGTTTGGTGGGAAGATATCATACTGTGTCATTTAGCTGCTCAATGACTGGATGAATGAAATAACTGTGGCTTTGTCTCCTGTAAAGTTGCCATCTTAGAGGAACAGACCGAACGTTTGTGGTACCTGTCCTTCAGGTAAGGATCCAGGACATCGTGGATCTTCAGAGGAGAACTCATTCCCAAAACCCGTCATATACTGAAAGAGAAGACAAACAGGAAATGATCAATAAAGAGTAATTAAAGAGATATATAAAAACAAAATGTTGAGACTCCTTTATGATGAAGGAGGAATATGTGCATTTTGTGTGGAAATATTTTTAATACTTAGTTCCAGTGTTGCTGTTTAAAAAAAAAAAATCCTTAACAGCTGTGAGAGTAAGAGGAGCACCTGGACCCAGTTGATCAAAAATAGAAAATAAAACAAATTATACACAATGCAAGGCAAAAATATTATTTTAATTTATACCTCCTGCAAATCAACCTCCAAATCTCTCCCTAAAGACAATAACTTTTACCTTATCTTCTGATTAACATCATAATGAACTTTTTTTTTTTAAAAACTAACTTGGTTTGATGTGAACTGCTTGTTGCTGAGTCACTGCTGCTCCGCAAGAGCAATGGTTTCCATATGTGCGCGTTTGTGTGCCTGAAGCCTAGTGTTGTTTCAGGAACATCGCTGTTGTTTTATAAAGTAGTTTTGTGTCTATCAGCAATATTCATTTTGCCTTCAAGTCAAAAATGTGCAGTCTGGCAGATGGTAAAAGCTCCACTTGCATTATGTTAAAAAATAAACAAATAAATAAAAGTTCTAATTTACTCAATAACCAAACAAAGTAAATGATTAAGTGTTTTTTGCACTTTCAACTGTGCCTTACACATTAACTTTTGGAAATTAAGGAGTCACATCATTTAACTGGTGTCCACATAATTATTATCATTTTTAAACAAGCTGAAACACACCAAGCAGCAACTTTTGTTAGTAGATGATGAAGTCAGTCTAAAACCTTTTTTACAAATACAAATAAAACTGATAACAGCAGCTGTATATGTTAAGATTGTTAAGGCATCTCTCAGACCACATCTGGGCAGCTTCTGAATGCAGCCCTCTGATTGGCTGGAGGGAACGCCTCCCTTCAGACAGCTACTGTCACAGAAGTGATGACACTTAAATATTTTAATCTTAGTGCAACACAAAAACTAAGTCGTCCAATTTCATAACCTTTCTTGCACACAGCACTAATCCCCAACATGGAAAAAGTGCATTTAGAAATAAAACTTTTTATGTAAATGAATGCTGGCTTACCTTTAGTCCTGCCATTGTGCCAGCTTTTGTTTTAAGGTTGCGGTTGCTGCGTGTTGCAGTGGTCACAGTTTAACTTCCAGTTCCTCCTGTCTTACCTCTTGGCCTAAAATCCACCTCAGGACTAGCACATGCTGGTGTGTGGACCGAGCTGCACTCAGGGGGCTGGATTTATACTCTTTCTCAATGTGGCTTTAATTACGTCCCGACTGGCTCCGTGACGCAACAGGCTGGGGGCCCGAAGCAGAAAGAGGACGGGTTAGAGGGGCTAAAATGTGTGCAAACCGAAGTCAGCGTGAAGGCCGTCCGACTGGCACAGAATCATGAAAATGGATTCGTACATTACATCTTAAGAGTTGAAACCTACGTGAAAACGTGATTGTGGAAGAAATATTTCTCATGAAGTGACACTGTTTGTGCAGAAAAGCCTCTGAATAAACACCCGTGATGACCTCTGGTGTACTGCTTGTGCAAATAACGTTGTCATGTGCATCGTCACGTCCTGTAAGGTCAACATTTAGTTAAGAAGAAAAAAACAATTTATGGCTTCATGCGAGAATCATATACCTTCAATCTACCTTATGTGTTTACACTGCAAAAGTGTTGACACCCCTTAAACACAAGCTTTGACACATTAACAGGATTTTATGTGGCAGACCAAAACAAAGTGGTGCATAATAGTTAAGTGAGGCGTAACTACCGTGTCTTTTTTTAAATTTTTTGTTTTACACAAATACAAATCTTAAGAATATGCTGTGTATTTATAATTAGCCTCCTGGAGTCGACATGAAAATGTTTTGATTGACTGACATGATCGATGGAGTCCTCCCCAGACTAAAGTCTTTTTCAGCCTCTAACACATCGTTTTCTTTCTTTCAAACGGTGCCCTGTTTTAGCTCCATCCATCTTTCCATCAATTATGACCAAATCCCTGTCCCTGGGGAAATGAATCCCCACAGCATGATACTCTCAACATTATGTTTTGGCCAAAATGTTGCATATTGCTCTTAACTGAGCAATCCATTTTCTGTTAGAATTTCTAACGGCTCCTAAGGTCATGTACGTTTAAGAGCAAAGTATCAAATGTGACAAAAAAGCAGGTTGTTTTTACTAAATGTGCATTTTATGGTTTATTGGGCATAAAATGATCAGCAATCCTTTCACATGTCCAATCAGGGTAATCCCCGAGTTGCATGGGATCTCGAATTGTGGATTGTGGGACAACTCCCACCATTAACGGTGTTTCGGTCCAGATTTGGTTGGATCAGAAGGAATAGGTCAAATTCAATTGACTGGGTAAACAAGCAATCACTGAAAAAGGTCAAGTATTCAATGAAATCTACTGACCAGCTTCCCCAGCTCAAACAGTGCAAAGCAAACTTAAGAAAGCAGTAAGTACAAATTGAAATTTTAAGCTAAACCTGAAATATTTTTAAATTAGGGATTCTGAAGATTTGAAAATTTCATATATCTTGACAAACAAATATAAAATGTTGGGATCTATGCTCAGCAGGTGTTCTCCTGATGTTTTGGAGGTTCTAACCATCCACTCATGACTCAAACGGTCTCTGACTGATGCCATGTTTAACATATTTTGTGTTTATGCAAAATTAGTTGTGAGCCCAACATTTTATTTTATTTATTTAATTTTTTTATTATTATTTACTGACTCGCAAAGAGGAATGCTGTAATGTCTGTTTGGTCTCTGTGCTGCTGAGGGCAAAGTCATTTTTGGTTGAAGGAGAACAACAGCAGCAGATGGCCTCTAAAAGGCCTATACATTACATCAAGCTAAATTTATTCAGTTCATTTCTTAAAATAGGTTGGTCAAACGAGGTGTGCCTAATGCCCCCCATGCAGCATGTATCAGAAAGAATCAATTTCGCCTCTACTGTTGCTTGCCTCGCTTCCCCTGGTTGTCTATTTCTCTTCTCTGTTTTGGGAGATGTTGGGAAGGGTAAATGATGGCAATTCTCATAGCGAGACGCAAATAAACTCGCCGCGGCAGAAGTAACTGTTCTCCGGCGATGCGTGCAGTCAGACCCGGACCCCCGCTGGGAGGCAGTCAGGGTGCTGTGCCGAAGACGAGGAAGCCCAATGGCAGGAAAATATCCCATCCCATCTCTGGAAATTGATCTGCTCCTTGTATGGAGAAAGAAAATGAGAGATTTTAATTTCATCCCCCCGAGTCCTCTGATAGAATTCTGAAATATTTGGGCCCAACCTGGATGGTGCCTCAGTGTTATAAGAGAGGAGGAAATAGCTGGAGTCTGAAGAGTTGTTGCCTATTTATATCTATGCATGTCTAAGTGAGCCATAAATGCTTTGTTATTAGGTACCTGCTGAATTCAATGTCTTGATGGCAAATGATACACTCACTTGGCTCAGTTTATCCCCATGTGCATTAAAAAAGCAATATTTCCACCAAACACACAGTTATGGAACTGTTCACAGCTCTGATAGCATCTATGGTTGTATCAAACATGCATGTGCAGACGCCGCCACATGTTTGCACTGACTAATCCTCTTCATTATAGGACGATTTTGTCAAAATAAGATCTAGAATCTTACTTTGAGTTCTGCTTTGAAGAATTTCACCACAGCCTTATGTAATAATTATTTATATTTCTTTTAAACTTTCTCCCATTTTGTCAGTTTGCATCCACAAACTTCATTTGTGTAATAGGCCAACTCAAAGCTGATTGTAGTTGTGAAGGGCTTTAACATTTCCAAACACCCACAGTTACAAGAATATAAAGAAATCAATAATGACATCCTGTAGGGGAAACTCAAGATGGCTTCTAAATACTTCACTGTAGGTATTTCCAAAGTGTAAATCATGTGAATGCAACATGGGCTAACAACTTTAAACTTGAAGGATTTTTTGGAGGTAATTTAAATATTCGGAGCATTTCCTCCAAAGGAGAATTAAGTTCAACCGAAATTTGGATTTGTTGGTTAGCAGTGAAACATGACTCAACATTAACACATCAACAAAAATCCCTTGTCTATATCTATCTTATCTATCAACAAGATAGGTAATCAGGAAGAGGATGAGGGGTGCTTGTTTATGTAAGAGACACTCAAATGTTGTAGTTAAACTGGATAAATAAACATACAACCAGAGCTGCAAAGATCAAATCATGAGTTAATATGACCCAGTTAAAGTCCAGACTTAAATTCACTTGAATCTCAGACAAGATTTGATAATTGACATTTACAGAAGCTCTCTCTTCAGTCTCACTGAGCTTGTGCTGTTTTGCAAAGTAAAATGGGTAAACAAGTCTGCAGTGTAAAGTTGGTAAAAGATCAACCCAAAAAATTTAAAATCTTTGGTATAAAAAAAAAATGTGAAAGCCGCATACATTTTCTTTCCATTTCATTCCATTACTCACTACATGGACAACAGTTGGAAATTTACATTAGGGAAATTGTTTTTGGACAAACAAAGGAGCTGTGTAGACTTTAGTGGTATTGTTGGGCCAAACTAAATCTATTTTATCCTGTCATGTCAGAGAGAAACAGATGTAATTTTTTTTTAATAAATACCTTGTTTACATTTGTAGAGCTCAACAACCATTCTGAATATTTGAACTCAAAATAAAATTTGCATCAACGATTTTTTTTTTTGCAGCGCTAGTGGCTCGTATTTTTTTCACAGTAGGCAGACAGGAAGGAGGGTGAGGAAAGGGGGTAAGACATGCGGCAAAGGTCGTCGGGACCGGGAGTCGAACGCGCGATGTCCATGTCGAGGACTAAGGCCTCCAAACGTGAGGCGTGCTAACCCCCTGCGCCACCACAGCACACTGCTGCATCAACAATTTCTGACCCTAAACTTACTGACATCAGGGTCAACGCTAACGCTAAACCCTGGGTTGAATTTAGCAATAGACCAATGTTACCATGCTAACAGCATTTTCTCCCCCTACCATCAGTCATCAGGGAGGTTAAAAAGTATCAGGTCCACATCCACACCACTCTGAAATAGTACAAATCCTCAGGAAGTGAGGGCACTCAGCTCTCATAAACCCTCATTATCTGCTTCACTTAGCAGGTTATGTCCCTTGCAGATCTTCCTTAATGCACTGTGCTTTGTTTTCAACTATTTATTTAGTTTTCTTTTATTCGGCTAACGTTGGTGTGTGGTGCTCTCCTCACATCATTATCATGCATCACTGTATATTTTAATAAATAAAGGAAATTCAGTGTATCCAGACTTTTATCCCACATTTTCATTTGGCCTAACTTCAAGTTAAATTGTCTTGTTTATTCAAAAACCTGTTCGGATTTGGGCTTGGGATCATTTACAAACACTAGGTTGTGTCCAAGTTTCCACCGTTCAGTGGATCTGTTCGCTCAGCTGACTTGAAGTGAAGACGTTGGGGGAAGTCATCCGACGTGAAACAGTCCCTGAACATGATGGTGCTACTTTGCTTGAAGTCAGGTGAAAAAACTTTATTTTAACTCCTAACATACTTTTTTCATATTGGTCATATTCTCAAAATGTATCATCATCCTACCTAACAATTATTCTCCCTATTATGATGATACCACCACCATGCTTGACTGTTTTTTTTTTGTTTTGTTTTGTTTTGTTGTCAAGACGTACTTCTTTTCATTGCAACCAAACAGCTCAATCCTTTAATTAATACTCTGTTTAAATGTTAGCATATTTGTCCAGAAGCATTTGGCTTGTGCAGCTTGTTCTTCTTTTTTAAGTGTTGGTTTTGGAACAAGGCGTTCTTTTTTTTTGCTTGGGTCCTTCAATTCTCATGCTGATGGAAACTTCACCGAGGATAGTGACACCTTTACACTAGCATTGTCTAGTTTATGATAGCCTATTTATTGTTCTTGAACATTAAATCCATTTTTCCTTTCATCTGAGAGTGGCAATTTGGGTCAGATGAGCGACACTCGGACACCAGTTGGGCAATAACCTGAAAACTGGTTTCGAAAAGGATTGTGATGGTGGATGCTGAGCTTTGATTTGCTGTTCATTGAGACAAAGCTTACATTTGTCCGTGCTCTGATATCATCCTTGAATGAGGCAACAAGAAGGACGCTCCAGCTCTGAATGGCAAAAAAAATAATGAAGTCAAGTAAGAATGAAAAAATATTCCTCTCTTCTGCTGCAAATGACTTAGTTAGTGAAAGTTGATGGGACCTAATGGTAAAATAATCATGCCCTAAAACATCTAATATTGCTAAATTAAAGAAATATATGTTACATTGGAAAATATTTTATTTTAGGAGGTTTAAAACTGATTAAATTACTCTAAACCTTTCTAAATTATAATAACAAAAAACTTTTTGATTAAATTAATCAGGCAGTAGCATCAAGTGACAGCTAATTAGCATGCACTTGCTCATTGTTTGCTGTTGTATTTCTGCTGAGTGGAGTTCTCGCAACAGGCTTCTTACAGGATGAAAATATAGTCATATTTCTAGGGAAAGCAATTCAAACTTCCCTTTTCACATAGGGCATGTAAATGGTTTTTGGTGTTTAAACATGAAATCGATCTTTTTGTTGGTGTAAGATCATAGAATGATCCAAACACTGGTGCAAAATACAACAAGAAATGGCTCCAATGTAATTTGCTCTAATTGGGTAATGCTCTGTGTGCTACAGAGCTGCTGGAACAAGTATAAAAATTACGACACATTAAGAAAAAAATAAAAATAAAGAAAATGTGATGGGAATCTACAAGCATGCATGTCACCTGCATCATTACTACCTGCTGCATTTATAGGCCACATCAAATGAGCAGCAGCTTGGATTCTTGTATTTTATAATTACAACCCTGTTCCATAGTAAGTTGCAGTTTAAGGCTAAATGACTTCTGACATGAGCCAGCCAGTGCCACACACACACACACACACACACACACACATTTGACAGCTCCATTTAACGCTGATTAGATTTGCAAGGACATGTAGTATACCCTCTCTGTGTCTCCTGCGTCGACTCTCTCTCTGTCTCTCCCCTGAGTAGCTTGAGTATCTCCTGAATCCTATCTATCGCCGTAATGTTATGCAAATGGTTTAATATGAAGATAAAAGACTGTTGCAGCGTGTGGCGCTCTCTTGGTTCACAGCCTCCTGTTTCCAGGACGATAGCTCTAACGAGGAGGGCACTATTTGGGAGTCATTAAATGATGGCCTTCCTGACATGCACCCGCTCAGCGCCATCGCCGCCCGCCCCGCGTTGGCCATTAAAGCAGCTCACACCCACACCAAGACACACACTGCAGACACCTTTTAGCGCCAGCTCCCAGTTTCTTACACATCACAGTGTCACAGAATAGAAAATTACACTCTCCTCCCACAGAGAAAATTGCTTTGGAATTGCTTGGTTATAAAGATGTGCTTTAAAGAGAGGGGGGGGGGGTGCATGCAATAAAAAGAAGGACACACACAAACACAATTACTTAAGCACTCTAAGGACAATTCTTACAAGTTAATCAGAGGATTTACCAATTATTGATGTCAAAAGGATTTTGTTGTGCGTGTGTGTATGTCTTTTGTGGCCTATGTTTATGTGCTACTTGGGTTTCTCTTGGCATTGTGGGTATTTAGTATGCATTGTGTCTGCTGCGCTAAATCATGGCTGAAGAGATCCTACACATATAAATGATGAGCTCTGAATCAGACGTTGCTTTTTGTACAGCCATTGTTAAGTGAAATGTGAAAGATACCCGCAGAGAATGAGGTTGAAAGAATGAAACATAATTTAATACACAAAGGCAAACACAAAAATGGAGGACTGAAGAGAACGGGTGCGAACCAAAGGCAGACGGGACAGAGATGAGAAGAAAATTAGCTTCACAGTTGAAACCAATACACTCTAAAAACTACTGCGCTCTTTCTGTAACCCAGATGTTGGGTTTGTACGGTAGGGAAAGTGTTGAGCAGTTTAACAGAACACTGGAATACAAAATACCATTTTGTTTGGTTGGAGAAAAGAAGACTAGAAGGAGTCTTCTAAAGCTGCCAATTGGATCTTTACAGTCGGATTCTCTTCACTGAACCTCTTCAACAGGATGAAACAAGAAATGGTAAGATGGTAAATCTATGCATGTGAGTCGTTCAGGCCTTTGGAAGTGATGTTCTGTGAAGTCACCAGTACTTGCAGAATACAAAGAATTGGTCATAAAAAAAATCATATTTAATAGACTTTTTTTATTATTTAGTTATCCAAATTTAGTGATTTGTCAATTAAAGTCTTATTGGACATTATGAAGTTTTAAATACAGAATTAAAATAAAATAAAATCATTCACTCTTTTTAAAGATGTTTTAGTACCAAATCCACATAGTACATTGAACATTGAACTCATAAACAGTGTTAGGGAAAAGATCCACCTTATCCAAACCTTTAGGATATGTGTACCAAATCTGCACATCAGACACCTCATCATAAACATAATTAACTTCCTGGACAGAACCAAAAATACCAACACCTGCTTTTCCGCAACCAAATATAATGATACTTGAGAGCTGCTGCTGGTACTTTCCATGGAGAAGAACCAAAAGGCAGGCATATCAGTTCAAATACTTGATATGGTGCCAGTTACAATATTCACTCCTCTTTCTGGAGGACAGGCACTGCCTCCTCCAAAGCTGTAGTTTGGTCAGGTAAGCTTGAAGAGGAGACTTGAGGTGAATGGTCTCTGGACAAAGAATAAGTGTGTTCAACATCAGAGGGAAAAAAACAAACAAAAAAGAGGGTGTGTTTATATCCGTGTGGTTTTCTTATCAAAGTGTGTTTGACTGCTGCAGGAGTGTGGCTGGCGTTATATCAATCTGGGAATGATTATGTGTGGGTTTTGATGTGCGTACGTCCCTCTCAGTGCGCATCCGTGTGTAGATGTTGGTCTGTGTGGAGCACCATCATTAGGTCGCAGGCAGTCCCGGCTGTTGGGAGGCTGCAGCGCGGCCGCTCCAGCGGCCTCTTGGGCCAATTTAGGTGCAGAAAAAGCACTTCGATCCAGCCCTCCAAGTCTGCAGGTCCCCAGCGGGAGGCAGCGCAGCCCTGCAATCTATATTGGATTTATTCCTTTCCCATCTACAGGCCCCACAAACCCCACAGAGAGGAAGTCCCAGCTCCACACTCTCTCTCCCTGCCTCCCCAACCCTCCCACCCATCCCACCCCCGCTCCCCTCCAGACAACGTGTTACGGGACTCAGATGAGTACAACATAATCGCGTAATACCCACACACGCACACATATGAAGGCGCACTCGGAGGCACCAGTCTATCTTGAAGGCGCACTCCCCCTAACAGCGAGGAAGTTATAACAGCTCACTCTGTAACACTGTGGGAGCTGCGCCGGGGTCAGCTGAGATCTGTGACAGACAGACGAGCCTCATCCAACCCGAATAACATCTGAGCTGTACTGAGAACCATTGCCCCCCCCCCCCCCCCCCCCCCCCCCCCTAACAGAAGTGCTGTTCAGGTTTACAAAGGCCAGAATGAAAAATGCATTTTTATGATATTAAAGCATGGAGGAAAAAAAAAAAGAATTTACATAAAACTCAGACAAGGTCAGGAACAAACGAGGTTCTTAATTTAGTCTAATCAACTATCATTTGCATCGCGCCATTTGCGCAAGGTATTGCCACTAACTGAATAAATGGACTTCTTCAGACTCAAGGGGGGGCACTCCGGTTTTGATAAGCTGGCAACATAACTGATTAGCATATATTACTTTGATTATCTCATTACCAGGATGATTCTTGCGGGATTTTTGACACTCGCGCAATCGAATTAAAATTAAGGCACGCAATCAATAAAAGGGCATCGCGGCGGTGAGAACACACCGCACTCCAGGTTGGTGTGTGTCTATATATAAATGGTCAACCGCTGATGAAGATGATGGAGGTGATGATTCGGCAGATAGCCGTGGCCGCGATGATGATTATGACCTCTTCAGCTCAGGAGCCAAAGCCGGACCTTGCGGTTGGTTTCACCAAGAGTGCCCGGGCTCTTGATTCCTGTGATCGCGGCAGTAATCAGAGGAGACAATGGGGGCCGTTAAATTGCCGCTCTTGTGTGGGTGACCTATCCACCTGTTATGAATCCACGAGTGGCCCACAGGCGTCTCAGGCCTCCCCGCCGACCTTTTCTAAATCGATAGCAGCGCTCGCGTTTAGTGTCTTTTGACTGGAAACCATTTAGGGAATTGTGCGTAAAGACCCGCATGGTCTCAGGGATAACTTCATTTCAGCTTCGATAAATGATCAGGGAGGGATACACGGTGACCGTCACAAAAAATCAAAACGTTAAACCCCAAACGAACTTATTCTAATGTTTTATTATATTAAAGTTACGTTCTTTTATCTCAGTACAAAGCCAAGTGTTCTGTGAAGACTTCATAGGCTTATTGGAGAACTTTAGAGGAAAAATACAGTAGACTATGGAAAACACAGAAATAAAGATGTCAAGTTTAAAGGTTGTCTTGCTATGAAACAGTAATTTTTTGTTTTTGTTTTTGCCTCGAATAGCTCAGAAACATAACCGGAGAGAGGATTACACAGCTTCAAATCAATCCAACCAACCAAGACATGGCTACCTAGCAGCCAATGGGCTAATGGTAACCTTGGAGGAGCTACAGCGATCTAAGGTGGAAGACTCTGTTGGTTGTGCATTTCACACATCTGGTCTATGTGGAAAAGAAGAAGTTGGGTAGAGCTACATCCAGGGACACACTGGGTAAAAAAAATAAAAATGGCTGCAGATAGCCTGAGACTCTAAGGACTTCCACCTTCAAGAAGAAAAGTGCTGACCGAAGATGGCATTATTCTTTGGGCATATTTTGATTTGGGGGCTTTGCTCTTTCTTTAAGAATATCACCTCCACAAACAGAGTTTGAATACAGAGTTGCTGGATTTGGGAGAATGGGCCAAGTGAACAAATCCAGGTCAAACTCAAAGACATTAAACTTGAAGCATCAGATTGTAATTAAAACACAACAACCAAAACTTTATATTTAATTTTTTATTTTAAATATTTTAGATTATCTGTGCTGAAACCATCAAATAAAATTTTGTAATATTTTCATCCTTAATAAACAGATGTTTCAGGCCCTATACAGCGGCTTTGGCCAGGCTGAGGTACAAAAACAAACTATAAACTCTGGACCGACAATAGGATAAAGCTTCAATTAAATACATTCATTTGATGGATGAGTCTAGTCAAAGTCCAGTCGCAAATCCAACCAATCATATATGAAAAGTGTTGTCCAAAGACATTCTCATGTTTTTTTCTGAGGTTGAGCAATTTACAAAGAAGAATTGACAGAAAGTTTAGTCTCAAAATGTGGTTTTACCAGGTATTGCCTAATGGGCAATGATTACATATTCCTGCCTCACTTTTCAGATTTTCATTGGAAAAGATCCATGTCTCTTTTTCCATCTACATCACAAATGTGTTATTTTGTGCTGCCTATCACATAAAGTCCAAATAAAACACTTTGTTTGTTGTTTCAACGTGACAAAATGGGAAAATAGCCAAGACGTGAAATTCAAAGTATTGTCAGATATCTGAAAGGACCTAAAACATTTAATTGTAGTTGGATTTGACTGCAGTTTGACGTTTCAAATTCAGCATATTGTGTCTTGCGTGTTTATGCAGATCATCCAGTCTGTTCTGGAGGATGAAGATCTGGAACTCCTCCTCTCCCTAACAGACTCACTTGTTTGCGCATTAACCGGGGAGCAAGGGCGCACGTCCGCGTTTTAAATTCATGATGCAAATAATTACAGGGTTGGAAAATTGATTTCCTTATAGGCTTCCACCTTCTCCGGCACAAAAAAAAAACGCGGCCTCCGAAATCCCCCCTCCCCTCTTTAAAGGAAAGCTACTTCTGCTGAAGCATTAAGTCATTAATTATTTTTTCCTTACATAAGGACAAATTATCGAGTCAGTTGAACGAAATTAGAACCCTTTGTTTCAGATCAGACCGTATTACCGCTGGAAATTACGGATGATGGCTGCGTGCGCGCTCGCCTTTGTTGTTTCGATCATTGCCTGTCGCTCTGAACCCGCGCTAACAAAGTCATTAAATTGACTCCCTCTCGCTCCCATTATGCCGGCTGTTAATAACCGCTAATTAACTTTGCTTACGCGCGCCTTAAAAGCTTCCCTCCTCTTCTTCCCTCTCTCCCCACTTTCTTATTATTATTCTGCTGCTTGGCCTCTCAAGCAAAGCAAGTGTCCAATTATGTCAGCGCGCGAGGATGGATGCAGGATAGGCCATCAAGGCCACTAAGTTTGGTACACAGGAACTCGGCAAAATACTCAATTTAACCTAACTGTTAGCTAAGCGTCATTTTTCCACATCTCTTCAGAGCCCGTATTCATGCTGCGGTTAATGTGGTCAACACAGCGGGCTGTTCATGAGACAGCCAGGTGCAGGAATCGGCGAAATAAGCCACTTGCTTACAACCTCCAGAGCAGCAGAGGGCGCACAAGGGCACTCTGCTCCTCATACTGAACACAGATGTGGAAACTTCAAATCAATAATGAATAAATGTTATTGGTTAAATCTGCTTGGAAGGTTTATGGTTTGCAAATTTGAAACAGGATTGCACAGTTATATAGGCAAACACATATTGCGATACCATTGTTAAATATTTCAATAACTACGTCCATCGGGAATGATTAGTATTTACTCTATCTTTTACTTCTGTGATCATTAAAATCTGAGTCATGTATCTGGTGTAGGGATCAAGGGTGATAAAAGTTGCAAAAGACATCACTCAGTCAGAACATGGATGGCAGTTTGTGTTTTATTATTGTTACTAATGTGGCTTGTTTTTGTTTGAGTGCTGTCCTCCGGCTCTTGGCTGTAGAAATAATTAAATTAAATTAATATTGACATGTTGCACTCCAGACACCAGTGCCAGATCAAATGAGTGAGTCAGATATTACTTTGTCTTCCCAGTTCACTTAGTGTTACTTATTTAATACATCATTTGAAGTGATAGTTCAGAAATAGTTCAAAGTGGATTTCTTTTACACGTTTCCAGCCAGTTAATATTGTGACATCAGTTGGATTTCTTTGTAACTCTTCAGTATAAATCCAGATTAGCTTGTCCCGGAGGACAAAGCTAACAGCTAGTCCGAGATGGGCCAAGATCAAAGTTGGCTTCAACATGTACGTCATAAAATTATTTTATAAACCTTTCAGCTATCATCATATTTGCTTTAGGGGGTTATTTAGATAAATCTAAATTGAAAGTCTTTATTTCAAGACAAAAAGTAGTCAATATAATTTAGAAAGAAACAAAAATTGAGAAAATGGAGGTTGGAGGAAGGATTGCTGGTGAAGATTGCTGGTGTTTCACCAGCAATCTTCTTCTTGAAACACCCACTGAGAACAAAACACAGGGTCATGTTTAATCATATACATAAGTAAGACTGTAAAAATCAGTAAAGTAATGTGCACATAAATCGTGAACGTATTTCTACTTTTTACATTGCCTTAATACCAGTATGTGTTTGATAGTGGAAGAGATTGCTTGCTTTGCATCTTACCTTGTTGTTCAATATAAATAATTATCAAATGGTCCAAATCAAATTCTGCTCAAGGCCAAACCCAATGTTGAGCCGGCCCTGGCTCAAGAAATCTTACAGTTGATGGAAGAGGTACAGTCTTACTAGTTCACTGTCAGTGTATAAAACTGTCTGTGCATCTATTTGAGCAGTGTGTTTATCTGTCCAGGAGATGGCGCCAGTGGAATGACCTCCAAGCCATTAAGGCCCATCCTGCTGGTCCTTGATAATGAACTTCATTGGAGCTTACAGGCTTGAAGGCCTTTACAGCAGAGGATAACCTATACTTGTAAATAAGGCATGCAGCATGTATCACAAGAAATATGGATCAGTGAGCAAATTATTTTTATAATAAAATGCTAAAAACAAAGGGCCAGAGTAAAAAATAATAGTTGAAAACAGAGAAAGGCCGCTATATTTATAATCATCAACAACAGTCTGCGCCTAGAACAAAATAATGAACTCTCCATAGCCCGGTGTTTCCCCTGGATATTATCAAGTTATGATGTTATGAAAATACAAAGAAGGCGCTGATGATGGTGCTGCAACGAAAAGCGCCATCTCTTCACCTGCACGTCAAACAGACGGAAAAATTGGAAATGTGAAAATTGCGCTCATGTCTGTCCCCTCCCTCCCATAATGTATGCGCGTAATTAGTGCATTTAAACAAAGCGCGGATGTCCTGCTGGCTGAAATGGCGGCTGACATCTCTTTTTCCGCGGGGTTAATAACAGAGTGCGGATAAATGAATCAAATTGTGGCCCCCAAATTACAGAGCGACTCTAAATACCCGTCTGTATTACGCGCGTCTGTTTGTGACCGTGCAGGGGGAAAAGAAAAGGCATAACATTTTATATTGTTATTACGCTCATTATAGTGCTGATTTGCGCGCAAATAAACAAGCTTGGGAAGTTTGTGGCACCACAAAGAAAAAAAAAAAAAAAGTTGAGGACGGATTCAACCTGACACCATCTGTGGAGGTGATACTGTGATAGAACTGCTATCGTCACAAATGCGGAAAAGGGCTTGGAGGAAGTGTGAGATGTTACAAAATAAAGATGTTATTGTTTTTCTGTTGTTGCATTTTTTTTTTATATGATAAAGCACCAACTGTTAATCTAAAATGTGGCGCCAATGTTACTGGAACATCCACATTTTAACTAAACTTTGGAGATCAATCAAGCAACAATTCCAGCTACAGTGTTTCTTTAAAATAGAAGAAACGAAAGGGATAAGGGACAACTTGTGCAATTTTTCTGGAGATATATTTCATTGTTATTGTTCGCTTTTGCTGTGAACCTCTGGGCTGATACATAACGGGGAGAACAGAGGAGAGAGAGAGAGAGAGAGAGAGAGAGAGAGAGAGAGAGAGAGAGAGAGAGAGAGAGAGAGAGAGAGAGAGAGAGAGAGTGAAGACAGGAGAGGAGAGAGTGTAAATTGCAGCTTGCTGAAGTTTTTGGATTGAATTCTGAAAATGATCCTTTTAACAGTGATGGGCTCTGAGGCGAGGATGGGGGTCATGCCATTCACAGCGGGTTAAATAGACTTTCATTTAAAATTACATTCTCGGTCCATCTCTCCTTCTCTCCCCCTCTCCACAGCGGAGTCCCTGCGCCCTCTCCCCCCGGCCACCCCGTGCGCTGTCTCATCACCGCCACCCTCACCCCCAATACCAGCCTCCAGCAGGGCGCAGGCAGATGGAAAGAGAGCAAAAACATAGATAGATAGATAGATAGATAGATAGATAGATAGATAGATAGATAGATAGATAGATAGATAGATAGATAGATAGATAGATAGATAGATAGATAGATAGATAGATAGATAGATAGATAGATAGATAGATAGATAGATAGATAGATAGATAGATAGATAGATAGATAGATAGATAGATAGATAGATAGATAGATAGATAGATAGATAGATAGATAGATAGATAGATAGATAGATAGATAGATAGATAGATAGATAGATAGATAGATAGATAGATAGATAGATAGATAGATAGATAGATAGATAGATAGATGTTTCTATTTCTATGTGGCCAACATGACTTTTGCAGGTGCTTTTCTGGGGTTGAACATAAACTCCGTTCCAGAATTTTAATGCACAAGGATTTTAAAAAAATGGTTACATTCACCATTTTGAATAAAGTTGATTCATATATATATATATATATATATATATATATATATATATATATATATATATATATATATATATATATATATATATGTATATATATATATATACATACAGAGAGAGAGAGAGACAACATGTTGTATTTCTGCAAGAAGTCTCTTATGTGTAAAATATATTATTTTTTCATTTTAAAATTCATGGTGTCTCTCTGCATTCACGTACAGTCAGACCATTGGTTCAGTGAGAGCCGGAGGGAATCATGTACATCCTCTCTTTTTAAAAAAGCATACATTCTTATAGAGCGATGTCCATGGATTAGTATGGTCTATATACAGTACATATGTGTGTGAAATAAATTAATTAATTCATGCACACTGTAAAACTCAAATGTCAAATATTTATATTTTTCAGCTGAGTATATGCACAGAAATAACACTGAAACGGCTTAGCTAACTCAACATCTTATTAGACATCATGTGCTACTTATAGGGGGTTTGAAGTAGGGGTGACGCCAAAATGTTATGAAAAGGAGTTACCAGAAGATGATACCTGCTGATATGCAACATCAATGCTACTGGGAGTTTTATGTTGCTGCTGTTATGCTATAGACCGGTAGACAGAAATGGTATGCTATAGAAAACAACAACAACCTTAAATAAATAAATAAATAAATAAATAAATAAATAAATAAATAAATAAATAAATAAATAAATAATGCATTTCATTAGCTTATATTTTCATTTCTACTCTTTTGGAAACTTTAACACGTCTTTAGGTCTTCTGCAACAGTAGGTTAGTATATTTTCACTCATTGTGTGAATCAAAAATATGAGTCAACTTTCAATTGACTTTTGTAACATGAACGACGTTTTAGCATTTCAGAAACAATCTACTTATGATTCACGTTTGAAACATTAACAACAGCAAGAACATATCTCAAAACGCATGTTTATTACAGGAGCTCTCAAACCGAACAGCCCAATAAGTCGGGTATTTTGGGCTGTGGTAATTAGACTAAAAGCACAGGTGTTCTTTATAACATAAATAATAGCCTTGAGAGAGCTGAGTGGAGTTCAGGGTTGTTGTTTACACCTGTTATGAACTCTTATGCCAGCGGGCATTACTGATTAAGTCAATGTGTTTATGTTTTTGCTGACATTGTAGAACTTCAACAATGATCTTCGCTTTTATCCTGCACGTCGGTGAAAATCTGTTAAATAAATAAAGTGTTATTTTTGATCAAACTGAAATCCCATTGACTGTACAATGCTCTGCGTGTTTATTCGCCGAGTTCGTTCCGCGGAGGAAAACCGTGTGCTATTCCATGTCGGGTTTTGTCACCTTTCCCTCAAATTGACTTTAATCGTAAAATATATAAAGCAGCTCCGCGCTGTCTCTCTTCAGGCGGACACGCACACGAGCCAATCAGGCGCGCGGTTACAGCCTCCACGCATGTTGAATGAGCGCGCGGTACAGGAGCAGAGTGCAGCGCGAGACGGACGAACCGCTTGCCTGTCATTAGCTCAGAGAGTGACAGAGCAGCGACAGAGAGACGAGAGGAGTAGAGGACACGCACCCAACACCCACACAGAGCGAGAGGACAGGGGAAGAGGGAGCAGAAGCACCCCGAGAGAAGTGGGAGACTGACAGCCAACATGAGCGCTCAGTTTGAGGAAGATATTCTAGACCGGGGTGAGAGAAAGAGCAGCAAATCCCCGACGTTGCTCTCTTCTTACTGCATAGACAGCATTCTGGGCCGCCGCAGTCCCTGTAAGGTCAGACTGATTGGGGCGCAAAGTTTGACGGGTCTGCCCGGCAGAGGAGAGTTTGACAAGACGACTGACGGTAAGCTGAATCTAAACTTTAAAAAAAAAAGAGAGAGATACTTTGGCGAGTCAGGGTGGAACTGGTGACATGTGTAAACAGTAAACCTATATGTTTGCTTAAGTTGTTAAATTGTGTCAGGTAAGTGTGCATGTTACATGATTAGATTTAAGTTGTTTCCACTAATCAGGACGAATTGTTTACTGCGATGTGAAATTCTTCGATTTTATGTTCCTAACGAGGTATTAACAAATTAATTCCTGCTTTCTTCTACTGTGTTTCCCTCACTCCAATTTCCTCAGGGCCAACGAAAGAGCCCCTTTCTCTCGGCGCTGACTTGCACCTGCCTCCCAAACTCCGTCGGCTGTATGGACCCGGGGGGAAATACCTGCACGACCACACGGAGAAGCTGGAAAGAGAGAGACTGCTGCTAGAGCAGGCCAGCGAGAGCCTCAAAATCAGCCAGGCGCCGCAGGTGAGCATCAGCCGCAGCAAGTCCTACCGGGAGAACGCCTCACTTCACCGGGGAGAGGGCGAGCAGAGTCCAGGGGAGGCCTCGGAGGACGGCGCACTCGGACTGGTGGAGCTCGGGCCCCTCAAGTTCGAGGAGGACGGCGGAAAGGAGGAGGAGGGGAGCTGCGCGGACGCGGCCGCGCTGTCCCCGAAGGACGAGGAGAGGGAGGAGATCTTGAACGCCGGAGACGGGGACGTGAGGGACGGGGAGGACAGCGTGTGTCTGTCGGCGGGCAGCGACTCCGAGGAGGGGATGCTGAAAAGGAAGCAGAGAAGATACAGGACTACGTTCACCAGCTACCAGCTGGAGGAGCTGGAGAGGGCTTTCCAGAAGACACACTACCCCGACGTGTTCACAAGGTTAGAAAATACAAACGAATAAATATAAATTAAATTAATGAATGGTTAAAAAAAATGCAAAATTTAAAGAGGATAATCTACGCAGCAGTACGTGTTTAATATCTGTAAATTATAAATATTACTTAATTTTTCTAGCTCCACGGTATAGGGGACTGCTTGCTATTTAAAAATTGAAAAGAATCAACAGTAGCAGTACTACTAATATTATTAATAATAAAATATTATAATTTAACTTTATGATAATAATAATAATCTATTAATTTTATTATTATTATTATTATTATTATTATTATTATTATTATTATTATTATTATTATTATTATTATTATTGATGTTTTAACACATTTTCCTATTACGCAAAAACCCACAAAAAATCCCTGGAATTTATGTTTATTATTTAATTAACTAAAGTTTTTAATTAATTGCATTTATTCATTTTTAAAAAAATCATCACTTTCTAACAAAGCAATTTAAAAAATCCAGCCCACGGTTCTGTGCGGATCACGTCATAAAGCTGCCCATCGTAAATAGGTTTCTTGCATGTCTTTGCTGCTCGTTTTGGGACGTTTGATGAAAACCCGAACCCGTAAAACGTCTCACCGTCAGGAGGAGAAATTGGATCAGACTAAAGAGCCGATAGGCTTACAGACCAATTCAGGCACATGTCTGAAATATTGGACAGAAGAGCAACGTCGCATTTTATTTGTGTATTTATTGTTATTTGGATTTACAGGTTCAATACGTACGTGCAGGACGAAACAAACTCAAAAAGAATTATACGGTCTTAAGAATATTCTTTCTATAAAGTCTTTTCTGTTCTCTTTGTATTTCCACATTTCCTCTATCGGCGCAGGATTATTCATCTTTTCCAGTCGATTTACTTTAAAGAGAGTCGGTCTAATTTGGACTGCGGGCCCCCATCTAAATCTGGAGGGAGCGCCAATTGCTTTGTGTCAGGCTAGTTTAGATGTCATTATTCCAACCATTATGTTGTTACAGTGACAGGCCTTGGCTAAGGAAAATCTAACAATCACTAGGCCTATTTCTACCCACGCGTGACAGGGGAAAATAGAATATGGGTATGGCGTCTTTTTGCACACACAAAAAAAAACGAAAAAAAAAACTATCCAACCTATTTTGGTCGTCTATTGTTGACAGTTAACAACAAGAGGGGACAAAACAGCAATTCTATGTGCTTCCAAACGATGGCCTGTAACCTCGACTCCTTCCTTTCCACTCTTTCTTCCTATTATTATTTTTTATATTTATATATATATTCTTTGCAG
Organism: Xiphophorus maculatus; assembly: GCF_002775205.1. NCBI lineage: Eukaryota > Metazoa > Chordata > Actinopteri > Cyprinodontiformes > Poeciliidae > Xiphophorus > Xiphophorus maculatus. The sequence goes on along the minus strand of NC_036463.1, from coordinate 13,463,613 downwards.
AGAGGAGCTCGCAATGCGTCTGGATCTCACCGAGGCCCGCGTTCAGGTGAGTGCTCCCTTCATCTATAAAGTGAATCATGCAGTAATGCAAATCGAAAGAGAGGGAGGGGAAGTGTGTGGGGGGGAGGGAGTGAGGGAGGGGGAAACAACATCCTCTAATGCTTTATCAGTCCTCTGTGAAATGTCCCCTGGATAATAACCTGCTGATATGCGTCACTGATTGAGGATCAACGATTATGGGCCAATTTGAGGCAATAATTTATTACAGTAAAATGTGTTAAATGGCCCCCAGTCGCTGTGCGGGGAAGGTCCTTCCTGTTATTGAATGTTATTACACGCGAACTGGGGAACGTTTTAGTGGCAATTAAGCCGACGCCGGCGATTCATAAAAGACTCACTTAGTGCAGGAGCAAACAGTGTCTGTATTCCCGGGATGAGTTGGTGTTTGAATTCCCATCAGATGGGGGCACATAGAGGGGGGCGAGGCCGGAATGCGTGCGTGTGAGCGAGGGAGAAAAAGAGGGGAGGGATAATGCTATTTGATTTCCCATTATGTGATTGCAATAGACCTGCATTGATCCGATGCTTTGCACTTGGGAGCGAATGAGAGACCATTAAAGGTGTTTGCACCCCCTCCCCGCCCGTCCATGGTTTGGCTCTGAAAGCGTGTCTTGCATGTCCAAAGGCCGAACTCATAACCACAGAGACAGTTCAAACACGATGGAAGCTCCAAGAGGTTATGGCCGACGGTAAAACAACAGATGTCTCTTTAAGGGGAGGCGGAGGGGGGGCCGTAGGTGAACAAATCACTTAACGGGCGCCATCAGGAGGTGATAAAAACTCATAAATTCCCGAGGGGCTGTGTAATGCTAAACAGCCCCCTCGGGGAATAATGCACGTTACGTTCCTGTCACTTTCCACATGTTGACATTTTGCTCATTGTGAGAGAGGTTCCTCTGCAGCGTCTGCAGAGCAAACTGTGCAGCGGCGGATGCGTGGGAAAGTTAAATACTCTCCTGCGTGGAAGTTCTGCGGCTCTTAAGAATTTAATTTAAAGCGCATTAATTGTTATTGGAGCCAGTTCAGCGGTAATTTTCTGGATCTTTTGTTAACAACGCTCTTAATTATCTCCTCCCCCCCTCCCCCCAGAAGCCCGTCTAAAAGGGAGGGAGTTTAATTAGACAGAAAGTAGATTTAAGGAGCCGTGAGCGGCGGGGTTTACCGTGCATGTAATTATTGCCGACTTTCCGCCTGTTGGCCATGCACCTGAACTAGACAGCACTGACAGTGCAACAGAGACTCGTTGTGTTGATGACAGTAAAGCTAAATTACCAATCCCTGTAATGATTTCACACCGTTAAAGTGACCTTCATCAGCTTTTCCGTCTTTAGGTTTGGTTTCAGAATCGCAGGGCCAAGTGGAGGAAGCGCGAGAAGGCAGGGGTGCAGGCCCACCCATCAGGCCTGCCCTTCCCAGGCCCCCTTGCTGCAGGCCATCCTCTCAGCCACTACCTAGAAGGAGGGCCATTCCCTCCTCACCCGCATCCAGCCTTGGAGTCCGCCTGGACGGCTGCTGCGGCTGCAGCCGCTGCCTTCCCAGGCCTGGCCCCGCCTCACAACAGCTCTGCTCCACCCTTGGCTACCCCACTGGGACTGGGTACCTTCCTGGGCACTGCTGCAATGTTCCGCCACCCTGCCTTTATCGGACCCACTTTTGGCAGGTGAGTTGCTCCTGTAGAGATGTGAACTTTAAGATTTAATCTCCATTTGAGGCATTTATTGTAATGACATTTATTGTAATGGCATTTATTGTAATGGTAACAATTCAAAGTAAAACTTCATTCACGTCTTGTGTAAACTGCATACACTCACAACCCATGATAAAAGTTGCCCATGATGAAAAAGACTTTATCATCCAGTAGTAATAATTATATTCAGACATATTTTTGAAACATAAGTGTAGTGATTGCTGAAACTCTTTTAGAAGCAACTCTGAAAAAATAAGAAAACAGCACAAGTAAATAAAAACTGGTTATTTACTGGTGGTTATGGTATATAAGCCACTCTGGGTGCAGCAGCCATACCATCTGTTTTACCAGAACAAAAGAGTAACCTAGCAATGATATTACTTTTAGTTTGTTTTAATAAACTGAATGATGTTTCATAAATCATAAATCATCAAAACATCCATAATTCATTGTATCCACCATAGAAAAATTCAGTTCAGGCTTAGCCAGGTTTGACCAGTCTTCATATTGTGTTTTCAACATTTGTCTAAATATAAAGTGTATTTCTAATGCCATTTTTTTTAACAAAGAGAAAAAGGTTTTATGAATCTTAAATTGTGCTTTTAAAATTTCTTCAAATCCAGTTCTGGTCTGTTTGGTCTCAGTATTTTGCAATTTAAACTAGAGATTATCAAATGCAGGCTTGGGTCAGTAAAAACTGTGAGACATTTCTTTGATTTGGCTCCAAACTAGATCTTGAGAATTAGACATTAACTTTGCCACGTGTAATTTATGATAATATTTTTCTTACAGTGTATGCTGTACACAGTACAGGTGGGTGCCCATTCCCCATTGATTGGACTTATAAATAAGCAATAGAAAACTCACTGGGCAACTGACATGGTACCCTGTATGTTGTGCCGCCCTGGACAGTGAGCCATAATCATACAAATAGATGACTGATTCCAACATTGCTATTTGTTTCTGGTTTTTGCAAACATCCTTCAGTAGTTTGTGTTGTCATCGTCATAGTATGATTAAGTCTTGTCATGATACATTTTTTAAACAATAACAGAAAAAGATAAAGTAATTGCTAAACCCCAGTTGATCTGATGCACAGGCCTCCTGCAGCTCCAATATTTGCTCTTTTCTCCTGTTTACGTCTCAAGCTGCCTATCTTTGCAGCAGGCCGCCAGCCTCCCATAAAATACGACCCTCACATTCATCCCTGTATTTTAAAGTAAATCACAACAATTGTGCAGAAAAGACCCCAGCTGCAACTCAGCTTAGGATAAACTCCCACTGCACAGTGCAGCTCTAATGGGCGGTGGTCTGCAGTCACACTCTTGTCTATGTTTATCTTAGTGTCTGATTATAAATGTGCTACACTGCTAGCCATTCACAGTTTGCTCTAATCAACCTGTTGAATGTGTTAATAAATTAACCAAATGTGTGAACCTGCAAATCAAGCTGTGAGGAGAGGGTGATGCCCCCCACCCCAACCCCATGTGACTCAATTAGCTTTACCAATATAGAATCCGTGATAGAGAACCTTGTTCGCTGCATTTATACTTCCACTGAACAAAGTGGAAGGTTAGAAATAAAAAAATAAATTAAATATTTATATACAATTATTTATGTATATATTTTTTTGCAAATAAAAACATGTATTAAGGTGAAATAAATAAAAAAAATATCCAATGCACAGCAACTCAATATATTTTTAACTTTTACATTGGATTAGTCAAATAATACTAAAGTTAAAAAAATAATAATAATTTTATAATGTACAAATATTTTGTCAGGATCTAAATTCTGAAGATCTAATTCCATCATCGATCGTTTTTCTGAGAGTGTAAAAGAAAGTTCCTCTTCTGCAACTCTCACACTTCACTCTAATATAAGAGCCAAACACCTTGAGCTTCAAAATAACCACCCTGATGTGCTATCTGACAATGCATAAATCAACCTAAACATGTTTATTTTAATTTAGATGGTTGAACTCTGGTCTTCCTTCAGGCTGTTCTCCAGTATGGGTCCCCTGACAAGTGCTTCCACCGCTGCAGCCCTCCTCCGTCAGCCCGCGCCCCCAGTGGAGAACCCCTCCCATGCAGGCTCTGTCCTGCCCGACCCTTCCTCTGCTTCCTCTTCCTCATCCTCTTCGGCGGCGGCAGACCGCAGGGCCTCAAGTATTGCCGCGCTGCGCCTCAAGGCCAAGGAACACTCGGCTCAGCTCACCCAACTTAACATCCTGCCAGCGGGAGCCGCGGGGAAGGAGGTGTGCTGAACACTCAGCAGCAGCTCTAGCCCCTCCCGTCCTGGGCTCGCGCCCCATTCCATGACAGCCCGCACCCCCTGAGAAAAAACAAAACAAAACAAAAAAAACCAAGAAAAGCAAAACATTCATACCTCTGGAGGCTGTCGTCCTGATGATGAACACCCCCCCCCTGCCCCTTGTTAGACCTTCCCAGTTACCTCATGTTTCCCCAACAAAATAGCACAACCAAATGCAGAAGAGCACTGGCTGAGAAAGTGTGTCTGTGTGTCTCTGATAAGCGTTGTTGCCATTCTTTCACATAGTTTCCAGAAACACATAACATTAAACTCAATATCACGAGAGCTCTCAGTTAAAAAGAATATTTTGAAAAACATCCAAAGATTAAATACATTTATATAGCTATCTATTTCAAATACTTATTGCTCCTTCCACAGTCACTCAAACGTGCATTGGGGATTGTTTACAGTGCATACATATACATATATGCTTAATAAAATATAAAGCAAACAAGTCATTAGAGGCGGAATGTAACAAATAAATGAGCTTTTAATTAAAAAACAGTTTATAATCTTTCAAACATGAGGTATTGAAACAGCTTTTTGGTGGTTTACGTTTTACAACCAGGACTTTTTTTTTTTTTTCATGGTTTCATTTCCTTTCCTGAAGTCGAGACACACACACTCACCCCTAGCGCAGAGCTGAAAAACGGCAGGGGAACCCAGACTTTTATACAACAGAGTTCCTCGGATGTGGACAACACCAGTGCTCGACATTAACTCTGCTTAATCTGTATGCATTATTATGTGGGCTGAGCCAGTCTGCATGTTTAACAAAGGCGAGTCGGAGGAGGTCCCCCTCCTTCCCCCCACACCCACAACCTCACCCACCCACACACACACACACCCTGAACCAAAGGAAAACTTGTCCATAGACCTTCCATAGCCTTCTCTGCAAGCCTGACTCCTCTCCACTGCTCGCTTGTCCATCTGTCACACTCAGCCGCACCACTGCGAACGTATATCTAATTAAAATTTACCTTCTAGATGATCTACGCATCTATGTTTCTGTATTTGGTTAAATTTGATTTTCACAGCAGTGGCATTTCAGCTGACTCTGACTCCAGGACATACGAGCAATGAGATCTGACTGTGTGAGAGAAAAATTGTAAATATTGTGTAAAAAATAAAAAGAAAAGAAAGAAAAAAAAGAGAGAAAGAAAAAGCTTGAAAAGTAAGAGAAAAAGGATCGTTTTCAAAACAAGGTCGTGTATATTTTAAGAGACCCTGTTTTGATCAATTTGCACTCGGTGTAGTGTGTAATGAATGTCGCCCTGTGTAGATTTCCACCTGTGTTTATGAATTATTAGGTTTTTAGATAATTATTTATGTCAAAACTTTTCCCAGAGGAAATGAGTGAAGGATATTTGTTTTTCATATTAAGTGATTGTAATTTCCTGGCTTAATAAGATTAATTTGAATAAATGACATTGGTAAAATGAGTTAGTATTATTATTTAAAATTCCCTCGATAATTAGAGGCTTACTCCAGGAAAAATATTTTTAAAATATATAAAACAATGAATAAAAGGTGCAAAGAAAAATATGTGCTTTCCTGTCTTACCTTGCAATGGCAGGTGCCCAAAAGAGGAATATTTTCCCAAAAGCCAAAATATATTAGTAGGTGTTTAATCCTCCGCAGTTCAGTTGACAAAATACTAACCATATATTCATGAGCTTAATCCCTACATAAGAAAGGCGCGACAAAGGCGAGGGGTTTTCAATTAAAGCGCCCACTTTATCTTTGGGGGGCCGTCACAAAACTTGCCTAAAAACCCTTTAAAGGCGCTAAATTGGTCTTAACATCTGTAATGCCATGTCGATGGAAGAGAGTCCCCTTTGTCATTAATGAAGTAACAAACCACTTCATCAAACGGCTTTCACACACACAACCTGGGAGAGTTAATTCCCCCCTCCAAATCCCCACTCTGATGCCAGACTATTACACCAATCAATGGTTATTCTGCTCAGTTTGACCCAACCATGGTACCCGACCAAACCGCGTGAAATTACCCCACGGATTAATGTAGTCCCCCTTTCTTTTATTAAAAAATATATTGTCTGCATCTGGGAAAAGCCTCCTCTATAATTCTTCCAGCCCTTCAGTTTTTTTTAAACACCAGTTAATCACACAGTTTTACTGCATAAAAAAAAAAAAAGAAAGACTCATATAATAAGGGACTGAAGGACATACTTAGAGCAGGCGTGTCTCTAGAAACTGGGCTAGCCAATGTTGCACCAAAACCAAAAGCTGTGATAGAATTTCAGGAGTTTTAATATTCTCTTTTTATTTACATGTATCAGAGTAAATACTTGAAATCAGAATGTGGGGGGAAAAAATTAAACATTAATATCAAGAAGTAACTTTTGTAACTATTTTAGGTTCATTCTGTCTTGACGTCATATTCATAGAAAAATTGTTTGTAGACTGAGGCACCAAGGGAGGAGTTGGGTGCAGGACATTTGATGGTGCCGCTGATTTACAGCCAAAGATATGAACCGATCAGGCTGATCAGTTCTGACTTTTTTTTATCTGAAGGACTTTAACACATGAAAAACAGTTTGGTACAGGCACCAATTTTGTAGCTGGTGGATGATTGGTGGAGCAAATGCTAAGGTTACCCTGTCAAACCTTTTTGGTGGGTTTTCTTTGGGGGTCTCACCTGCCAATTTTGATTTTGACCAGTGATTTTTTATTTTATTTTATTTTTTTTGTCTAAGGACTATAACAGATACAGAGGTATCTTAATAAAAGCTATAATTGCTTGTAACAAAAAGAATACAATTGTAAAAGGTCTTTTTTTTTTTTTTTTCAAAATCTTTACAAAGTGTAAAAATAGGGGGTGATTTTTGAGTTTTCATTTTATCCAACCTGTCCGGGACCCAAGGATCAGACTTTTCCCGCATGGTATCAATGTTTTGCTTTTTAGGCGTGAGCTTAACTACAGGAAATATTTATAGAGGTAGTAGTTTTTAATTCAACAGGAAATGAAGGAATTGCAAGATTACACTTAATTTCTTCTAACCAAGGTGTGAGTCCCCACTCTTTAGATATTCATTTGAAGTTAATAAAGAGTAATGAAGTTTGTTGATGCATTTATAAAGACTAAAATCAGTGGGAGGTCCGTTTTGATGCATTTAAGGAGTGGTGAAGAAAAATAATTGCTTTTAAAACATTTTATCTACTAGGAAAATTGGCCTATTCCGACATACGGCTGAATGATTGGTGCATTTCTGCACCGGAGCTGCTTCAATGTACAAAACAAAAAAAAAAACTCCAGTATGCCTAAACCAGCAGACACTATGTGAGAGAGCTTCATGTTTTTTTGTTGTTTTTTTTTTTTTTTTTTTAAACCGTCTTTTGCTGAAACTCAGTGGAGCGTGTGTGCTTTCTCTTCCTCCGTGATGAGACTGTCCGGGAGAACTTGTAATCTTATTGTGAATATAACTAATGAATGGCAAACCAATTTGTCCCTAATATCTGGGGGGGATGCCAGGAGGCAGATGACCCGCTGGGAGCGAGGCTTAAACTTTCTTTGCAGCGCAAAAAAAGGCGAGAAAATTGAAATGCTGTCGAAGGTTATAGAGTGGATTTATAAAGTCACACTTGTTGGATGTGTTCCTTTTCATTCAACACGGGCCTTGTGTTTGGGATTAAAGCCAGGAGGCTTCTTGTTGCATGAATGATCACAGTGATGGATGTTGATGGGGGGAAAAGTCCAATCAGAAACATGTTGTTGGGTGGGAGTGGGACGGTGACGGGGAATCATGGTTGGATTCCTCACAGGTAAATCCAGGTGACGGAAAATTTCCACCCATTTTCATCACTGCGTTCCCTCCGCCCTCGCTCGGCCCCCCCTCCCTCCTCTCATCTGGACTTGATTTGGCCCTGATTTGGATCCTCCCGGACCTCGTTGCTCCCACCACGTCCCTACCGAGGAGAATAGACCAAATCACTCCACAGCCTCCGCCGGATAAAGTCCTCACTCAGCCCCAGCGAGAGGAGAGGAACTCTAAAAGGCGCTTTGATGAACGACTCCCCCTCTTTTCCTCCCTCAGGCGGAGAACCAGGCCCCCGATGAAAGCCCTAAATAGCGGGGGCCACGGCTCCGCGCTCCCCTCTCGGTTCGCCCCTTAATTCCCCGTCTCTCTTGCTCTCATCCAATTAGCTCAGTGTATTAAGCGGTTTATCGTCTCATAACCACCCTTTCAGCTCCAACAAGGGAGACACTTTGCAATAGGACCAGCTCTCCTTTTGACACCCTCTCCGGTGCGGCGCTATGAATAACAGGGACAGAATAGGCGACTAATTCCCTCATCAAAGCCTACCTTGTCCATCGCTGGTCAAAACGACAAGCAATAAAGCTTAACGCCACAATTCAAAGAGACTTGTTCGACCTTATTAGCTTAGCGGGGTCGAATTAATGCAAGGGACCTCATTTGACTGGGTTGCAGGGGACAAAACTGGGGGCCCCTCACTTAAAACCCTGCGGCGTGACAGAGCACTGGAAAAAAAAAACGAGCTGTTATAGTTTATCCAATGAAACTGCGTCATCCATTCTGTTTGGAGAGATTTTAGTTAACTTATATCTTATTGGAAATGATATATATCTTAGAAATAAATTAAGTAAAGTCCCCCAACTTTTTAAAGGCTGCCACGGAATGTGTTGTATTTCAATTAATTTAAAATTTATTTTACATACATTTATTCTATTATTGAAAAAAAAAAGGTTAGTTTTAATTAATTAATAGAGAGTTAGCCCGAGTCACGAGCAAACTAAGCTGCTGCTTAGGGTGGCCAGGGCACCAGGGGGCCCTCTAGAGGCCAAACATACTTACACAATAGTGCAGATGTCAAAAGTTGAATTTCTCACGAAGTGAAACCACTGAAGTGGCTGTGATGAAGTCACAGTAGGCGACAAAACGACAGTCTGCCTCATTGTTCAATTCAATTTCAATTCAGTTTATTTATATAAAACCAATTTACAAACAACAAATGTCATCTCACGGCACTTTAGAGGCACAGAAAAGCTCAATAGAAGTTTACAAATTGATCAGTGAGTTCGAGCCCTCGCTTTCATCCTCCATGCAAACAGACAATAGGTGAAAATCTGAATCAACTTTTAAGCAGTCGTATATTTAAATAAAAATATGAATAAAGTTATTTGTCACATAATAATACCATGCTTAAAAAAATCTCTTCATTCACAGAGCGTTCATTTAATCTGAATCAAGGCAAAGGCAAACTCAAAAATCCTACGGATGATAAAACTTTAAATAGTTCTACATTTTCTTTATTTGTTCCAAAAATAAAGAAAAATATTTGGTTTATGATACCTCTACATTTGGTACAAGGGGACTCGACAGAACGGTTCCATCAAATTTTATTTTCTTTCTAAATTTTGTTTCCTAATCCATTTTTATTTCATTCAAACTGCTTTAATCTTTCATGAATCCTGTTCTTATACTGATGTAAATCTGGGAAAAGCACCAGGCGGCCACCAGCAGAGCCGGGTCAAACAAGCTGCTGCCTGGAGCCTCCAGTGCAGAGGGGGGCCCTCAAGAGCCTTCAACTTCTCAGACGGAAACTGAAAAACTCATGAGAAATCTAACATAGTGTAAATGCACTTGTTTTATCTCTTAAACTCCACTTGTTAAGCTGTTAATGCTTGTCCACATTGACTTAACTCGTCTGGAAGCCGACTTGACTTGACTGGAGCTTTTGAACTTTTGTTTCCACGTTCAAGGAGTTAAAGTTTATTATCATGCAGGGTTTATAAGTTTGCATCAATGGTTTATGGATTAGAAATATAAGATATGGAACCATTAGGCCATTAAAATATCACAGTTGAATACTGCAATGATTGACATTGACTTGAATTAATCTATATTTTCCTGAATCTTGTCTTTCTTTTCCATTATAATATCTCTATCGCTCTCCTCAAGCTTTAGTATTTTCATCACTGAAATGAATGTGAAGGGTTGAGCGTTTGACTGATACAAATTCAAGATTAGATTAAGTCAGGGAAATAACCTTCACTTTACTATTTAATTGTTGCTATTCATTTCTTTCCAAGTCATTTGAAGTTTGAAGTTAATTTGATTGCTGACTTAAAAGTAAACCATAAAATTCCAACATTATCACCAACATGCAGGACGTGGTACTGGTCACAAATACAACCCTCATCACACCAGGGTAAACCCTGTTTGTCCAGGTAATCTTTGGGATTCTGCAGTACGTAAGCTGAAGTTAATGCTATCGCATGTCTGGCTCGGATTTTTATGCACTAAATACTTCTCAAACTCAATATAATTTTAAGCTGAGCGTAAATATCAGAATAAGACATTACACAGCATTTCTGCCTTAGCTGGTCTTGACATCTCTGCTCATCGGACCTTTCAAAGCGGTTCATATAAACTCATTTTTGCTCAAACCAGACGGAAGGAAAAGCCGCAATAATCCATTACTTCCCAAACGCAGTGCAACAGAAACCCAATTGTTTCAACATGACTAACTGCTTTGTTTTGACTCAACTTTAGACAGGTCAAGTAATATTTGTCACTCTATATTTGATTAGTAAAGTGTGGAAGAACAAAACGTCTGCAGCAATAACAGTTCCTGAATAACAGGATAATAAAACTGATTTAAAATGTCCTTATGCAGTTCAAACTCATCAGTAATAAATGCGCCTGATTAATAGGGACACAGTTTCACAGCTGTGTGGATTAATGAGCACAAACAAATCTCATGGATGCATGAGATCCCCTTTTATTACACTATGGGCCTCTAATGGGGGCCTCATTCTGATATAAAAACAAATATCAGTGGATTTAAATATTAGCTGCAAAAATAATTCATAACTTAATCAAACATCCTAGTGTGTAAATGCAATGATCAATAATAATCAATCACATATTAGAAACTTTCTTCTTATAAAATATTACAAAAATATTTTCGAATCGATTGGAACACAAAATGGTGGCTCTGTCCAACATTAGCTGCTCTCAGTTACCATGTGCACCAGAGAACTGTGAGGGTGATGTGGTCATTGGGGTCGAGTTATCAATGAGTATCGCAAATTAGATAAAAAAAAAAAAGAAAAAAGGAATGGTCCTAAGAATTGCGGTTCAGAAAGTTGAAAATATCAATTTTTAGCTTATTTTAGCTACAGCGCTAATGCTACTGCTAATGCTAAAGTCAAAGCAAGCTTTGCTTCCTCCTAACCCCTCTGAATTCCAGGGAAAGGGTTACAGCATGTCAACATGGTAGGATATGTTTATTACTATCTCTGCTTCATTTTGTGCTTCAATCACAAACAAATTCATTTTAATAAACAAATTGGCAGCTGCTCAGTTATGATTCTGCTGCCCAGGAGAAGCCAGCAGAGGCTATTGACAGGACTGATCCTTTATGTCCTTAAAAGCTGTTTATGTGCCCTGGCTTCAGCTGTAAAAGTGTATCCTTATTGATCACAATTGATCCAAAGTTGTAAGTTTTACATGTATATTAAGATAATTCTGGAAACACATTTTAGGAACTTAGTCTAATCCTGTTCAACGTTTAACTTGTTTAAGTTATTTAGACTTCAGCTTTAGTCATGCAACATCATTTTAAGAAATATTTAGGCATTCAATCTAATCAGGCATAACATTATGACCAACACAGGCACTCTGCTATGCAGCTCTATACGCAACAATCTGGAATTAATTCTGACTCTTCTTTACCAGAACCATCCTTAATTTCTTTTTGGATTTGAGCAGCAGCAGCTTGTCTGTTTTATCGGACCACCCAAGGCAGCATCCTGACCCTGTCATTGGTGCACTGCTGTCTGTTCCTTGGACCATTTTGATGCAAACAGGCACTGCACAAGAGTGTAGATTTGGAAATGGTCTGAACTCACTCGCCTTTTCTAACACATCACAGTATCCGCTTGCTGCTGAAAATACTCGCCCGGATTTTAGGATGGGCTTACAGGGGCTCCAGCCCAGGGTTGCGCTTTGGGGGCCACCGAAAGATGATTTGTATTTTTGTGAATGAATAAGGTCAGAATGCCTTAATTTTATCCCTGGCTAAGAGGATTTTGACCGTGTTGTTGAAAAACAGTTTGATTTGTTCTGGCAAACGTAGACCATGAATGCTTGATCAAGCATGATTGGTCCAAATTTGAGGCGTTTCATGCATTGGGGGAGAAGCATCAGTGCATAATTTCTCACAATGGCGGACAACAGAAAGTATGACAACGGAGCGCAGGAACGAAAGAAAAAGAAGAGCTTAACAGAGAGGTGATGAAGAAAATATCCAAGCTAATAACAGGTTTTCCTAAACCTCATATTGGACATGGAACAGAACCATCGTCCCTCTCCGCTTCTCAAATCGTTAGCCTTGCTAACGGTGACTCAATGGTCCCACCAGAACCTGGATCTGTGTCTGATCTGGCGCCTGCAAAATCAGAGGCAGTGGAAGGCCGATCTTCTTCGCCAGGTGCAACGATGGGTAATCCGTACGGTTCTGATCCTGCGCTTTGGGTAAAAACTGATGAGTTGGTGTGAGTTTACTGGGCTGAACAAGAAGCAGAGAGCTGTCAAAATATGGATGTTAATTTTAAAGCATCGGTACGTGTGTGTGCATGTTAATGTGCAACTGTATAATCATGATTAAGTAGGGCCCGCACCAGGGGCCCACATCCTCCTAAATCCGGCAAAAAAAGAGAAAAAAAACCCTGCTTTCTGAATAAGCCATAAAATAAACTTTTTAAATCTATTCTGAGACATGTAAACTGTCTCCCTGACAACAGACCAAGTTGTGGTGTTTATTGCTGCGACACGGAAACTTTCTCAACTTCAAATGAGATCTCCTGAAGTCGATGCATTCATTCACAACACAACCCATATAAACACATCATCCTCACCGCTGAACACAGTGAATTACTGAGCGTTACATTTAGAAAATATGAATAATTTGAATGGCTTACATTTAAAACCTTCCAACAGTTTTTTTTATAGTGTGGGGGCCGCACTGTACATTCGGAACTATGCAGTCGACCCTGAAGTTGATTAACTCAAGAAAAGAAAGATGGGGGGGGAAAAAAAGCGACTGTGGGAGAAGAAGTGGAGCCAATATGATTTAATAAATATGTAAAGTTCTGAGCAGTTGGATGCAGACGCATGGAGACACTTTCTCACACACAGCATGTTCTATCCGTTGCAGGAGTGAATCACGGTTTAAGTGTTCAGCCCACTTAAGCTTGCCTTTTGCGAGTCACAGAGGTTTGAAGTGATTTGTGAGGCGTGCAGTGTTTATGGAAATGCACACGGCAGGATGGAGAGTTAAAAAAGAAAAAAAAAAAAACAACAGACTATTAACACAAAGGAGAGTTATTGGGTGAAAGAAAATGCTAACTTTGAGCGTGTGTGTTGAACTTCAGCAACGGCAGATTAAATCCGGGTAACATTTAGAAATGCAGAGCCATGATATACGACTCAAATGTCATAGCGGAGGGGTCAACTCGCAACTCACGGATTTGTATTGTTGGTTTTTAGGTTCTTTCACATTAACGTTGGGTATTTTAACAGTTTACAAAATAAATACAAAAGGAAAACAATCTTTTATTTGACAACCTACAAATTCAGTAAGTGAAACATCTAATTGCTCATCTGCAGGATAAGACTCTTTACAATCAGCTCATAAATAAACATATATGTTGCAGACTGATTAGAGCACATGGTGCACAAAGCAGAAGGGGGCATTAAGGAATGAAATGTTTTAAAATTAAATGTCTGCTGTAAGAACAAAAGGCCTTTGACTGTTGCATTTCTAAAGAGATCAGTTTCACACAGAGCTCAGAGACAGAGAGAATGGGTTTTAAATATAGCTGCTAACATTATCTGCCCCCTTTGTTTTAACCAGTCCAACCATCGACTCATTTTAACTGGGTTTCTTTACATTTAGGTCCTTACATTTTCTTAAACCTCTCTTTCAAAATCTGATAACGTAAATATTTGTCTCTCAGAACTAAAAGAATGGATTTACAATTAAATGTAACAAAAGATAATTCCCCTCCATCAAAATATTCATCAAGCATAAAAAGTGGGAGTCAGTTTGACGCATTTAATTATAGCATTCAGATTTTATTGTATTCGACCTCTTGATCTTTACTGGAGCCGACATCGAAAAAACTGATAGATTTTAACCAAGGTTCAGTATACAAGCGCATTGTTGTGTATTTCACTTGTTCTTCCATGTTAGCTAACACTTTCTGCTAGTGCAGTGATGACTCAGTCACTTCATTTAGTATATAGACCCCCTTCTTCTTCTTTTTTACAATTTTATGCGGATCTTTTGGCTTTTAGACCAAAGTGATTTGTAGTCAGTATTCTAGAAGCAGCTTTTGCAAAGTTCCCCGGTGGATTTATGTTCTCTCTCTTCCAGGTTTGAACATCTAAAAGATGAAACATTTAAACATTCCTCTTTGCAAACAGAGGAATGTTAATGAAGAATTTGAAGCCTTGCCATTGGTTCTTAGTTGGAATTAGATCCATACTTTGACTAACCCATTCCATCGCAAGACCTTCATTCTGTTAGAAGATGAACCGCACAATCCGCTCCAAGTCAACAGATTTTCGTCCAGGATGGCCATGCATTCATTTCTCCTGCTGAAAAGAATCCCCGCAGCATTTTTCTGCCACCACCGTGTTGTGGGAGTTATGTGTTTGGGTTGATGTACGGTATTATTACATTTGTGTTTGAAATTTGGGCCAAACATATATATTCTTTCTCATGTGAAAATCAACTCCTGTTGGTGGTGTCCCCTGAATGATTACCAGAAAGTACTGCTCCCTAATGTACTCAATCAGCTACAATTACCCTGAGATGAACTTTCACAAAAAGCAGGATTTTTGGACCAATAAGGTGACTTTCCTTCCCCTACAGATCAATAATCAGGCGGTAGATCTAACCTTCTAAAGCTGCACAAGTAATAAGTAAATTCATGTTTTTTATTTATTTATTATGGATTTACTTATTTTTTAGGATTTTTGTATAGCAAAAAAAATGAACAAGTTGATAGATTATATAAAACCATTTAATACATGGTTAATAGATAGTAGAATTGAATACATTTATACAACAATAGCAAAAGACAGAGTTCTCAATGATTAAGTTCTTAATTGAGCTTTTTTTTATTATTTAAAACATCAATATCAAAATATGCCACATTCTGGCCATTACAAAACAAAACTCAGAATTGCTACAGTAACTTAGAAAATGTATTAAAACACAGAGAGGGTAGAAGAAGAATGAAAGAGACGACTTGGCCTGAGTTAAACAGAGGCAGTGAGGGAGAAGCAGATCAGATGTTCGATACCGGGACAAAAGAGCCAAGGAGCCGCGCGTGTGGCCTTCCTCACCCCGTCACTCCCCGTATCCTCCTCAGCCCTTTCTTTCATCCCCTGATCCGACACACACCCCTAACACTCACAGACACGCAGCGTGAATGGTGGTAATCAGAACAAGTGTCCGATCGCTGCGGGCGTCCAGTGGTCTCAGTGGCTCGCGGTCACTATCATTGGCTAATTAGCTGCTCCTGGAGTACACCAGCTGCTCTAAGGAGAAGCCATTTTCACACACACACATGTACACGCATCTGGGCTCAGCTAGCTTCTGCACATACAATAGACTGTCATTTAGGTATGATTGCTGCTCCCCTTTACCATGCAACGGAAGGGTGATGGGGTCAAGTCATAACTGTGAGAGAAAGTGTGTGTGTCGGGGTGTGCGTGAGGAAACTGGAGAAAAGGAGAGGTGTGATTGGTGTTTTAAGGAACACAAAAAGCCCATCAGGGCGAAGAAAGAAGATCGGCGGTCCACCAATCACGCTGTTATTTACAAACCGAAGGAGGATTTAAATGTCTGAGGCTCTTGGATGTTTTGTCCTTGCAGATTGTTTTCATTTGAACGACGAGAAAGCTTGGAAGAGTTTGGCCAAGTTAACCTCAGAGTAGCCGCTGGTGGCCAAAGCCCTGTCTGGGACTTCCTTCAGCTTCAGATACACCTGCCGTGTGGAGCCTGATCTCTTTAAACACGCTGCAAAGACAGAAAAGAAACATATTACGATACAATGCCAGAGTTACACAGTGAATCTAAGAATCCCACCACTTGCATCCCTCATCATAAACACTCAGGATCATTTCAGTCATAAACTGCGAAGCTAACCGATCCAGCTCTGTCTGAAAGTAATGCTATTACTTTCAGGAGTGGATGGATGATCACACAGAATTAGACTGATGGATCGATGGCACATGTACCCATGCAGGATCATGAGATCGATGGAAAAGCCCAATGAGAGCATGAAGTCAATACCTCGTCCCTGTTATCTCCTCAGGTGGGCTGTAATAAGGCCAAAGAGAAGACGGAAGGACGGCTCTCCGGGACAGGATGGCAACCACAAGCAAGCAAACCTTTTCAATATACTGACGTACCAAGTGTGAATGAAACCAAGTAATAACACCATCACCACACAAAGGAGGGCAGTGGATATAACAGTGATCTGAGAGGAGCTGTTTTTTTTTTTTAAAGGAAGTTCTCTCTCATAGTAAACATTGTGTTGGGTTTGCCACGTTCCCTACATTACAGCGAAGTCACACTAAACCTGCAATAAATGTTAAAAAAACAAAAACAAAAAAAAAACTACAAATGTCATTGGCCGATATCTTCATTTTGCTGATCTTCTGTCAAAACTGGAAAACACCATTTCACCCATCAGAAACACTCACAAATATCAGTGGAAAAGAAACCTCTGGAAATGACATTTTTCTGTGGGTGTGTGTGTGTTTATTTGTAAGATCAACAAGTTTCTGAAAGCAGTGATGTCACAGCCACACCTCTGGTTTAGCCCCCGACCCAAAGCGCTAAACCATAGCAGATTCTCCAAGCTTCTTTTGCATGTTAGTGCATCCCTGTGGCAGGCTGGCACAGGTTTTAGAGTAAAGTCATTATAAGAAACACTGTTATGTTTACGTGGATCTTTTTGCGATTGGAAAACAGAAAAGTCATGTGTTTTGTTTGAACAAAGCCTAAATATTTCTTGTGTTGCACTCCACTGATGCAGCAGCATGTTTTGATATTTTGACAAGTTTCCAAAAACCCAACTTCCACATGGAAGCAGACACCTACCAGAACGATTTTCCTCATTAAAAGGTGATTTTATTGTAATGCAACAATGACCACAAGCACCTTTTATATGGGCAAAGGAAAGCAGATGATTAGTAAACATAATTAGGGCTAAGATGGTCTCCATTGTGCATATTGAAGTATATGTAGTGTTTTGAGTTACTGAAATAGGCAGTTGTAAGCAATTTTAGAAGGCGATTCAAGTATTTTGCAGATTTTAGTTATCCGTGAGTGACTGTGGTCCTAATAAGACCTAATTATCGTGCTAATCTTTAGAGATGTACTTTAAATAAAGGCCAGCTACTCATTTAGAAAAGAGGCCCATAACAGAGCCTGGTATTTGTCTACTGGTCCGTTTTAGTTGAGCTCCAATGTGCACACAAACCAAGTTGTCCATATGGCCAGTTGCTATCTCCTCGCCACCTCCATGTCCATATCTCCCTGTCTCGTCCTTCCTGTCTGCTGCATTAGTGGCTACTGGATAAATACCGGCCCACCGACGGCACAGAGGAACAAAGGTTAGATACACACAGCAGCCACACGCACTAAAAGGACACACACAACAACGCAGGTAGTTAAACACTTAAAAAGCCTAGTAACTCAGCCGCTAAAAAACATCCACGCGTCAAACAGCAATCACACATGCATGTGCTCACGTCCATGTGTGGAAGATGGTGTGGTTGACTTAAACGGCAGCAGCAACTATTACCAGATAATCCTCATTTCAGCAGGGAGAGGAAGGGAGAGAGAGGAGAGGCAGGGAGAGACTATTTATCCGGGGAATAGAAAGGGGGTGATGATGCATGATCAAGCGAAAGCAATCATGTCATCATTTTCTGAAAGGTAGAAGAAAATAATTCTCCCCTTCCCCTCCCTCCTGCTCCTTCACTCCTTTTTATTCCCCCAACCCAATCACTGTGTGGCGAACAGATAAAAAAAAAAGAACGATGTAAGAGTCACAGAGAAGAAAAGAACGACAGAGAGATCTCTCTGCGAGTCGGAGCATGGAGAGGAGCGTGGTTCAAATAAATAGTCTCCACTGCTGAGGGAATAGAGGAGGAAAGGGCCGAGGGTGACGTTGGGGAAAGGTTTGGATCCGAACTCCGAGGTTTAAAAAAAAAAAGTGACCGATTCAAAGGCGCAAAGATTTTCCATTCCACCTTTTCTACGCTTTGGAGTCCTTTAAACGAGATTCCAGAGCTTCTTCAGGGTGTAAGGGGCACAGAATAGCGCATTACGCCCTTCCCCACCTGTTGCTGCACACTGCCGCTCAGCAGGGTGAAGCAACAGGAAAAGGAAAATTCAGCTACTTGAAAGACTTCCAGGTTGCAAAAGTCATTCTATGGAGCAGAACTACATGTTTTTAAAATACGTTTGTAAGATAAAAATGGTTTGTGTGTAAAGCTGCTGGAGAAAACAGATCATCTAATAAACTGGACTGCTTTACTCTGAATGTAACTAAACAGCAGAACAGTAAAACATTCTGTGCAATAAGCACTGAGTAAATCCATGTGAACCTAAACACCATACTTATTATCATTGTTTAAATTGCTAATGCACCAATCAGGATTTTCTTGACAAATGCTAGCTTCCATTTTCCTCTGAGGTTTGATTTGCCAATTCAGACTCATAAGTTATAATCTTAGGAATCAAAACTGGATAAGAGTAAAAAAAGGGGGTTTAGAAAATGGATCACTGATATAGTGATATAGTTTGGAATATAAATGAAAATTAAGGAATTACAAGATAATGATCATATGAGTCACAAACTGTTTCCGTCGATGCTCTTTATGCATCTTTCAAAGTATGGCATTAAAAAAAGGTTGATGGAAACGGAAAATTTGAAATAACTTCCTCAATTCTGAAAAAAAAACCAAACTTTTTTCGTTCACTTGATGTGGTTTTTCCTTTTCCAAAAAGGATTCAAAGCAATAGAGGGAAGATGGAAAAACATTTGGCAAAAATGTTCTGATGAACTTTACTTTCTGTTTATTGCAGCCATGCTGGAATTAGATGGAAGCATGCCTAATTTGCATTTTTTGCAACATTTTAAAAGTTCGCTCAAAATTTGCATGGCAGTTGGATGGATTTTTTTTTAGTAAAGAAAAAAGGAGTCCAGGTTCCTTGTGCAAAATCCAACAATTTTCCCAGAGATTCGGACCATTTTTCCACGGGGGACAGATACACAGTCAGGCGTTCATATCTTCCCTCAGCATACAGACATAATTGACAAAATACAATTATTTCTTTACATTCCATTTAGTTAAATTTTTTAATGTCTCCAAACTTGAAAAATACCTCAAACAACTTCCATATCTTAACAGTCTTACTGAGAACCAAACAACATGTCGTCTGATGTGTTCACAGACTGAAGATGGTGGGAATTTCAAGTTTTGATACATTTAATGAAGAGGGGAAATCCCCCTCCTCGTCTTCCCCCGACTCTGACATCAATTATTCAGTAGGAATAAAGTTATTTTTTTTCTGCTTTACATACCTGCATGTAGATCCTGCCAGGTTCAATGTAAATACTGTGATACAATGAAACTTACTTTTCCACAAGGTGTTAATAGAACTCAAGCCTATCTGGGGATTCCCAACCATACAAATGTGAAAGACAACAAAATCAACAAATGTTTTGGACGCATTCTTACGCGCTCACACACACCCCTGCACGCACACCCCCACACACACCCCCTCATGTTGGGGCCAGCACGTGCGCGCGCGCTCAGTGAGCCTATCAGAGGTTATCTCTGCTCTAACTAGGTGTTGTCACACACTCGCGCACACTCCGGTGGAGCCGGGCACGAGTAGATCGGGGCTCTGCACGCTCTAACTAGGTGTAAATACAATAACAAGCCTGTAATTAAGTGAGCATGATGAAGTTAATGGAGATCGGCCATTCTGTCGGCCGCCTCCATGAATATTCTATTAGGCTGGTGGCGACGGGCAGCTGGAATAGCAGTTAATTTAATCACTACTCGGAGCACGGGGAAACTTCTTTGTGTGAGTGTAATTGCACAGAATGAATAATTGATTTGACAATCGCACCCGTGGATTTTGCCACCCCGCTTTGTATCAGCGGAGAAAAGGGGAGGAAGGTGGGGAGAGGGAAGCGTGGAAGAGGAAGATGGAAAGGGGAAGAAAATAGGAGAAGAGGAGAGAAAAGAGAGAGCGGGAAGAGGAGGAGGAGGAGGAGCGGGACTAAGCACGGAGCACCCGAGAGGTGGCAGGGAAGCTGTCTGTAAATGGATCATTAGAAAAGCGCAACTCAAGGACAATTTTTATTTTATCAATGCGGCAAAATTACATTATTGCTCACACACGCAATCATACTGCCCACACTCAAGACTGAGACCTAGAGGAGAGGATGGGGGAGGATGAGGAGAAAAGAAGCAGACAGAGGGAACAAGGGAAGAGATACAAAATGATTTGAAAGTCATTGATACGGCATGTTCCATGCTAAAGAACGGACAGCGTGCGTTTTTTCCCTTCCATCTCTCTCGCTTTCATTGTGTGCGCGCCTCTGTGTGTAATCTATTAGAGATCTCCTGCGGCGGATGAAATTACCTCCATGTTTTACTCAGTCGCAGCAATCAGGCACAAAAACGCAACGTACATGTAGATAAGACAGGTCTGCAGAAGGAATGCACGCACACACACAGCGGAGGGCTGCAGAAACACACCGCTAAATTACAATCTGCGTTGAGTCAGAGCTCTTTTGTGTTGTACATACAGCCCGGGCAATTTTCCATTAATGTCTTTTATTATATATGTTCAGAAGCACGGTTGAAAATATACGTTGAGCCTGCATCATGGCTACCTGCAGCATAAAAACTCAGATATTATATCGAAACTGACAGGTATAGTCATGATACACTTTTACCTTCAGCCAACAGCAGCACATGAAAGGAAAATGCTCACATATTCTGGTCCTTTCTTTCAGATAAATCCCCTCAAAAGACCAAAATCCAGCAACTCTTAAGTCATTTCTCCAGCATGTAAATATAGGCATGGAGTGTGTGGCCAGCGTGGAGAGTGACAGATTGGGAGTGCGCTCCTGAGGGGGAGAGCAGGTAGAAATACCGGCTCTTTTACCAGTGAGCTAGCAGTTTCCAGTGTTGATCAGTGTCACGGTGTTCCAACATGTTCATAATCACCGCTCTGTCACTCTGCACCTCCGTAGCATCCGCCACAGCTAACGCTAACACTAACCCAACACTCGGAGGAAAATATAGAGTAATGACAGTGATAGCTGAGGCATCTCCAGCGAGCGTGGCTGTTAAAACAAAAGGAAACTGACTTCTGACTTAAATGGATTACATGCCCGTTCAGGAAGCATCTCGTATCCTTAGTTAGCAACATATAGTTGCTAACTGATTTTGGTAAACTCAAACAGTTTACCAAAATCTGCACCAGAGAGATAAAATATTACTTTTGAATAGACTCCCAGAGTGTGTAGAACTGTATGCTTTCTCCCTGCAATCTAAACAGCGAGATCCTGGGTGTGTAATGCAGTAATATGGGGTATTACTGCCCCAGGACAGAGGGATAACACCTTCAACCTATATTTTATAGCAGCGTGAAGGTGTGTATATGTGTAGCTTTTTTCACTTTGTGTTGGAAATGAATCATTTGGTTTGTGAGTGAGACCAGAGCACTGACTTGTGCAGCCAAAACACAAGTCATAAAAGCAACAGGTGAAGCTTATTTCTCAACATCAGGGATTTGTACTTTTGTTCTTTAACACCAGACGTTTTCAGGTTTTGCTTCTGGCTAGACAAAATGTTACAAGAGTATTATATTTATTTAACATGGTATGCTTTAAAGAAAATTGGTTACACCGCGACAAAAAGTATGCATTTCTGTTTTCTTTTTTTTTTGTCACATTTAAAATGTTTCAGATCAGCAAAACTTTCATTTATTAAGGAATAAAGCTTTCTAAGCCAACCTGGTTTATGTGTATTTACTGAGGTCACCTTTGTCTTTAACTAAACTTTGTTGGATGATTTGAAACATTTAACAAATGCAAGAACAGAAGACAGAAACTGTTTCTGTAATCAACCAAAGGTCACTCAGTCACTTTGACCTTTGATCATATTCAATATTTTCTGATTCAACCACCCCAAATAGTGATTATAGACAATATCGAACTTGTTTGTCCTGTCTTCTATGAAGACCTGTCCAGTATCTCACCTAATGGCTGCAGGAGACAGACACCAGCTCCCCTGCAACCTTAAGGTCAAACATGTATAACATGATGTGAGATTTTAACCTTTTATTAAATATTTATCTCCTCAATTCTTAAAAAATACCTAACTGCCACAAGAGATGAACCGATAAGCAAAGATTGGGTGGACAGTTCAGAGATGATCAGGTTTAACAGATCTGAAAGAGATCAGATTTCTGAATTTCTGGCTGCCATCAATCAGGTCTGGCACATCTTTCTAATAAAAAGCCATTTTTGATTTATTTCCTAGTGAAACTCTTATTAGGGACTTCGCTGTGGGACTTTTGTAAGATTGTTAATGTATGATGATACATGTTGTTAAACATTTAGTGTTTAACAAAAGCTCTGGCCTGTGAATGGTGAGTACATTTCATGCAATGTAGCCCCGAATATAAATGTACTGTATAGGAGTGAGTCTCCAGAAAAAGAGCAGGAAGTGCACACAAATCAACAGCACCACGTTGCACAAGAGAACCTAAAGAAAAGAGGAAAGTCAGGAATTGATTGGTGATGATTTCTTGCATCTGGGCCAAGACGGAAATAAAAGAAAGCAAAAATGGAGGCTATAATCATGTTAGTGCCCCCCCATTCCGCCTCCCCTTCTTCTACCCTGGCCCAATCCCTCTATTTCAGCTCCCTCCATTTTCTGAGTGGTCATCTGTTGATTACACGTTATATTTAAAGTCTGCTGTCTCGATCCTTTGCTGCCTCACTTTGGCCTGAGCTCGCACACTCGCGAGACTCCGGCATACATACATAAATAACATACATACATAAATATTTAATCAAATAAATAAATCACTCGGCCCGGCGGCCCTTTCTAATCAAGTGACATCAATCAGGGAGAACTGTGGGTAAAGAGGCCTTGCGGCCGACGCCTACTGAGTGCACCCGGATCGTTGGAGTAGCGTCTATTTGAGTCCAAGGGGGGAAATATACGCTCCATGTCCCATTACAGGAGAAGGGCTATCCTTTCGTCAGCGCGCCCATTACTCGCCCTATCATTTCCCCAAATCTAAAACCTGTTTTCAATCAACACAGCCAAACGAGTGCCTGTCCAAGAGAGGCAGAGAGAGAGAGAGAAAAAAGAGAGAGGGAGCACGGGAGAGAAAGGAGCAGAGATGGACAGTGAGGGTAGAGGGAGCGAGATGGAGGGCTCTTTCCTTCTTTCTTCCAGTGATTGGAGCGTTTTGCATTCTGTATGTGTGTGTGATTGAATCCGTCTCCTAAATTAGGGCTGTCGACTCGAGGAGCTGAATGTCCTTAACCCCCCCTCCCCATAACCAATGCCTGGGTGCCGCAACTTGCAAGTGTGTGTGTGCGTGTGTCACGTTGCTGGGGAATATTTTAAGTGCAGCCTGGGTAAAAGGTTTATGTTGAGACTTTGATTGCTAATGCTATGTTGTATGTGTGAGAAAGCATTGTTAGGTTATTAAAATTCAAAGTTTCTCAGCGGCTCTGCTAACTTGATTTCAGCTCCAAAGCCATTAAAGCCGAAGAGGCTGGGAGAGACGGTGCAAAAACAAACAGGTATTGTTTCACATTAACTACACAAACTGGAATCAGAATCAGCCGAGAGTCTTACTTTTCTGGACAGTGTTTGGAAGTTTGGCCATGGCGTAGTCCCAGTCGAAGATGTAGCTGAAGAAGCAAAGCTGGTTGTACAGGGCCTTCTCCGAATACTGCGAAGAGAGCAAAAGCAACGTTAAAGCAATCGAAATTGGTTAAGTAACATCTATGTCACCAGCACTACTCCAAAAGATTGACTGATCCCGTCACATTTAAGTTAGGCACATCCAATGTCACTGGAATGACTTTTCGCTCTTGGTAAAGGGCAGGCCTTCTGTAAAAGAACTGACTAACGTTTTTTTTTAATTGTTACATATTTAAATTCCCATAAATACATTGAAGATTTGTTTGTATTTTTATAAATGATTGTATTTCATAAACTCATGATCCACTGACGGATTGTACTATTGGGTTTTTGCCTCTTCCTGCACTTTTTTTCTTAATGTATTCTCTCTGTATTTTAATTCTGCAACATAAACTAAACATTTACATTTCCTCTCCCATGTTGCTGATTAATGCTGGGCTTTTCTCCACCTCCAGGGACGGACACTCAGGATATAAGATACAGTGAGCTTATTCAAACACTGACATGTAGCTGATACACACATTTCAAAACATATGTAGTTCTCAGGGCAGTGCAGCTGTCTCTCAAGGTCATATTAGCAGGGGAGAGTATATGTTATTTCATCAAGAGGTTCACAAGTTCACAGCATGCACAAGTGTGAACGCCAGCATTCACCCACCAGATGCAGGATTCATTTTACTGCAGTCTA
This sequence comes from Xiphophorus maculatus, assembly GCF_002775205.1. Taxonomy (NCBI): domain Eukaryota; kingdom Metazoa; phylum Chordata; class Actinopteri; order Cyprinodontiformes; family Poeciliidae; genus Xiphophorus; species Xiphophorus maculatus. The sequence goes on along the minus strand of NC_036463.1, from coordinate 13,438,814 downwards.
ACCGTTAATAAAACTCGTACATTACACACACAAAGAAAAGATACTGCTGAATGTTTCCAGGATCATCATCTAATTAATCCTTAAATGGAGATTAAAAGCAGAATCGATCATCTTTATTCGACAAACATTACTCTTTTTAATAATTCCTAATGATTGCAATGTATTTAAGTCTAAACAAAAGATCATCCAGGCATTTCAATAAAAATCTTGCTGTCCTGTTGTGGAACATCAAGTAATATTACAGGCGCATTCAAAAGCTCCGGTCCATCTTCTGAGTTAATTTCAAGTCATCAGGAAGCTTACGCACCAAAATCCAACAAATGTAGCAAAACCACCAGTAGCCTTAGGGGCATTGAATGTACTCACATGTGATCAACAGCAATGAAGAAGACCTTCCTGAACATTGCTGATGACAGCACAGACTCATAATGAGAACGTGCATCGTCATGGCTTTCATGACTGTTGCCAATCACAATCAAGAACAAAATATTTGTGTAGACGCAGTGAAATGATGGTACTATAACTACAAATTTTATACAGTCGGAATCTCAAGTTTTTCTTTTTTTCATTTTCAGCCACCAATCTTACAGCTCCTCTATCTGTGTGACAGGGAACCTGGGCTATAAAGTAGGGATTGAGTAGTGATTGAGTCTGATTGAGAAAAAGGTTGCAACAAATGCAATTTTTAGTAAGAGAAATTCAGAGAAACGTTAAAATTTGAAAGGACTGAGTTATTTATTACCACGGGTTCTGATCTTTTTCCCTACTGACAGTGTTGTGTGTTCCAGCCATACAAACATTTCAACTGCTGCAGCTATAATTCACATCACTAAAAGGTGTATGCCAACACTGACAGATGTGATCATCTATGATCTGATGACGTTGTCATCTATTCCATAAAGAGTTAGATGCTGGTAGCACAGCTAAGATGAAGGACCAAGTTTTGACTATTTGCCTCTCTTACCATCCTCCTTTTAAGAATGGCTAAAGCAACTGGGTTTAACATTCATGCCATATTTATACCAAAGGAAAACAGGAAGTCATAGATTAGAAAATTAATCACTAAGGTTGAAAAAGTAAAATATATGTTACAAAAATCTGTCAGCTCCAATTATTTTATAGGAATTATTACAAATGCATACAAATAAGTGTGAAAAACAATCTACTCGTATATAAAGGCATACTCAACTTATATAAACTCTTTATGCTCTTTAGGGCCTTAGTTTAACTTCATATTTATGGCAAAGTAAAAAAAAAAATTAATGTTATGCTTTATTGCATTTGATGATATCATCCACTCATTAACATGCGAAACACTGCGTACCTTTCATCCGTCGCTGTTGGGGGTACCTTCGTTCAACAGTCTAACAAAGCCACTGATGCTACCGTCCTCAGTTATTCTGCAATGATTGTCTCAATCTGTCACGCCTTCATGCATTAAACGTATAAATGATACTCATTTTCAAGGTACAAGCTGCAACTGATATTTTATTTGTAACAAATTGTAGATGAAGGACATCATTTAAATATGAATGCATGTTTGAAAAAAAAAAGTAATTTATAATTTTGTATAAACAGAATAAAGAGTCATGCCAAAATATGCTCCATACTCAATTTTCTTTTTTTTTTTTTTTTTAAGAACGATAGGTCCTAGTTAAAATCCTGATTAAGGATTTTAACCTGTTCTACAGTCTAACAAGCAGTAAATGGCTCTGTCTTGATTTCTGCCATTAAATGGAAAATCCAGAGATGCACACAGTCTTTGAAGCCGACTTCTCATCTCAGTCTTTGAAGTAAGTGAAAGATGTCAATTTTAAGTCTTCTCTCAGGAAGAACTTCTGCATCAAAGATTGTTGCAGTTAAAGCAACTGATCACTTTGGCATGGTGTGTTAACTGACTGAAAAAAAGTAGGAATTTTTAGATTCGATCTGAAAATCTGAGATGGTCAAAGGTAAATTTTTGGATAGAAATTACACCACTTTTAGTGACTATATAAAAGCCCTGAAATGAAAAAAAAAAACACATTACAACTTTAACATGTTTTATCAGACCCAGATATAATGCTTCATAATATAAATTTTGAAAACTAGTGTACTAATCTGGACAGAAAATTAATCTGGAAAGCTTTTTCACTTCTTTACTTAAAAATAATGGAGTGGTTTCTATGCTAAATGAAATAAATAAGGAAGCAATAATGCTTAGCATTTCAGAGAACACGATAAGCTCTTATGCTGCTACTTTGATAACAATTTCTTCTTAAAGCAAAATAATATATATATATATATATATATATATATATATATATATATATATATATATTGCTCAGACCCAAAATATTCAGATCCCTCAAACTTCACGCCTACTAATAAAACAGAGGTAGCTCACTAGCTTTCACCTAGCGAGTAACAAACATTATTCCAGGCTGTTAAAAGTGGATTTGAGATCATGACAGGACAAAAAAAAAAAAAAAAAATCTTGCAAAACAGAATAATAGACCTGGTAACAAGATTCCCACTCAAATGACTACACCTCCCTGCTAGCATCCCCCTTCCTCTGTGTGACACAGTAAAGCAAGAAAACAAATTTGCTTGCTTTGTTAATTTCCACTGCAATTAAGCGGAGCCACATGACAACCTGCCAAAGGGAGAGAGGGGGGGAAAGAGACTGAGAGGATGAGCTAGACAGAGCAGTGGGAGGGAAAAAGAGAAGAGTGGCGAAGGAGAGAGAGAAAGACATGAGAGACAGCAAAAACAGAGTGAAGAGGAGAGAGAGAGGAAGAAGAGAGGGGATCAGACCTGATACACCCTCCCTCATAATAGTTTGTTGTGATAAGCCATTGTGAGAGAGGCATGCGAACAGCCGAGGCTGTCAATTTGATTAGCCATTATACTGCATGTTTAATTGCAGTTATTGGCTCGTCATTTCCCAGCTACACTGCAGAGGGCACGCTAAGCCTCGACCCCACACTGCCGTCAGGTGTGCGCCGAGTGCTTCATTATTACCACCAGGAAGAATCCCCCGACAATTCCCGCGCGCAAAGCGAGTTTGAGCGTGCCCATTATACCTGCCAATCGGCAACGTGCGTAATTGTAATTTCAGTTTTTACTGCTGTGGCATAATCAAGTGGTGAGAGTATCTAATGCAGCTAAATGCAAACTATGCGATGTGTGTGTGAGCGAGGCCGAGTGTGTGCCTTTAATGGCTTTCTAGCGCTGCCCACATGGCACGCACAGCTGTTGACCGTTGATGCACTGCCTAGTCAACAACCAAACCATGCACATCCCATAATGGAGCCTCGGTTACGGTTGCCAAGGTTGAACGAGCTCAGTCGGCACAAGCGCCGCGCGCCACCTCTTTCTCTCAAAACATAAAACACACGCACGCACACACACACTACCGTCAGAACAATGTGCTGCTGATTGTGGGCGGGCCGGCCGCTGCATACTGATTGACTGACAGGTGTCAGAGAGGTGTGGCTTAAATGTAACAGGATTGTTATTGAATTTAGAGCCCCACAACCCCACCTCACTCTCCTCCACACACACACACACACCTACCTCGTCATTCAGCTCGGCGCTTTGTTCCCGCACTGACACCATTTCAATTTGCTCCACAAATCTGCAGCATTTTCAGCCTGACTGCCTAAGGAGCAAACCAGCTGTGAAATTGCCTCTCTCTCGGGAGTGTCGGAACCCCCCTAGCCCCCACCTCGTACCCCTTTGCTCCTTTGCCTCCAGCATCCCTGACTCACCACCCCTCGTCCCCCCCTCAAATACACATATACACATTCTTACCCCCTTGTAAGGACTCAAGAACCCAAAGATACAAATGTTTAAGAGAAGAAAACGTGACGAAAGGATGAATAGTATAAAGACAATGGCGAGGAACATAAAAAGGGCCGTAAAACATAAAAATAATCCAAAACTTTCAGAGCTTCAGGATAAAATAGCTCACACAATAAAACAACCACTCAAGTCATCCCCAGACAGAGAATAACACCTGCTTCTACTAGACATGGCCTGGTTACCAAAACTCAGCTATAGCAAGTATTTAAAAAGTTAGCCTTTAACATATACCAAAGAATCATGCCCCACCCCCCACTTGTTGCTGCGCACTGCCAGTCAGCTAGCTAAAAGAAGGCTAATACATTTTCCTACCAGCCTGGACAGAAAACACAGACCCTCGGAATAAATCTGGTTCCCAAAAAGAAAAAAAGCAAGGACAGACTGAAACTCATCACTATCACTGTTTAGAGTTAATAAAAGATGGCAAGTGGGTTTTCCTTTCTTAAGAACAAAAACAATTGCAGCTGTTTGGAAATCAGAATCACAACGTGGAAATTGAAGGGGTTCCACCGATCACTCTTTTTAGTTAGCAAGCCACCTGCAGAGTCCACCCAGCCAGATAAGCCGGCGAATTAACCAGCTGATGAATGCTCTTTAGGCTCCCAATGTTATTCTATAAACAGCAAAAACAACTCTGGAAAAGACTCGACACGTCAACCACTGGGTTTGTATGCTAGTATTTCTACAAGGGTGTATAATAGCAACACCAAGCTAGTATGCTGCTTTTACAAAGGAAAAACTGACATCTAATTAAAATTAAATATCTTAGTTTCAGAAGCTTTATGCTTATTTCTTTCATGAGACAATACTGTTCCTTTTATGTTAGAATACAACATCCATTGATTGAATATGCATCAGGTTGGTTTAAGTTATTTGGTTTAATTTCTAAACAAAATCCCATATTGGGAACCACTGCAAAGAGCAAGTTTTTTTTAGAAGCAACTATTACGATTTATGCTACAACTTTAAGCATAGGCTTAAATGGTAATGTTACATGCTAGCATAGCTAATTAGATCAGGTTATATATTTCCAAGCTTAATATATGTTAATACTGTCATATTGGCTAAGAATCTCATACATGGATTAACACACGACCTCTGAAGAACTTTTCTGCAACATGTTGTCGCTCTACTACACGAGATATGCGGTTAATGAAAAGGTAATAACTGACAATGTTTCTGCAAGCAGAGAAAACAAACTCACGCTCACAGCCAGGTTGAACCGCGTTCACCCCCCTCAAGTGTTCTGGGATTCAAGCACAAACGCGGCCTCTGGCTGCAAGCTTTTTCGTCGATACTCGTCTTCAGCGTTCCTGCAAACGTGCCCTCTAAAAATTCTAAAGCTGCAACATCTAAGCCCTCGCAGAACTGCAGCTGCAGGTTAAAAAAAAAATATAAATAAATAAAAAGAAAGAATGAAAAACGAGAGGGAGGGAGACGGAGAGAAACAAACATACATTTTCTCCCCCTCAGCTGTGAGGCCACGAGGCTTTAAAACTCTTGAGCTTTTCAGATGCGATGAGCATTATTGCCGGTTGTGGTAGTCACGCCGATCAGCTTCACAAGACACCATAATGAGTCAATATATGTAAATCTTTACTAGGCAAACACGGCGGGAAACAAAGGCATTTAACTGGTGCTCTCGCCCGCAAGCCTCAAACGATTCAGCACCGGTAATTTCTCCCCATTGAAAGGCATAATTGCCTGCTATTTGAAGATATTCATGCTCAATTTTTGAAATTAATTTCAATTGGGGGGAAATGTAGAAATGTCAGCTCCAGTGAAAGGGATTTGATTTCAATTATCCTCGCTCAAAGGACTGTGATTTCCAAATACACTTAAGCAAAATTATGACAAGAATTTTTGTTCGGCAAAATTCAGTGTTTAAAGAGCGATTAGGCGATAATGGGGCAGCTTTGAGCCGGCAGTGAATGCAGCCGTCTCCCTCTGAAAGGCACTCAATTATCTCTGATTGCTCCCGCTATAATGTATCAAATAGAGATACCTGCTATTGCCGTAATTTGTGTGAAAATTAACATGCTGCAATTTCCACTAGAGGGAAAAAGGGAGCTCTAATGGGCGCCTGAGCGTACATCAATAAAACGAGGGGAGAAAAAGAGGGAGAGGCAGCGAGGGCGGAGGAGAGAGAGAGAAAGAGAGAGAGGACGTGCCAAGAGAAAACAGAATGAGCGTAAGAGCTAAGGAGGGAGGGAAAGAAACGAAAAGAAAGGAGCAGAGGAAGAAAAGGGAAAAGAAAAGGAAAGTCGGGACAGATATTTAAGAATGGACGAGGGAAGAAAGGAATTAAGCTCAGAGGAGAGATGGAGCGAGTGAGCGAGAGAGGAAGAGAAAGAAATTTAATTTACTGAAAATATTACAAATTGCACCTGTGCATAACTCCCCCAAATTACCAACCAATCAAGGCAGAGTGCCTATTACTCTCCCATTACATGGAGATCAGATCACGCTCTGAATCTGTGTCCAAAGAGAGAGGGAGGGAGGGAGGAGGAAAAAAGGGACGAGGCAGAGCGAGAGAGATGAAGAGATGGAGGGAGGAAAGGGAAGAGACGGAACCCAAGGCGATGGATAATGTACCAGAGGAGGAATGCAGCGACATAGCTGGGATGTTTCTGAACTGAAACTTCCCAGAATGCTGATATTTACTCAATATCCTGACAGATTTCAATAAAGGCAGAGAGCAACAATCAGACGAAACATTCAAACAACTCCAAACTTCGATTAAAGAAATCACATGTCTGATTGGAAAATGGTGGCTTCTTCTTCTTCTTTCCTTTTGAGCAGTCTGACTACCGCCAGCTCAAACAGCCACTGAATGACCTCTCGAGTGCTTCGTATAATTAGCACCAATTAAATATGTAAGCTGCTGGGCTATTACTCTCCGTGCACCAGCTCAATTCAGACAACTGTGTTACCATATACTGAGCAGCCAATATTAGCCGAATATGAGCCATAATATAAATGTTTCCTGGAAAATATGCAACAGAGAGAGAGTTCAGTGGCAGTAATTAGGGTTTAAGCATTTGGTTTAAGGGCACTTCAGCAGGGCAGATGCTTGTTTTGCTGACTGGCTGATAGACTTTAAAAAGGAGCATTTAGTGTCCAGACATTAAAGGCTAAAAAAAGACAAATCAACTAATGAATATTCTGATTATTTAAAAGCTGTAGGTAGTAAGAGGAACCTTTAAATTACAGGGCTGAAAAATGGACTTCAGATGCAAACTGCAGCAGTTGTGTTTAGCAAACCCTCAGTTTTGTCTCTTGATTACCAAGTTTTAAAGGCAATCTGGAGTTTTTATACATTTATGAATGTAGACAATCTTATGTGTTAATAAAGTGGAAGTGATGGCAGGATAAACACTGAAATGGAGCTTTAAACAGATGACAACAACATCAGTCAAAGAGAATAAAATCAGAGACAGAAACAGGAAAATTAGGTTACTGATATGACAACTTAAATGTCAAATTGAAGTATTTGTGCTGATTACAGAAGCATTTTAAGAACAAACCAAATAATCTTTACTCAACTTCTGCATATTTATTCGTTCGTCTCATTATCGCATCTGTTTTTGTTTGTTTAAAAAGTTGTTGTTAAAAGTTTAAGAGTAATTTAGCACAGCGTGGTAGTGGGAACCTTCCAAATATATAACTACTGTTATTCAACACAGATGGAAAAACTAATGAATCAGATTGTGGAAGGGCTTAAATAAGTTAGTATGTCATAGCAAGAATTACAGTTGGCTGTCTTTAATAGCATTTATATCTATATCTGTAAAGATCAATTTCGAGTCTTGCCACAGATTCTCAATTGGGTTTGAGTGTCTGACTGAGTCATCCAGACATTGATACGCATTGATCTCAACTTTTCAATCATATCTCTGGCAGAAGGTTTAAGGTCCTTGTCCTACTTGAAAGTTAAATTTGGCCTCAGTACCAAATGTTTTGCAGCGTTCCTGTGCATGCTGGAAGTTTTACCCACTGCATTATGCTGCCACTGTTTTGTTTCCTAGTGCAGGTGGTGTTTTCATGGAGAAAGGCAGTCACACAGTATTTAGCATGTGGGCTAAAATGCCTAGTTTGTGTTAGCCCAAATAAATAAGTATTAATTAAAAAAAAAAAAAAACCATACATTGAAGCCTTTGGTTGTAATGTGGAAAAAAGAAGAAAACTTTCAAGGAGTACAAATACGTATACAAGGTGATGTAGGTGGTCTGACGAAGGATCAGTCCAGCAGTTTAGCATAAAATGAAGTAAAAGAGTTTTGGATGTTTTGCCGTGTTAGCAGCTTTACAATCATCAAAATGAATACATAACACTAATGAACAAATCTAGGTTATTCAGTAACTTGCATTAATTACTCCGTGTGAGAAGGTACCATGTCATTCTAATATATTGCTGGGTTTGTAAATACAAAAACAGTTGAATTAAATAAGAAAATAATGTTTGAATAATGTCTCATGATATAGTAAGATTTGTGTAAAACTGTCTATTTGTGGTTACACTTTCAGCAGCTTGGTGAATTCCCTAAACTGTGTGTTTGGGCATGTAAATTATCACCAAATAATATTAAGTAAATATTTTCTTCTTACTTTCAACACTATTTTATAACAGAAAGAGCATATACATGGGATATGACAAAAAACCCATCAAAATAAAAAAAGTTCAGACACGCGGTCCTTAACCGTTAGTTTTATATTTGCAAGGGCAAAATGTGTTAGCTTTAGTGTTTAACTATGTAATTGTTGAAATAAAACAATAAACTCCTCCACATTGGTAAGAGAAATAAACAAATCCAAACACAAACAGCTTTTCTTTTCAATGGTCAGTCAAATATATACATAAAGATATGTACCAAGGACTGAGGAGTTAAGAGAGAAGTCAAATAAAGGCAGGCAGCAAATTTTGGAAAGGAAAATGTTGCATGAGCAAGCAGAGAAAAGTTAAATGTTGTATTCAGCCTGCAGTTTAAAGTGCCACGGCCCTCCGGCACAGCAATGGCCGCCTAAGTGGCTACAGTGACAGCAGAAATTGGCCTTCTGGTTTACAACCTGTCGCCACATCGCCAGACAGAGCAAAGCAGCCGGAATAGGGGGGAGACACACAGGAGCAGAGCATATATATATATATAGATATATCGATATATATATATATATATATATATATATATATATATATATATAGATATATATAAAAGACCCTGAAAAGAGAGAGTTAAGAGAGGCGATGGTGGAAACAAGGAGAGTGAGAGTGGGACAGAGAAATGTCATGCTCAAATTGAAAGGAAGAGTGTTTTTCTCAAATCCAGTGGTCAAACTAACAAAGTGTTCATAGGAGCAGAGTCACACAGACAGGTGGTTTTAATGGCTGAACCACCAACCAGCTCTTAGACACACACACACACGTGATGCAAGACAAAAAGGATATTATGTCATGCATATGATGAAATGTGACACTAATAAGCAGAGATATCCAGCACATATGAGGAGATGTTAGACTGCAGCTCCATAGCACCATCATCTGGAAAAGATCTACAGAGCACAAAGAGTTCCCGGAGAGTGACATCGCCTGAGGAGCAAAGAGGCAGCTTTGTTGTGTTTTCGTGCGCGTTACCACTATACTAGAGTGCATTTATTCAGCACAGCAGGGAAGTGCAGACCTCCGGTGAGCGTAAAACTGAGGGGCATTACCTCAGCTCTGAGCGTAGCACGGGTGCAGGCTGGGCAGATGGGTCCGTGTCGGGAGAAGGCGATCGGCAGGCGCCTGGTTCTGTTCTGGCAGGCCTGGTCCTCGCACACCAACCAGCCCTGTGCGGCAAATTCAGATCAGATTAATTTCCATCCAGTAAAGGAATATTTTCAGGTAGATTTCTGAAAGGGCTCAGAAGTTAACATGGATTCAGTTAAGAAAATGTCTACACACACAGACGTTTTCATAACATAGTGGACATTAGGTCTCAACTTTTAACTGCTTGAACAGTAATCCAGTATAGCATTAGGTCACTTCGCTGCTTTTTTGGCACCTGAACTAAAATAAATCACCTCTGCTGCAAAATTTCCTGGACTTGTAAGCACTTGTAAATAAAGATTATACTATTCTACACTAAATGCTGATCTTTTGAAGAAGAAAAAGTCTGTTTTAGTGAAATATCCATCCATCCATTTTCTTACAGCCTTGTCCCTAGTGGGGTAGGGAGGTGCTGGTGCCTATCTCCAGCTAACGTTCCGGGCGAGAGGCGGAGTCACCCTGCACAGGTCGCCAGTCTGTCGCTTAGTGAAATATATTTAAAGAAAAAAAAACAATCATAGGTTCAGTTCAACTTAATTTCCAAGTTATCAAGACTGCAATAAAGAAGCTAAAAGCAGTTTTTAAATCTTATAGAAAGCATGTACATTCTGATACTAAGTCGAAACATTAATGTGTAAAATCAAATTGTGATGTGCGACATAAAGCATAAAATTTAAACTTAAATCGACTGAACAAAGTTTGTGCATAGCTGCGAAAGTGATACATGCACCCATTTCTTTTCTGTAATTTCTGAATGATTTTCAACATCTGGATATTTTTCTTAGTCCAACTTATTTGTCTACGTTAAAAAGAGTCCTGAGTATAAATGTTTAAGAAAAAAAACGTTCTTCTAACTGAAAAGATGTTTTTTTTTTTAAATAGATGTTCGAGCAGCAGCCAACTACTTGTTTATAAAACGTGTTTATGTAGCCATTTATTTGTTCGATAAATATGTTCTACAAAAAATTGATAAAACTTCTGTTGACTGGAGACACTTAAGGGGAAAAAAAAAGCAGTTTCTCATAATGAGGAAATTTTGCTGAAAATTGTTGCTTCCATTTAGCTGCTCTAATTCAGCACAACAATCTGACAACAAAAGTACTCTGGGGAAGAGAGAGAGAAAAAAATGGATAAATAATAAAAAAAAAAACAAGTGTGTCAGATGGGCAAAGAAAAGGGGAAGAAAACAGAGGTTCACGTCTGACTTGACGTCCCGCCTCGCTGTCTTCCTTTACGTTTCAGATTATTCAGCGCGTATGAGTGTCAACGTGCTGCTCAGTCACAGGCAGAGCAGCGGACAGCCAAAACGGCAGTAGTTAGGACCCCCTGGGGTGAGGTGGCGACCCTGGGCAGGTGCTGCGTTCTAACCCTCTCAATCTTCCCATACTTTTCCAGACTCCTCCTCCCCCTTCTCTGCTTCTTATGCCCTGTCATTACCACAGGGGTTTGAAAAGGGGGGAGCTGGTGGAGGGGGTTAATGCCCAACTAATGACAGAGCATAAGACCCACCGTCATCAACGCCTTTGCTCCTCTGCTGCATCCATCTTTCCTTCCTTCCTTCCTTCCTTCCATTCACTCAAAATAAACCGGAGCACCTGTCTCCCTGTCCACACCCCTTCACTCATAGGAGCTGCACTGGTTCTGAGATTGATTTTTAAGTCTTTGTCTGGTGTCTTGATCAGTTCTGAACAGGAGGAGTTGGA